>NW_026652276.1:183661699-184192318 GCF_009828535.3 Hylobates moloch | reverse complement strand
TGGCCTGCCTTGCTAGATTGGGGAAGTTCTCCTGGATAATATCTTGCAGAGTGTTTTCCAACTTGGTTCCATTCTCCCCGTCATTTTCAGGTACACCAATCAGACGTAGGTTTGGTCGTTTCACGTAGTCCCAAATTTCTTGGAGGCTTTGTTCATTTCTTTTTATTCTTTTTTCTCTAGACTTCCCTTCTCTCTTCATTTCATTCATTTCATCTTCCATCTGCGATACCCTTTCTTCCAGTTGATCGCATCTGCTACTGAGGCTTCTGCAATCTTCACGTAGTTCTCGAAACTTGGCTTTCAGCTCCTCCATCTCCTTTAAGCCCTTCTCTCCATTGGTTATTCTAGTTATCCATTCTTCTAATTTTTTTTTCAAAGTTTTTAACTTCTTTGCTATTGTTTTGAATTTCCTCCCGTAGCTCAGAGTAGTTTGATCGTCTGAAGCCTTCTTCTCTCAACTCGTCAAAGTCATCCTCCATCCAGCTTTGTCCCATTGCTGGTGAGGAACTGCGTTCCTTTGGAGGAGGAGAGGTGCTCTGCTTTTTAGAGTTTCCAGTTTTTCTGCTCTGTTTTTTCCCCATCTTTGCGGTTTTATCTACTTTTGGGCTTTGATGATGGTGATGTACAGATGGGTTTTTGGTGTGGATGTCCTTTCTGTTTGTTAGTTTTCCTTCTACCAGACAGGACCCTCAGCTGCAGGTCTGTTGGAGTTTACTAGAGGTCCACTCCAGACCCTGTTTGGCTGGGTGTCAGCAGCGGTGGCTGCAGAACAGCGGATTTTCGTGAGACCACCAATTCAGCTGTCTGATAGTTCCTCTGGAAGTTTTGTCTCAGAGGAGTACCTGGCCCAGTGAGGTGTCAGTCTTTCCCTTCTGGGGGGGTGCCTCCCAGTTAGGCTGCTCAGGGGTGAGGGACCCACTTTAGGAGGCAGTCTGTCCGTTCTCAGATCTCCAGCTGCGTGCTGGGAGAACCACTACTCTCTTCAAAGCTGTCAGTCAGACAGGGACGTTTAAGTCTCTGGAGATTCCTGCTGACTTTTTGTTTGTCTGTGCCCTGCCCCCAGAGGTGGAGCCTACAGAGGCAGACAGGCCTCCTTGAGCTGTGGTGGGCTCCACCCAGTTCGAGCTTCCTGGCTGCTTTGTTTACCTAAGCAAGCCTGGGTAATGGCGGGCGCCCCTCCCCCAGCCTCGCTGCCGCCTTGCAGCTTGATCTCAGACTGCTGTGCTGGCAATCAGCGAGACTCCGTGGGCATAGGACCCTCGGAGCCAGGTGCGGGATACAATCTCCTAGTGTGCCGTTTTCCAGGCCCCTTGGGAAAGCGCAGTATGAGGGTGGGACTGACCCGATTTTCCAGGTGCCGTCTGTTACCCCTTTCTTTGACTAGGAAAGGGAACTCCCTGACCCCTTGCGCTTCCCAAGTGAGGCAGTGCCTCGCCCTGCTTCGGCTCGCGCACAGTGCGCTTCACCGACTGTCCTGCACCCACTGTTTGGCACTCCCTAGTGAGATGAACCCGGTACCTCAAGCAGAAATGCAGAAATCACCAGTCTTCTGTGTCGCTCGGGCTGGGAGCTGGAGACCAGAGCTGTTCCTATTCGGCCATCTTCAAAATAGGTAACTTTATATACCCGATGAACTCCCTATTATTTATTTGAAGAACTAATAACTAGAAGTTTCTGAATTTGAAAGGATCTACAGATCTAAAAAGCTCAGCAAACTTCAAGCAGGATAAACACAAACCTTTTTAAAATTTGGCCTCCCTAGAGGCGGCACCACTTTCTAATTCTAATAACATCTAGTGATGGCCTTGCCCTTTCCTTCTTCTGGTATTCCACCTACTGTTCTGTTTGTATTTTCTCAGTCTACTTGATAATAATTACTACAGTAGCCAGCATTTGGTCCCCTGCTGCATCCATTCTGGTCCTTTCCGATCCATTTTGCAAGCAGTGATGTGGTGGATCTTTTCAAAATGCAAATACAATCATGTCATCTCCTGTTCAACCTCTTCAAAGAGTTCACATTGACCCAGCACAGTGGGTCATGCCTGAAATCTCAGCACTTTGGGAAGCTGGGGTAGGCAAATCACCTGAGGTCAGGAGTTTGAGACCAGCCTGGCCAATATGGTGAAACCCCGTGTCTACTAAAAATACAAAAATTAGCCAGGCATGGTGGCAGGTGCCTGTAATCCCAGGTACTCAGGAGGCTGAGGCAGGAGAATCACTTGAACCTGGAAGGCAGAGTTTGCAGTGAGCAGAGAACTGACCCTGCCTTCCTCTCCAGCTTTATCTTATGCCACTCTACCCTTTGTGCTCCACCCACTTGGGCCTTCTTCAGGCTTGTTTCTGTCTTTCCAATGTGCCATGCCACTTGAACTTACAGGGCGTTTGCAGGTGCTAGCTCCTCACTCTACCTCCACCCCTTTATCTAATTGATTCCTAATGTTTGACACCCCACCCCTTCCTGATTTGGATTGAGTTTTTTCATTTAAATGTGCTCATACTTCTGGATTTTTTTTGCCTTTAGAGCATTTATCCAAGTTGGTAGTTAGTCTTATCAGTGTGATTATCTAACCAAACTCTGGCCTCTCCTCCACTTAGTGTGTAAATTCCATGTGAGCAACTTAATAGTGCAGTCTCAATGCCTGCCACATGTTGTTTGAAAAATTAACAGTTATTAAAATAATAAATGAATCCATAAGTATTTACAGAAAATTTATATTATGCTATTTATTAGCTTTATATTCTTCGGCAAGTCAGTTAATATTAGCCTGTCTGTAATACGAGAGGAATGATAGCCACTCATGAAACTATCATAAGAATTAAGTAAAAATATATGTGTGTCTCTTAAAAAATAAGCAGTTCTTTCTCTAAGCAAAAACAATGCTTTCAAGACAAAATACAAATGAGAAATTGAGAGAGTATATTTGTAACACATATCACAGATAAAGAGCAAATATTCCTAATATACAAAGATCTTTTAAATTGAAGGTAAAAATAGACCAAAAATTATGTAGAAAAATGAGCAAAAGATATGAATAGATAATTCAGGAAAATCATACAAAAAATGGCCCTTTGACATACAAAAGGTGTGCAACATCACTCATTATAATAGAAGTGTAAAGTAAGCCCCACTGAGATACAACTTCTAACCCATCAAATTGGCAAAATTCAAAAGCTTGACAATATAAGCTTGGAAAGGCTGTGAAACATAGGCCTTCTCATACCTTGCTGGTAGGCATGCAAAATGACATAAGCCCTGAGGAGAGGATATGGCAATAGCTAAGAAAACTACATATGCATTTACCTTTTGACCCACCAAACACTTGATCCCACTTCTAGGAATTTGTCCTAAAGCTACACCTCCAAAAATATGAAAATGTACATGCACAAAGTTATTAATTGCAGCATTATTTGTAACCACAAAATATTGTAAGCTACGTAACTATCCAAACATAGGAGAGTATTTCAACACACTGTGCTAAATATATGCAATGTACTACTGTGTAGCTGTTTAAAAAAAAAAGGAGGAAGATCTCTGTGACATAATGTTGAGTGATTTCCATAGATACTGTTAAGTGGAAAGAGCCAAGTGTAGAAGAATATATGAAGAATGCCACTTTTGTGTAAGAAAGAAGGGGAGGCTGGGCGCAGTGGCTCATGCCTGTAATCCTAGCACTTTAGGAGGCTGAGGAGGGAGGATCGCTTGAGCCCAGGAATTAAAGGCTGCAGTGAGCCATAGTTGTGCCACTGCACTCCAATCTAGGTGACAGAGAGAGACTTATGTCTCAAAAAAAGAAAAGGAAGGAGGTGGCTGACAAGATGGCCAAATAGGAACAGCTCCGGTCTGTGGCTCTCAGCAATATCAATGCAAAAGGTGGGTGAGTTCGGCATTTCCAACTGAGGTACCCGGCTCATCTCATTGGACTGGTTAGACAGTGGGTGTAGCCCATGGAGGGTGAGCCGAAGCAGGGTGGGGCATTGCCTTACCCTGGAAGGACAAGGGGTCAGGGAACTCCTGCCCCTAGCCAAGGGAAGCCGTGATGGACTGTGCTATGAGGAATGGTGCACTCTGGCCCAGATACTACACTTTTCCCACAGTCTTCTTAACCCACAGACTAAGAGATTCCCTCAGGTGCCAACACCACCAGGGCCTTGGGTTTCAAGCACAAAACTGGGTGGCCATTTGAGCAGACACCAAGCTAGCTGCAGGAGTTTTTTTTCATACCTCAGTGGCACCAAGAACACCAGTGAGAGAGAATCATTCACTCCCCTGGAAAGGGGGCTGAAGCCAGGGAGACAAGTGGTCTAGCTCAGCGGATCCCACCCCAGCGGAGCCCAGCAAGCTAAGCTCCACTGGCTTGAAATTCTCCCTACCAGCACAACAGTCTGAGGTCAAACTAGGACCCTCGAGCTTGGTGGGGGGAGGAGCATCCACCATTACTGAGGCTTCAGTAGATGGTTTTCCCCTCACAGTGTAAACAAAGCCAATGGGAACTTTGAATTGGGCAGAGCCCACTGCAGCTCAGCAAAGCCGCCGTAGCCAGAATGCCTCTCTAGATCCCTCCTCTCTGGGCAGGGGATCTCTGAAAAAAAAGGCAGCAGCCCCAGTCAGGAGCTTATAGATAAAACCCCATCTCCCTGGGACAGAGGACCTGGGGGAAGGCACAGCTGTGGGCACACCTTCAGAGGACTTCAACATCCGTGCTTGCCAGCTCTAAAGAGAGCAGTGAATCTCCCAGCACAGCACTCAAGCTCTGCTAAAGGACAGACTGCCTCCTCAAGTGGGTCCCTGATCCCTGTGCCTCCTGACTGGGAGACACTTCCCAGCAGGGGTCAACAGACACCTCATACAGGAGAGCTCCGGCTGGCATCTGGCTGGTGCCCCTTTGGGACGAAGCTTCCAGAGGAAGGAACACACAACAATCTTTGCTGTTCTGAAGCCTCTGCTGGTGACACCTAGGCAAACATGGTCTGGAGTGCACCTCCAGCAAACTCCAACAGACCTGCAGCTGAAGAGCCTGTTAGAAGGAAAACTAACAAACAGAAAGGAATAGCATCAGCATCAACAAAAAGACATCCACTCACAGACCCCATCTGAAGGTCACCAACATCAAAGACCGAAGGTAGATAAATCCACAGAGATGAGGAAAAAACAGCCCAAAAAGGCTGAAAATTCCGAAAGCCAGAACACCTCTTCTCTTCCGAAGGATCAGAGCTCCTCACCAGGAAGGGAACAAAACTGGACGGAAAATGAGTTTGACGAATTGACAGAAGTAGGCTTCAGAAGGTGGGTAACAACAAACTCCTCCCAAGCTAAAGAAACATGTTATAATCTATTGCAAGGAAGCTAAGAAACTTGAAAAAGTTTAGAGGGATTGCTAACTAGAAAAACCAGTTTAGAGAAGAACATAAATGACCTGATGGAGCTGAAAAACGCAGAACTATAACTTTGTGAAGCATACACAAGTATCAATAGCCAAAACGATCAAGCAGAAGAAAGGATGCCACAGATTGAAGATCAACTTAATGAAATAAAGCATGAAGACAAGATTAGAGAAAAAAGAATGAAAAGGAATGAACAAAGCCTCCAAAAAAATATGGGACTATGTGAAAAGACCAAACCTACGTTTGATTAGTGTACCTGAAAGTGAGGGGGAAAAAAGAACCAAGCTGGAAAACACTCTTCAGGACATTATCCAGGAGAACTTCCCCACCGTAGCAAGACAGGTCAACATTCAAATTCAGGAAATACGGAGCACACCACAAAGACACTCCTCAAGAAGAGCAACCCCAAGACATATAATCATCAGATTCAGCAAGGTTGAAATGAAGGGAAAAATGTTAAGGGCAACCAGAGAGAGGTAGGGTTACCCACAAAGGGAAGCCCATCAGACTAACAGTGGATCTGTCTTCAGAATCCCTACAAGCCAGAAGAGAGTGGGGCCCAATTTTCAACATTCTTAAAGAATTTTCAACCCAGAATTTCATATCCACCAAAATAAGCTTCATAAGTGAAGGAGAAATAAAATCCTTTACAGACAAGCAAATGTTTAGGGAGTTTACCACTACCAGGCCTGCCTTACAAGAGCTCCTGAACACAGCACTAAAGAAGGAAAGGAAAAACCAGTACCAGCAACTACAAAAACATATCAAATTGTAAAGACCGTCGACACTATAAAGAAACTACATAAACTAATGGACAAAACAACTAGCTAGCATCATAATGACAGGAGCAAATTCACACATAACAATATTAACCTTAAATGTAAATGGGCTAAATGCTCCAATTAAAAGACACAGACTGGCAAATTGGATAAAGAGTCAAGACCCATTGGTGTGCTGTATTTAGAAGACCCATCTCACCAGCAAAGACACACATAGGCTCAAAATAAAGGGATGGAGGAATATTTACCAAGGAAATGGAAAGCAAAAAAAAAAAGCAGGGGTTGCAATCACAGTCTCTGATAAAACAGACTTTAAATCAACAAACATCAAAAGAGACAAAGAAGGCCATTACATAATGGTAAAGGGATCAATGCAACAAGAAGAGCTAGCTATCCTAAATATATATGCACCCAATACAGAAGCACCAAGATTCAAAAAGCAAGTTCTTAGAGACCTACAAAGAGACTTAGACTCTCCACAATGATAGTGGGAGACTTTAACACCCCATTGTCAATATTAGACATATCAATGAGACAGAAAATTAAAAAGGATAACCAGGACTTGAACTCAGCTCTGGACCAAGCAGACCTAATAGACATCTACAGAACTCTCTACCCCAAATCAACAGAATATACATTCTTCTCAGCACCACATCACACATATTCTAAAACTGACCACCTAATTGGAAGTAAAACACTCCTCAGCAAATGCAAAAGAAAGGAAATCATAACAGTCTGTCAGACCACACTGCCATCAAATTAGAACTCAGCATTAAGAAACTCACTCAAAACCACACAACTACATGGAAACTGAAAAACCTGCTCCTGAATGACTACTAGGTACATAACGAAATGAAAGCAGAATAAAGATGTTCTTTGAAACCAACGAGAACAAAGACACAACATACCAGAATGTCTGCAACACATTCAAAGCAGTGTGTAGAGGGAAATTTATAGCACTAAATGCCCACAAGAGAAAGCAGGAAAGATGCAAAATTGGCACCCTAACATCACAATTACAAGAACTAGAGAAACAAGAGCAAACACATTCAAAAGCTAGCAGAAGACAAGAAATAACTAAGATCAGGCCGGGCGCGGTGGCTCACGCTTGTAATCCCAGCACTTTGGGAGGCTGAGGCGGGCGGATCACGAGGTCAGGAGATCGAGACCATGGTGAAACCCCGTCTCTACTAAAAATACAAAAAAATTAGCCGGGCATGGTGGCGGGCGCCTGTAGTCCCAGCTACTCGGAGAGGCTGAGGCAGGAGAATGGCGTGAACCCGGGAGGCGGAGCTTGCAGTGAGCCGAGATTGCGCCACTGCACTCCAGCCTGGGCGACAGAGCAAGACTCCATCTCAAAAAAAAAAAAAAAAGAAATAACTAAGATCAGAGCAGAACTGAAGGAGATAGAGACATGAAAAACCCTTCAAAAAAATTAATGAATCCAGGAATTGGTTTTTTGAAAAGATCAACAAAATAGGTAGACTGCTAGCCAGATTAATAAAGAAGAAAACAGAGAAGAATCAAATAGACACAATAAGAAATGATAAAGGGGATATCACCACTGATTGCCAAAGAAATACAAACTACCATCAGAGAATACTATCAACACCTCTATGCAAATAAACTAGAAAATCTAAAAGAAATGGTTAAATTCCTGGACACATACATCCTCCCAAGACTAAACCAGGAAGAAGTCGAATCTCTGAACAGACCAATAACAAGTTCTGAAATTGGGGCAGTAATTAATAGCCTACCAACAAAAAAAAGTCCAGGACCAGACGGATTCACAGCCGTATTCTACCAGAGGTACAAAGAGGAGCTGGTACTATTCCTACTGAAACTATTCCAAACAACAGAAAAAGAGGGAATCCTCCCTAACTCATTTGATGAGGCCAGCATCATCCTGATACCAAAACCTGGCAGAGACACAACAAAAAAAGAAAATTGCAGGCCAATATCCCTGATGAACATCAATGCGAAAATCCTCAATTAAATACTGGCAGACCAAATCCAGCAACATATCAAAAAGTTTACCAACCATGATCAAGTCAGCTTCATCCCTGGGATGCAAGGCTGGTTCAACATACACAAATCAATAAATGTAATCCATCACATAAACAGAACAAATGACAAAAACAACATGATTATCTCAATAAATGCAGAAAAGGCCTTCAATAAAATTCAACAGCTCTTCATGCTAAAAACTCTCAATAAACTAGGTATTGATGGAATGTATCTCAAAATAATAACAGCTATTTATGACAAACCCACAGCCAATATCATACTGAATGGGCAAAATTTGGAAGCATTCTCTTTGAAAACCAGCACAAGACAAGGATGCCCTTTAACACCACTCCTATTCAGCACAGTATTGGAAGTTCTGGCCAGGGCAATCAGGCAAGAGAAAGAAAGAAAGGATATTCAATAAGAAAAAGAGGAAGGCAAATTGTCTCTGTTTGCAGATGACATGATTGTCTAATTTAGAAAACCCCATCGTCTCAGCCCAAAATCTCCTGAAGCTGATAAGTAACTTCAGCAAAGTCTCAGGATTCAAAATCAATGTGCAAAAATCACAAGCATTCATATACACCAATAGTAGAGAGCCAAATCATGAGCAAACTCCCATTCAAAATTGCTGCAAAGAGAATAAAATACCTAGGAATACAACTTACAAGGGATAGGAAGGACCTCTTCAAGGAGAACTACAAACCACTGCTCAACGAAATCAGAGAGGACACAAACAAATGGAAAAACATCCTATGCTCATGGATAGGAAGAATCAGTATCGTGAAAATGGCCATACTGCCCAAAGTAATTTATAGATTCAACGCTATCCCCATCAAGCTACCATTTACTTTCTTCACAGAACTGGAAAAACTTTAAATTTCATATGGAACCAAAAAAGAGCACACATAGCCAAGACAATCCTAAGCCAAAACAAACAAAGCTGGAGGCATCATGCTAGCTGACTTCAAACTATACAAGGCTACAGTAACCAAAACAGCATGGTACTGGTACCAAAACAGATATATAGACCAATGGAACAGAACAGAGGCCTCAGAAATAACACCACACATCTAAAATCATCTGATCTTTGACAACCCTGATAAAAAGAAGCAATGGGGAAAGGATTCCCTATTAAATAAATGGTGTTGGGAAAACTGGCTAGACACATGCAGAAAACTGAAACTGGATCCTTTCGTTATACCTTACACAAAAATTGACTCAAGATGGATTAAAGACTTAAACATAAAACCTAAAACCATAAAAACCCTAGAAGAAAACCTAGGCAATATCATTCAAGACATTGGCATGGGCAAAGACTTCATGACTAAAACACCAAAAGCAATGGCAACAAAAGCCAAAATTGAGGGGACTTCAAGATGGCGGAATAGGAACAGCTGCAGTCTACAGCTCCCAGCAAGATTGACACAGACGACGGGTGATTTCTGCATTTCCAACTGAGGTACCTGGTTCGTCACATTGAGACTGGTTAGACAGTGGGTGCAGCCCACGGAGGAAGAGCAGAAGCAGCGTGGGGTATCACCTCACCCAGGAGGTACAAGGGGTTAGGGATTTCCCTTTCCTACCCAAGGGAAGCCGTGAGAGAGGGAAGAATGCTACACTCCTGCCTAAATACTGCACTTTTCCCATGGTCTTCGCAACCAGCAGACCACAAGATTCTATCCGGTGCCTGGCTCAGCGGGTCCCACACCCACAAAACCCAGCAAGATAAGATGCACTGGTTTGAAATTCTCGCTGCTAGTGCAGCAGTCTAAGATCAAACTGGGACGCTGGAGCTTGGTGGGGAGAAGGATGTCTGCCACTGCTGAAGCTTGAGTAGGCGGTTTTATGCCCACAGTGTAAACAAAGCTGCCATGAAGCTCGAACTGGGTGAAGCCCACCACAGCTCAGCAAGGCCGACTGCCTCTCTAGATTCTACCTCTGTGGGCAGGGCATATCTGAATAAAAGCCAGCAGCCTCAGTCAGGGACTTACAGATAAAACCTTCATCTCCCTGGGACAGAGTACCTGGGGAAAGGGGCAGCTGCCAGGACAGCTTCAGCAGACTTAAACAACCCTGCCTGACAGATCTAAAGAGAGCAGTGGATCTCCCAGCACTGCATTCGAGCACTGATAATGGACAGACTGCCTCCTCAAGTGGGTCCACCCCCATGTAGCATAACTGGGAGTCACCTCCCAGTAGGGGCCAACAGATACCTCATACAGGAGAACTCTGGCTGGCATCTGGCGGGTGCCCCTCTGGGACAAAGCTTCCGGAGGAAGGAACAGGCAGCAATATTTGCTGCTCTGTAGCCTCCGCTGGTGATACCCAGGCAAACAGGGTCCGGAGTGGACCTCCAGCAAACTCCAACAGACCTGCAGCTGAGGAGCCTGACTGTTTGAAGGAAAACTAACAAACGGAAAGGAATAGCATCAACATCAACAAAAAGGACATCCACACCAAAACCCCATCCATAGGTCACCAACATCAAAGACCAAAGATGGGGAGAAACCAGAATATCAAGACTGAAAATTCTAAAAACCAGAATACTTCTTCTCCTCCAAAGGATCACAACTCCTCACCAGCAAGGGAACAAAACTGGATGGAGAATGAGTTTGACAAGTTGACAGAAGTAGGTTTCAGAAGGTGGCTAATAACAAACTTCTCCAAGCTAAAGGAGCATGTTCTAACCCATCACAAGGAAGCTAAAAACCCTGAGAAAAGGTCAGAGGAATAGCTAACTAGAATAACCAGTGTGGAGAAGAAAATAACTGACCTGATGGAGCTGAAAAACACAGCACAAGAATGTCATGAAGCATACACAAGCTTCAGTAGCTGAATCAATCAAATGGAAGAAAGGATATCAGTGACTGAAGTTCAAATTAATGAAATAAAGCAAGAAGACAAGATTAGAGAAAAAAGAGTGAAAAGAAATGAACAAAGCCTCCAAGAAATATGGGACTAAGTGAAAAAAACAAATCTATGTTTGAATGGTGTACCTGAAAGTGACAGGGAGAATGAAACAAAGTCAGAAAACACTCTTCAGGATATTATCCAGGAGAACTTCCCCAACTTAGCAAGGCAGGCCAACATTCAAATTCAGGAAATATGGAGAACACCACAAATATTCTTCAAGAAGTATAACTCTAAGACACATAATCGTCAGATTCACCAAGGGTGAAATGAAGGAAAAAATGTTAAGGGCAACCAGAGAGAAAGGCTGGGTTACCCACAAAGGGAAGCCCATCAGACTAACAGCAGATCTCTTGGCAGAAACTGTACAAGCCAGAAGAGAGTGGGGGCCAATATTCAACATTCTTAAAAAATTTTCAACCCAGAATTTCATATCCAGCCAAACTAAGCTTCATAAGTGAAGGAGAAATAAAATCCTTTACAGACAAGCAAATGCTGAGGTATTTTGTCACCACAAGACCTGCCTTACAAGAGCACCTGAACAAAGCACTAAACATGGAAAGGAACAACCGGTACCAGTCACTGCAAAAACATGCCAAATTGTAAAGGTCATTGATGCTATGAAGAAACTGCATAAACCAACAGGCAAAACAAACAGCTAGCATCATAATGAAAGGACCAAACTCACACATAACAATATTAACCTTAAATGTAAATAGGCTAAATGCCCCAATTATAAGACATAGGCAAATTGGATAGAGTCAAGAGCCACCATTGTGCTGTATTCAGGAGACCCATCTCATGTGCAAAGACACAGATAGGCTCAAAATAAAGGGATGGAGAAAGATCTTCCAAGCAAACGGAAAGCAAAAAAAAAAGCAGGGGTTGCAATCCTAGTCTCTGATAAAAACAGACTTCAAACGAACAAAGATCAAAAGAGACAAAAAAGGCCATTACATAATGGTAAAGGGATCAATTCAACAAGAAGAGCTCACTATCCTAAATATATATGCACCCAACACAGGAGCAGTGAGATTCATAAAGCAAGTTCTTAGAGACCTAGAAAGAGACTTAGAGTCCCACACAATAATAATGGGAGACTTTAATACTCCACTATCAATATTAGACACATCAATGAGACAGAAAATTAACAAGGATAGCCAGGACTTGAACTCAACTCTGGACCAAGCAAACCTAATAGACATCTACAGAACTCTCCACCTCAAATCAACAGAATATACATTCTTCTCAGCACCACATCACACATACTCTAAAACTGACCATGTAATTGGAAGTAAAACACTCAACAAATGTGAAAAAACATAAATCATTACAAACTGTCTCTCAGAACACAGTGCACTCAAATTAGAACTCAGGATTAAGAAACTCACTCAAAACCACACAACTACATGGAAACTGAAAAACCTGCTCCTGAATGACTACTGGCTAAATAACAAAGGCACAAATAAATAAGTTCTTTGAAACCAATGAGAACAAAGACACAACATACCAGAATCTCTGGGACATATTTAAAGCAGTGTGTAGAGAGAAATTTATAGCACTAAATGCCCGCTAGAGAAAGGAGGAAAGATCTAAAATTGACCCGCTAACATCACAATTAAAAGAACTAGAGAAGCAAGAGCAAACAAACTGAAAAGCTAGCAGAAGGCAAGAAATAACTAAGATCAGAGCAGAACTGAAGTAGATAGACACGAAAAACCCTTCAAAAAAAAAAAAAAAAAGTCAATGAATCCAGGAGCTGGTTTTTTGAAAAGATCAACAAAATAAATACACTGCTAGCCAGAATAATAAAGAAAAGAGAGAAGAATCAAATAGACGCCATAAAAAGTGATAAAGGGGCTATCATTATCGATCCCACAGAAATACAAACTACCATCACAGAATACTATAAACACCTCTATGCAAAAAAATTAGAAAATCTAGGAAAAATGGATAAATTCCTGGAAGCATACACCCTCCCAAGACTACCAGGAAGAAGTTGAATCTCTGAATGGACCAATAACAGTTTCTGAAATTGAGGCAGTAATTAATAGCCTACCAACCAAAAACAGTCCAGGACCAGACGGATTCACAGCCGAATTCTACCAGAGATACAAAGAGGAGCTGGTACCATTCCTTCTGAAACTATTCTAAACAATAGAAAATGGCCATACTGCCCAAAGTAATTTATAGATTCAATACTATCCCCATCAAGCTACCACTGACTTTCTTCATAGAATTAGGAAAACCTACTTTAGGGGGGTGGAGCCAAGATGGCCGAATAGGAAGAGCTCCAGTCTACAGCTCCCAGCGTGAGTGATGCAGAACACGGGTGATTTCTGCATTTCCAGCTGAGGTACTGGGTTCATCTCACTGGGGAGTGTCGGACAGTGGGGGCAGGACAGTGGGTGCAGCGCACTGAGCATGAGCCGAAGCAGGGCAAGGCATTGCCTCACACGGGAAGCGCATGGGGTCAGGGAATTCCCTTTCCTAGTCAAAGAAAGGGGTAACAGACGGCACCTGGAAAATCAGGTCACTCCCACCCTAATACTGCACTTTTCCAATGGTCTTAGCAAACAGCACATAAGGAGATTATATCCCCTGCCTGGTTCAGAGGGTCCTACGCCCACGGAGCCTAGCTCATTGCTAGCACAGCAGTCTAAGATAAAACTGCAAGGCAGCAGCAAGGGTGGGGAAGGGGCGCCTGCCATTGCCGAGACTTGAGTAGGTAAACAAAGCAGCGGGAAGCTCGAACCGGGTGGAGCCCACCGCAGTTCAAGGAGGCCTGCCTGCTTCTGTAGACTCCACTTCTAGGGGCAGGGCATTGCCAAACAAAACGCAGCAGAAACCTCTGCAGACTTAAATGTCCCTGTCTGACAGCTTTGAAGAGAGTAGTGGTTCTCCCAGCACCCAGCTGGAGATCTAAGAACGGACAGACTGACTCCTAAAGTGGGTCCCTGACCCCCGAGTAGCCTAACTGGGTGGCACCCCCCATTAGGGGCAGACTGACACCTCACATGGCCGGGTACTACTCTGAGACAAAACTTCCAGAGGAACGATCAGGCAGCAACAATTGTTGTTCACCAATATCCGCTGTTCTGCAGCCTCCACTGCTGATACCCAGGCAAACAGGGTCTGGAATGGACCGCCAGCAAACTCCAACAGACCTGCAGCTGAGGGTCCTGACTGTTAGAAGGAAAACTAATGAACAGAAAGGACATCCACACCAAAACTCCATCTGTAAGTCACCATCATCAAACACCAAAGGTAGATAAAACCACAAAGATGGGGAAAAAACAGAGCAGAAAAACTGGCAACTCTAAAAATCAGAGCACCTCTCCTCCTCCAAAGGAACACAGCTCCTCACCAGTAATGGAACAAAGCTGGACAGAGAATGACTTTGACGAGTTGAGAGAAGAAGGCTTCAGACGATCAAACTACTCCAAGCTAAAGGAGGAAGTTCGAACCCATGGCAAAGAAGTTAAAAGCCTTGAAAAAAAATCAGACAAATGGTTAACTAGAATAATCAATGCAGAGAAGTCCTTAAAGGACCTGAAAACCACGGCACGAGAACTACGTGACAAATGCACAAGCCTCAGTTGCCAACTTGATCAACTGGAAGAAAGGGTATCAGTGATGGAAGATCAAGTGAATGAAATGAAGCAAGAAGAGAAGTTTAGAGAAAAAAGAATAAAAAGAAATGAACAAAGCCTCCAAGAAATATGCGACTATGTGAAAAGACCAAATCTACGTCTGATTGGTGTACCTGAAAATGACGGGGAGAATGGAACCAAGTTGGAAAACACTCTGCAGGATATTAACCAGGAGAACTTCCCCAATCTAGCAAGGCAGGCCAACATTCAGATTCAGGAAGTATGGAGAACACCACAAAGATACTCCTCGAGAAGAGCAACTCCATAATTGCCAGATTCACCAAAGTTGAAATGAAGGAAAAAATGTTAAGGGCAGCCAGAGAGAAAGGTCGGGTTACCCACAAAGAGAAGCCGATCAGACTAATAGCTGATCTCCTGGCAGAAACCATACAAGCCAGAAGAGAGTGGGGGCCAATATTCAACTTTCTTAAAGAATTTTCAACCCAAAATTTCATATCCAGCCAAACTAAGCTTCATAAGTGAAGGAGAAATACAATCCTTTACAGACAAGCAAATGCTGAGAGACTTTGTCACCACCAGGCCTGCCGAAAAAGAGCTCCTGAAGGAAGCACAAAATATAGAAAGGAACAACCAGTACCAGACACTGCAAAAACATGCCAAATTATAAAGACCATTGATGCTAGGAAGAAACTGCATCAACTAATGAGCAAAATAACCAGCTAACATGATAATGACAGGACCAAATTCACACAAAACAATATTAATCTTAAATGTAAATGGGCTAAATGCTACAATTAAAAGACACAGACTGGGAAATTGGATAAAGAGTCAAGACTCATCAGTGTGCTGTATTCAAGAAACTCATCTCATGTGCAGAGACACACATAGGCTCAAAATAAAGGGATGGAGGAAGATCTACCAAGTAAATGGAAAACAAAAAAAGGCAGGGGTTGCAATCCTAGTCTCTGATAAAACAGACTTTCAACCAACAAAGATCAAAAGAGACAAAGAAGGCTATTACATAATAGTAAAGGGATCAAATCAACAAGAAGAGCTAACTATCCCAAATATATACGCACCCAATACAGGAGCACCCAGATTCATAAAGCAAGTCCTGAGTGACCTACAAAGAGACTTAGACTCCCACACCATAATAATGGGAGACTTTAACACCCCACTGTCAACATTAGACAGATCAACGAGACAGAAAGTTAACAGGGATATCCAGGAAATGAACTCAACTCTACACCAAGTGGACCTAATAGACATCTACAGAACTCTCCACCCCAAATCAACAGAATATACATTCTTTTCAGCACCACACCACACCAATTCCAAAATTGACCACATAGGTAGAAGTAAAGCACTCCTCAGCAAATGTAAAAGAACAGAAATTATAACAAACTGTCTCTCAGACCACAGTGCAATCAAACTAGAACTCAGGATTAAGAAACTCACTCAAAACCACTCAACTACATGGAAACTCAACAGCCTGCTCCTGAATGACTACTGGGTACATAATGAAATGAAGGCACAAATAAAGATGTTCTTTGAAACCAATGAGAACAAAGACACAACATACCAGAATCTCTGAGACACATTCAAAGCAGTGTGTAGAGGGAAATTTATAGCACTAAATGCCCACAAGAGACAGCAGGAAAGATCTAAAATTGACACTCTAACATCACAATCAAAAGAACTAGAGAAGCAAGAGCAAACACATTCAAAAGCTAGCAGAAGACAAGAGATAACTAAGATCAGAGCAGAACTGAAGGAAATAGAGACACAAAAAAACCCTTCAAAAAAATCAATGAATCCAGGATCTGGTTTTGTGAAAAGACCAACAAAATGGATAAACCGCTAGCAAGACTAATAAAGAAGAAAAGAGAGAAGAATCAAATAGACACAATAAAAAATGATAAAGGGGATATCACCACCGATCCCACAGAAATACAAACTACCATCAGAGAATACTATAAACACCTCTACACAAATAAACTAGAAAATCTAGAAGAAATGGATAAATTCCTCGACACATACACCCTCCCAAGACTAAACCAGGAAGAAGTTTAATCTCTGAATAGACCAATAACAGGCTCTGAAATTGAGGCAATAATTAATAGCTTACCAACCAAAAAAAGTCCAGGACCAGATGAATTCACAGCCGAATTCTACCAGAGATACAAGGAGGAGCTGGTACCATTCCTTCTCAAACTATTCCAATCAATAGAAAAAGAGAGAATCCTCCCTAACTCATTTTATGAGGTCAGCATCATCCTGATACCAAAGCCTGGCAGAGACACAACAAAAAAAGAGAATTTTAGACCAATATCTCTGATGAACATTGAAAATCCTCAACAAAATACTGGCAAACCGAATCCAGCAGCACATCAAAAAGCTTATCCACCATGATCAAGTGGGCTTCATCCCTGGGATGCAAGGCTGGTTCAACATATGCAAATCAATAAACGTAATCTAGCACAGAAATAGAACCAACGACAAAAACCACATGATTATCTCAATAAATGCAGAAAAGGACTTCAATAAAATTCAACAACACTTCATGCTAAAAACTCTCAATAAATTAGGTATTGATGGGACATATCTCAAAATAATAAGAGCTATCTATGACAGACCCACAGCCAATATCATACTGAATGGGCAAAAGCTGGAAGCATTCCCTTTGAAAACTGGTACAAGACAGGGATGCCCTCTCTCACCACTCCTATTCAACATAGTGTTGGAAATTCTGGCCAGGGCAATCAGGCAGGAGAAGGAAATAAAGGGTATTCAATTAGGAAAAGAGGAAGTCAAATTGCCCGTTTGCAGATGACATGATTGTATATCTAAAAAACCCCATTGGTTTGGCCCAAAATCTCCTTAAGCTGATAGGCAACTTCAGCAAAGTCTCAGGATACAAAATCAACGTGCAAAAATCACAAGCATTCTTATACACCAATAACAGACAAACAGAAAATCAAATCATGAGTGAACTCCCATTCACAATTGCTTCAAAGGAATAAAATACCTGGGAATCCAACTTACAAGGGATGTGAAGGACCTCTTCAAGGAGAACTACAAACCACTGCTCAATGAAATTAAAGAGGATACAAACAAATGGAACAACATTCCATGCTCATGGGTAGGAAGAATCAATACAGTGAAAATGGCCATACTGCCCAAGGTAATTTATAGATTCAATGCCATCCCCATCAAGCTACCAATGACTTTCTTCACGGAATTGGAAAAAACTACTTTAAAGTTCATATGGAACCAAAAAAGAGCCCGCGTCGCCAAGTCAATCCTAAGCCAAAAGAACAAAGCTGGAAGCATCACGCTACCTGACTTCAAACTATACTACAAGGCTACAGTAACCAAAACAGGATGGTACTGGTACCAAAAACAGAGATATAGACCAATGGAACAGAACAGAGCCCTCAGAAATAATACCACACATCTACAACTATCTGATCTTTGACAAACCTGACAAAAACAAGAAATGGGGAAAGGATTCCCTATTTAATAAATGGTGCTGGGAAAACTGGCTAGCCATATGTAGAAAGCTAAAACTGGATCCCTTCCTTACACCTTATACAAAAATTAATTCAAGATGGATTAAAGACTTACATGTCAGACCTAAAACCATAAAAACTCTAGAAGAAAGCCTAGGCAATACCATTCAGGACATAGGCATGGGCAAGGACTTCATGTCTAAAACACCAAAAGCAATGGCAACAAAAGCCAAAATTGACAAATGGGATCTAATTAAACTACAGAGCTTCTGCACAGCAAAAGAAACTACCATCAGAGTGAACAGGCAACCTACAGAATGGGAGGAAATTTTTGCAATCTACTCATCTGACAAATGGCTAATATCTAGAATCTAAAATGCACTCAAACAAATTTACAAGAAAAAAACAAACAACCCCATCAAAAAGTGGGCAAAGGATATGAACAGACACTTCTCAAAAGAAGACATTTATGCAGCCAACAGACACGTGAAAAAATGCTCATCATCACTGGCCATCAGAGAAATGCAAATCAAAACCACAACGAGATACCATCTCACACCAGTTAGAATGGGGATCATTAAAAAGTCAGGAAACAACAGGTGCTGGAGAGGATATGGAGAAATAGGAACACTTTTACACTGTTGGTGGGACTGTAAACTAGTTCAACCATTGTGGAAGTCACTGTGGTGATTCCTCAAGGATCTAGAACTAGAAATACCATTTGACCCAGCCATCCCATTACTGGGTATATACCCAAAGGATTATAAAACATGCTGCTGTAAAGACACATGCACACACGTTTATTGTGGCACTATTCACGATAGCAAAGACTTGGAACCAACCCAAATGTCCAACAACGATAGACTGGATTAGGAAAATGTGGCACACATACACCAGGGAATACTATGCAGCCATAAAAAATGATGAGTTCATGTCCTTTGTGGGGACATGGATGAAGCTGGAAACCATCATTCTCAGCAAACTATTGCAAGGACAAAATCCAAATACCGCATTTCTCACTCATAGATGGGAATTGAACAATGAGAACACATGGACACAAGAAGGGGAACATCACACACTGGGCCTGTTGTGGGGGGGGGGAGGGGGGAGGGATAGCATTAGGAGATATACCTAATGTTAAATGACAAGTTACTGGCTGCAGCACACCAACATGGCACATGTATACATATGTAACAAACCTGCACATTGTGCACATGTACCCTAAAACTTAAAGTAGAATTTAAAAAAAAAGAAAAAACTACTTTAAATTTCATATGGAACCAAAAAAGAGCACACATAGCCAAGACAATCCTAACCAAAAAGAACAAAGCTGGAGGCATCATGCTACCTGACTTCAAACTATACTACAAGGCTACAGTAACCAAAACAGCATGGTACTAGTACCAAAAAAGATATATAGACCAATAGAATGATGGTTTCCAGCATCATCTGTGTTCCTGCAAAGGACATAAACTCATCATTTTTTATAGCTGCATAGTATTCCATGGTGTATATGTGCCACATTTTCTTTATCCAGTCTATTATTGATGGACATCTGAGTTGGTTCCATGTCTTTGCTATTATGAACAGTGCCACAATAAACACATGTGTGCATGTGTCTTTAGAATAGAATGATTTATAATCCTTTGGGTATATACCCAGTACTGGGATGGCTGGGTCAAATGGTATTTCTAGTTCTAGATCCTTAAGGAATCACCACACTGTCTTCCACAATGGTTGAACTATTTTACACTCCCACCAACAGCGTAAAAGTGTTCCTGTTTCTCCACAGCCTCTCCAGCATCTGTTGTTTCCTGACTTTTTAATGATCACCATTCTAACTGGCATGAGATGGTATCTCATTGTGGTTTTGATTTGCATTTCTCTAATGACCAGTGATGATGAGCATTTTTTCATATGTCCATTGGCTGCATAAATGTCTTCTTTTGAGAAGTGTCTGTTCATATCCTTTGCCCGCTTTTTGATGGGGTTGTTTGTTTCTTGTAGATTTAAGTCCTTTGTAGATTCTGGATATTAGTCCTTTGTCAGATAAATAGATGTAAAAATTTTCTCCCATTCTGTATCACAAGGACAGAAAACCAAACACTGCATGTTCTTACTCATAAGTGGGAGTTGAACAATGAGAACACATGGACAGGGTGGGGGGAACACCACTCACTGGGGCCTGTTGTGGGGTGGGGGGCTGGGAGAGGGATAGCATTAGGAGAAATATCTAATGTAAATGACAAGTTGATGGGTGCAGCAAACCAACATGGCATATGTATACCTACGTAACAAACCCGCATGTTATGCACATGTACCCCACAACTTAAAGTATAATTTAAAACAAAAAAAGGCCAAAATTGACAAATGGGATCTAATTAAACTAAAAAGCTTCTGCACAGCAAAAGAAACACTCATCAGAGTGAACAGGCAACCTACAGAATGGGAGAAAATTTTTACAATCTACCCATCTGACAAAGGGCTAATATCCAGAATCTACAAAGGACTTAAACAAATTTACAAGAAAAAAACAACCCCATCAAAAAGTGGGCAAAGGATATGAACAGACACTTCTCAAAAGAAGACATTTGTGCAGCCAATGGACATATGAAAAAATGCTCATCATCACTGGTCATTAGAGAAATGCAAACCAAAACCACAATGAGATACCATCTCATGCTAGTTAGAATGGTGATCATTAAAAAGTCTGGAAACAACAGAGGCTGGAGAGGATGTGGAGAAACAGGAACACTTTTACGCTGTTGGTGGGAGTGTAAATTAGTTCAACCATTGTGGAAGACAGTGTGACGATTCCTCAAGGATCTAGAACTAGAATTACCATTTAACCCAGCCATCCCAGTACTGGGTATATACCCAAAGGATTATAGATCATTCTACTCTAAAGACACATGCACATGTATGTTTATTGCGGCACTATTCACAATAGCAAAGACTTGGAACCAACCCAAATACCCATCAATGATAGACTGGATAAAGAAAATGTGGCACATATACACCATGGAATACTATGCAGCCATAAAAAAGAGTGAGTTCATGTCCTTTGCAGAAACATGGATGAAGCTGGAAACTATCATTCTCAGCAAACTAACACAAGAAGAGGAAACCCAACACCTCATGTTCTCACTCATAGGTGGGAGTTCAACAATGAGAACACATGGACACAGGGAGGGGAACACCACACACTGGGGCCTGTCGGGGGTGGGGGGCTAGGGGAGGGATAACATTAGGAGAAATTCCTAACGTAGATGATGGGTTGATGGGTGCAGCAAACCACCCTGGCACATGTATACCTATGTAACAAACCTGCACATTCTGCACGTGCATCCCAGAACTTAAAGCATAATAAAGAAAAGAAGGAAGGAAAGAAGGGAAGGAAAGAAGGAAAGGAAGGAAGGAAGGGAAGGAAGGAAGGAAGGAAAGGAAGGAAGGAAGGAAGGCAGGTAGGCAAGAACACATAAGTATCTGTGTGGCTTTACAAAAACACAGAAGAATAGATAAGAAATCATGACGTTGTTTATTCACACAGGATTGGGTAGAATGTGTGGAACAAAGGAGGGAAGACAATTCCCTGAGTATACGTTTTCAGATCTTTTTAATATTCTGTTTTAACTTTTTCTTTTATCCACTTTTAAGTTCTAGAGTACATGTCCAGGATGTGCAGATTTATTACACAGGTAAACGTGTGTCACGGTGGTTTGCTGCACAGGTCAACCCCATTACCTAGGTATTAAGGTCTAGCATCCACTAGCTGTTCTTCCTGATACTCTCCCTAATATTCTAATACCAAAGAAATGTAACTAAGCCAGCAAGGATGAGAAGGGGGTAGGGGGTGGGGAAGACTCATATTAAAAGTAAACTCGTCTCTAAACCAGAAATAACAGCTGTATCTATACAAGTAAATACATGTAAAGTACTCAGAACAGTGCCTACTACATGTAAACGCTGAACAGGTGTTAACAACATTACTATTATTGTGTTAGTATATTAGGTACCTGGTGCTACCGGTAAAACCAGTTTATCATCTAACCGTCTCCAGTGTTGCTACTCAAAGTTTGGTCCTCCAGTAGCCTATCAGGATCACCCAGGGGCCTGTTAGAAAGGCACATCTCAGACCCCACCCCAGACCTACTGAACCAGAATCTGCATTTTTAACGGGATCCGCAGGTGATTCCTATGCACATTAAAGTGTAAGAAGTACTGGGCTATAGACAGGTATGTGACAAAATAATTTCATAGGATGGCAAAGACCAAGTGGCAAATGAAGGACACCAGAAATGCACTTCCCAGGAGCCCAACTCCTCCTTAGTAACTTAACATGTTAAGATTTGTTTAGAGATGTTCAAAAGCGTGGAGAAACGCAAATTTGGTTTCCTCAGCTAGGGACGCGGAGAGCGGTCTGGTGCCCTTGAAGAGATCGCCCTCGTGTGGAGTAGGGAGGGAATCTCCAGCCTTTCCTCTCGGATGAAGGACAGCACCAGCGCTCCAAGCCAAAGGCCTGTCCTAGGTTCTGGAGGTGGGGTCTCCTCGGCAGAAGCCTCTGGTGTCTGCAGGCGCGCATTTCAGCTTTAAGACCAAAGAGCTAGTCCACCACATGTGTCACTACAGTGTGAACGCGCAGAAATGCACAAAGCAAAAAAAAAAAAAGATGCTCTTAATGAACCAACTATAATCCTTGCTAAGACATAAAACCAGAGGGAAGTGTGTATTTGACATCATTTTCCACCCCTCACCCTCTTGGAGCCCGGCGCTCTGGCTGCGGTGGTCTCTTGTATCCGAGTTATTAGAAGCAAAACAAGCTATTTTCTATCTAATTTTTTTTGAGACGGAGTCTCGCTTTGTTGCCCAGGCTGGTCTCAAACTCCTGGGCTCAAGCAATTCTCCCACCTTGGGTAACATGTTACGTTATTCTACTAAAAAAAAGCAAAAGTTATTTTATAAATTCTAACTTAAATGCCCGGAAAATAACCTATCATGCATTGCCTTGTTGTGCAATAATCAATATTTGCAAACAAAGTGTTAACCAAAGACAGTTCAAAGATTTTTGAAAATTAAAAAAAAAACTCACTCACATTGTCCTCAGGTTTTTCTAAGTTTTCGAATGTTCTCGTACGAATCCGAGTCTATAATGATTGTAATTGAAAAGACAAGTCAGGTTTTTTTTTCATTTTCAAATCATAATACGCAGTGTTTTCCACTTCAACGCTATACCTTGTGTATTGTGCTTGCTTCAGCCTCGAGCCACTACTGACGTTCCACCTCAAGGCGACAGGAATGCCACCTGGAGAAACTCCTGGGCGGTAGGGGAAGAAAGCTGGTCTCATCAGAGTACATTTGCAGGGCTTGACGACCAAGGTGTTAAATTACAAGCACACTTTGGAAAGTTCTAGGTACTTGGGAAGACACCCGTAGGGGGCAGGGATGCCCGCGCCCCGGCGTCCCAGCGCGGAGGGTGGCAGCGGGGCCTGGCCCTAGCGGGGCGGGGCGGGCTCGGGTTACCAGGAGGCGCGGGGCGCGGCCCGCACTGTCCGCGGCGCCTCCTCCTAGAGCCGCACCTGGAGGCAGCGCGCGCGTCGAAGAGGCAGCGGCTGGGGAGCGCGGCAGGGCGGCTCCGCCCAGGGCAGCCCGGGCTGGTGAGTGCGCGTGGGCGGCCGCGGGGCCGGGGGTCGCGCTCCCTCGGGAGGGGGCTGAGCTGAGGCCGGCGGGCCCACCCGAGCAGGGGCCCTCGCTGTCGCCGCCTCTGCCCCTGTCTCCCGGGCTCCATGTCACTCTCTTTCCCTAAACGAACAGGCGACAGTGCTCACCTGCCCGCGCTCTGCTGGTCTCTACGCCGGGAAGGAGAAAGTCTCACGAAGCTCTTTCCTTTGCAACCCCCGTCCCCTCGCCCTCTGCAGCTCCACACAGCATTTTTACTTCACGTTTGCCTAGTCGAAACCGTTCGGTGCTAATCCAGCCCTTTGCCGTTTCCAGTTTGGGTTTGGCCTGTTTGTATCCACATCGAATTACACAAAACCAGGCCCTTAGTTCTGCCTCTGGCCCTCTGTCCGGAGACCGGCCCTGCCTCCTCCTGTGCCGGTCTGGGCTTGCCCAGCATTGGCCGCCTGGAGCTCCCAGGGAGCGAGGCGGTGGTCGCGAGACTGGGCCCTCCGCTCAGCGCCGGGCAAGGCTCAAACCCCGGGTCTCTGACTTATCCGCTCACCAACGGACTGCTCAGAGCCTAACAGCCCTAAAATTTGGTATTGGCCCCCTCCCGGCAAATCTTTCTCCCTACTAATCAGGCCTCGCGGCAGGTGCTCTGCCATCATAGAGGCTCTAACACGCTGGACTCTCGAAGCTCGCGGCAGTGTTTATTTTTAGGAGACATTTAGTTGAGCGGGAACCAGTTGACTTGGTTGACTGCCTCATCTAGTGCGCACCTGGGCCGGGCCCCGCCGGGAAGGCGTGCTGGACGTTCTCAATGAGCTCCGAAACCTAAAGAAGAAACAGCTGCAAGGATTCGATCTGCTAGCTGTGAAGAAAGCCTCAGATACGCTGTGGGGTGGGCAAAATTCTTTTCCTAGCTTCGATGAGTACTGTTGATTCTAGAATTTAAACAACATTCATGGAGACTCTTAAAACAACAAAAATAGCAACCTTTTGCGGGGACAGACTGAGATTTAGCTTTTTCCTATCTGAAAACTGAACAATGTGCACTAGATATAAATGTATTAGCTGGAGTTTAGGAATTTACAGCATAGAAATGCAGGGGAATTCGGAGTATGCAATAGAAAGTATCAACCTTTTTGCAAATGAAATTTTAAATGTATTTTTGTCAGTTATTCCTTCTAATTACTGTAGTATTGCTTTGTATCCGAATACTTTCAGGCAGAGGACAGGAGGGAGGAGAGAGAAATTCAAACTCATTTGCATTAGAAAGAAACTTAGGGTGAAAAATTCCTAGGTAAGATTGCTACGGCTCATATCTTAAGTGCACTGTTGGAAAGCTTTCTAGTCTATTAGGTAACACCTGAAGCCCCAATTGTCTTACCTAGCATTTCTTTTTTTCTCTCTTTAACTACTCTGAAACTATACAGAGTTACACGTTCCTCATTAATTTATGAGCGAAACCAAAAGAATTGACTCAATCCAACAAGTATTTGAGTGCCTTTCGCATAGAGGCGCTTTGCTAAGAACAGAAGAATGGAAGACTGAGGAAGTTTCTAACAATCAATGGATTGCCTTGTGAGGTGTAGATGCAGGTGTGCACTGCCTGTTTAATTGACAATCAAAGTTAGTTGAGTTTTCATGTCGTTCTGAATATCATGTGCTGCCCCCTGGTATCTTAATTTTTCTACCGTTGCAGGTAGTCTGCGTTTTAGTAACCCAAGTGAAACAGTTTTCTAGGGAAATCATGATAAATAGGAAGTACGTCCATATTCCCAGGTGTTCTCACTATGATTAAGTTAATAAAGTTAAAATCAAGAAAAATGAGATGATGATTTTCCTTTCTTTTGGTTTCAAACTAGTGAAATCTTGCACAAAAGACACAGCATGGATAAATTTAATCATTTTGTGCCTCACAGTACATTTTATGTAAGTCCATTCATTTGGAGGATAGATCCAATTTCATGAACTCTTTTAATCCTTCTTTTGAAGACTAGTTCCAGGACCACCTTCATAAAATATTTTATTGTAGGTACCAACAACTATCAACATCATTATCTTCTCCCCACCTTCACCTTTGAAAACAATTGTATTCTAGAGGGCTATGAAGGAGGGGACAGGACTCTTTCAAAATCTGGAGGACACTAGGGACTTACCCCAGAAAAGAAATAAAAAAGCACACCCATTCAAAATCTTGTACACCTTTCAGAGGATTCCTGGTGCCCAAGTTATGAGAGCTTGCTTCAGAACAGGTCAGCAAATTAGTCAGAGGGCAGGTAGATGGAGGGAAAGGGAAGTGAAGCAACGTGGGTAAATTCACAAACTGAGTGGATATGACTTAATTTACTTTCAAATGGAATAAATACATGGCCTCTTGAGTAAGTATTCTGTGAATGGGAAGGAATAATTGTATTGTTTGTAAAAGACTAAAGACAGATTAGCCTAATTAAGTTTTTAATTGATCAAGATCAACTCTTATCTTGAACATTATGAGTCTGTCATTTTTCTACTTTTCTTGCTCTTTCCAAGGCAAGTGCTCTAAGAGGATTTGCTTCCAGTATTGATGATGCCCCATTCAGGACATAATTTCTCATATGCAAACTTGTATTCCTGAATTGCTACATATGGGAATGGTTGAGTTCAAAAATTGAACTATATCTTTCTCACACCCTAGCAGTTCACCCTTAGGAAGAAGATGTAATTATATATTATTAGTCTATCCCATGTAAGCCACTGTGATAGCAGTAGTTGTGCCTTGGAAGGGAGTGGGTTGGTATTAGGAATGAAAGGACAGTGTTAAGAAATATTTTGGACATAGCTTCTTTCAAAAAACAAACCAGCAACTGCTGAATTAACTTCCTTTTCTTCTTCTATACATAGGGCCAAGGAGCAAGCTCTCCCTTCTCCAGCTCTCAGTCCCAGTGATCAAGGCTTCAGTGAACTGCACTGGAGCTCCCAGCGGGGGATCTTGTCCCCTGTCCTGACTTTTGTCCTGCACGTTGGATCTGGGTGAGTAGACAGCCCCCTGGAACTACTAAATAGGAGAGTGGGTCAGAGGTAGTGATGGATTTTATCCAGATCAAAAGATTCCTCAAAATTTCCAGAGGTCTAAATCACACACCACTATTTGGAAGAAAAGTATAAGAGAGAATGCCAGAACCATCACACCTTACACTTACCTTTTAACTTGGATCAGCATCAGCCTAAGATATCCTTAGCTATCAACCAGCTTTGACTTACCATATTCTTGAGTGGCAACTAGGTGGTGGGCCAACAACCCTAGAATGTACTTGATAGATGCTTATTGGATTTGTAAATTAATGGAGATCATGGTTTTAAGCCAAGCTCTGCCACTAACCAGGCATATGATCTTGGGCAAGTCACATGTCAGTTAAATTCTTTGGACATTAATTTTTCTATGTATAAAATGAGGGTGTTATATGGGACCAGTGATTCTCAGCAACTAATGTATAATTCCATTGCATTTGCATTGCCTGGGAGATTATTTAGAAAAAATCCCAACAGAGATTCTGATTAATTATTAATCAGATTTATTCTGAGGATAAAGTCCTTAGTGTTCCCTAGATTTTGAAAAAGACCTGTCTCTTCCCTCATGGCCCTCCAGAATACAATTGTTTTCAATAGTGAAAGTGTGAGCCAGGCTCAGTGGCTCACACCTGTAATCCCAGCACTTTGGGAGGCTGAGGAGGGCGTACCATTTGAGGCCAGCAGTTCGAGACCAGCTTGGCCAACATAGCAAAACCCTGTCTCTACTAAAAATAGAAAAATTAGCCGGGCGTGGTGGCGCATGCCTGTAATCCCAGCTACTCAGGAGGCTGAGGCAGAAGAATCGAACCCAGGAGGCGGAGGTTGCAGTGAGCCAGGATTGCACTACTACACTCCAGCCTGGGCAACAAGAGTGAGACTCCCCACTGATGAAGGTGGGGAGAAGATAATGGACTGGCATAGGCCCAGCCATCTTTATTTTTTAAAAGTACCCCCAGCAAATACTAATGTCTAGTCAGGATTGACAATCACTGGGTTAAGTGATCGCTAAGAACTGATTCTAAGATTGTGTCATCTTAGGATGGAAAGCAGGCCCACAGAGTCCCTGTTAAACATAGCCTGGCCCAGCACTGAGCCTCATCTGGGGTAACCAAACCTAAACATGCCTTTCTCAGAAGCAGTCCAGATCAAGCCATTTCAGGTTATTCAGGGGGAGCTGCCGTGCCTGCTCACCTTTTCGATATTCCCACAATGCTTCGCTGACTTTGCAGCACCCAGTAGTTTTTGATGGACTGAATTAGGTGTAACTCTGCCTATCCAGGATGATCAGCTGTTCCTAAAGGTCCCCAGAGACGATAACATCTCTTCTCTGTGTATCCATGCCAGTGTTTAATAGCCTCTTGAAATTTTCTCCTTGAAGTGATCTGTGACTTATTGAGGTGGGGAAGAAAGGTGTCAGCAGGGGATAAGCATGATCACCTTGATCGTAGCTGAAATGTGAGCTTCAGTGTCCAAACGGAGATAAAAAAATGATCCTCACACCTTCTCAAGTAGTTGAAGACTATTGAGTTACCAGAACTGGGAGAGGAGGAAAAGAACACATTGTTTACCTTAATTATTTCTTGGGACCTAATCATGTTGCCATTACATTGTAAATTCTGTAGATTTTCATACTTGGAAAACTCCTCTTAAATTTAGAGTTAGGACTTACTAAATTGTAATCCATGAAAGGTATTTGTTTACCCTACTCTTCTTTTAATTTCCTACTACCCTTCATATCCCAAAATACCTAGAAGACAAAAAACAGTGTGTATATGGCCAGGCGCGGTGGCTCACGCTTGTAATCCCAGCACTTTGGGAGGCCAAGGCGGGCGGATCACGAGGTCAGGAGATCGAGACCACAGTGAAACCCCGTCTCTACTAAAAATACAAAAAATTAGCCGGGCGTGGTGGCGGGCGCCTGTAGTCCCAGCTACTCAGAGAGGCTGAGGCAGGAGAATGGCGTGAACCCGGGAGGCGGAGCTTGCAGTGAGCCGAGATTGCGCCACTGCACTCCAGCCTGGGCGACAGAACGAGACTCCGTCTCAAAAAAAAAAAAAAAAAAAAAAAAAAAAAGCAAAAAAAAAAAAAAAAAAAAAAAAAAAAACAGTGTGTATATGTGACTGTCAGATCAGTAAGTGAGACAGACAAGAGTTGACCAAAAATGGAAAGGCATTAAGGAAGAAAAACTGACAAGGGTAAGAGGCACCTGGGTTACCAAGAGCTACACTTAATTTCTCTCTTTTCTTTCTCGATTAGTCTTATCTCTGCTGCAAGCCGATTCTCAAGCTTGCTAAAATGCAGGCAGATCACTGTATCCCACCTGCTCCATGTTGACAAATGGGGCTTGTGACCCTTGATTCCCGCATGTTCCCTGCAGTCTTCCATACACAGTGCATGCAGTGCTGTCTCCAGGGGTGAACTGGCAGCCTGGACACACTTGGTCTAATCCAGCATTGGCCAATCCCAGGGCCTGACTTAATTCTAAATCACAGCTTAGGTTGGAGCGTATTTTTTCCTGGAGTGGAAAGCTACTGGCAGTAAAGTTCTTTACCTCTGTATCTCAGAGGAGTGGCCTTTACCTGATGTCAAAAATCCAATGCAGACCTACAAAACCAGCTCAGCCCCCACCTCTCCAGCCACCTAGAGCTGGTTGTACTTATTCCCAGTAAAAAACAAACAAACAAAACAAAATTCTAGGATTGGAGTCATTTTATATGTTCATTGCTGATCGTTGTTCCCAAAGCTTTGGTAGTATTGGGCACATGCTGTTTTGTTATTTCATAATTTATTCCTGACCTACTTCTTAAAATGAATTAAAGTAGGAAGAAATGTACCAGGAAAAGGTGGATTTGTCATAATTTCAACTCTACTGGAAACTTAATTATTACTAAACTCAATGGCTCATTTATGTGTTTATAAATAAAAATGTATCCTCCCATACATCTTGTTTCTTAAGATAATAAGAATGGGGTTGTGCTAGTCCTTAGGATTATCATTAGTTTGCTTTTAAAATCTTTACTTCCAGAAAGCAATACAGTTTTGCAAAATAATTAGAAATGGTAAAAATTCTTAGCCAGTCCCTGTTTATTGAACACTTTTAACAACAATCTCAAAAGTAACAAGGGTTTTCATTGCTTCCTTTCTTGCTTTATTTTTTTCTTTATTTTCTTCCTAGAGTCACTCATTATCCAACAAATATCTAATGAGTTCCTCCTATGCCCCTGACTTCATGTAGCTTACAGTCTTATGAAGAGGGGAAGGGAGACAGAAAATAAAGAAGTAAACCATCATGTAGGTTCGATAGTGTTAGGTGCTATGGAGAAAAATGCAGCTAGAAAGAAGGTGGTAGAGGTGTCGGCTGTGAAATTTTTAAAAGAAGGTGGTCAAAAAAAGCTTCTCCTGAGAAGTGATATTTAGCATAGACCAAAAGGTGGTGAAGGAGGAAGTTATGAGCCTATCTGGGAGTAGAGCATCCTGGCCAGTGCAAAGTCCCTGAGGCAGACATGTGCTTGGCATGTTCATAAAACAGCAAGGAGGCCAAATGCGGTGGCTCACGTCTATAATCCCAGCACTTTTGGGAGGCCAAAGCAGGCAGATCGCTTGAGGCCAGGAGTTCAAGACCAGCCTGACCAACATGGTGAAATCCCATCTCTACTAAAAACACAAAAATTAGCCGGGCGTGGTTGCGCACGCCTGTAACCCCAGCTGCTGGGGAGGCTGAGGTGCCAGAATCACTTGAACCCGGGAAGCAGATGTTGCAGTGAGCTGTGATCGCACCACTGCACTCCAGCCTGGGCAACAGAGTGAGACTCTGTCTCAAAACAAACAAACAACAACAACAACAGAGAGCAAGGAAGTCCATGTGACTGGAGCAGAGTGACAAGGTGGGAAGGCAAAGAAAATGACCCCAGCAAGGAAAGGAGCAGTGGACAGGAGTTTGAGAGAGTGCTAAAGATCATACAGTGCCCCTTTTCAGTGGGATACTTGTAAGGTGATGTGAAGATGGGGTTTCTTACTGTTTAGTTGAAACAGCAGCAGCCTGTGTTCTCTTTCTTCCTTGTTTTACCTCCTGGATAGTGACCCCCGGCTTTCTTTTCCTCTCCAAATTAGCCTCTTTCCATTACTCCCCTTGTGCTTCCTTTTCCCCCAAGGCTGGCTGCAGAGAGGGCTTCGGTTTCCCTTTCTCCTTGTTGCCCTGAAGATAAGTCTGCCCCTCTTGTTCTAAGAAATGTGCTGCTAGTTACTAAAGAATAAAAACTGTCAGCACCCAAACCAATAGTCAGGAAAGAAATCTTAATAAACTTATGCAAAATATATTCTTAGTTTATACTGCAGACCAGACACAAAGTGGTTGTGTTGCTGTTGAGCTGAGTTGAGCCTGTGTGTTTTGTTGGGTCTGCACATTGTTTCATGAAAATGTGGATTGGTTTCCAACATTTTTAAAAATTGAGAAATTTTTTATTAAAATGTATTTTCAAGTTTTCCTTCCAAATTGATATCCTTTATGAAGTTCTAAAATAGGCAAAACTGATCTATGGTGATAGAAATCAGAACTGTAGTTGCCGACACATCAGAGATTGACTGGGTAGGGACACGAGGGAAATTTCTAGATAATGAAAGATTCTATTTCTAGTAGTCTGAAATGCACAGTAAACTCATTAAGCCATATAGTGATCTGTATAGTTCACTATGTGTACACGAAATCTCAATATAGCTGGGCGTGGTGGCTCACGCTTGTAATCCCAGCACTTTGGGAGGCTGAGGTGGGTGGATCGCTTGAAGTCAGGAATTCAAGACCAGCCAGGCCAACACGGTGAAACCCTGTCTCTACTAAAATTACAAAAATTAGCTGGGTGTGGTGGCACGTGCCTGTAATCCCAGCTACTTGGGAGGCTGAGGGAGAATTGCTTGAACCTGGGAGGCAGAGGTTGCAGTGAGTTGAGAGCGAGACTCCATCTCAAAAAAAAAAAAAAATCTCAAAGAAAATTTTTTAAAATTATAACTAATATTTTAACTGATAAATTATAATTTTACACATTTATGGGTACAATGTGATGTTTTGATATATGTATACAATGGAGAATTATTAAATCAAGCTAACATATCCACCAACTTGCTTACTTACCTGGTTTTTATAAGATATTTGAAATTTACTCTTAGTTATTTTAAAATATACAGTCGACCCTTTGTATCCACAGGTTCTGCAGATAGAGAGGGCCAACTAGGGACTTGAACATCTGCGGATTTCATTATCCATGTGGGGTCCTGGCACCACTCTCCTGTAGATATAGAGGGCTGAAATCACGGTTATGATTTCTATCACCATAGATTAGTTTTGCCTATTCTAGAACTTCATATAGAACATGAGTTTGGAAGGAGAACTTGAAACTACATTTTAATAAAAACTATCTCAGTTTTTAAATGTTGGAAACCAATGCAAATTTTCATGAAGCGATGTGCAGACCCAACAAAACACACAGTCCCCCTGCTGTGCAATCGCTCCCAAAACCTATTCTTCTTGTCTATCTTAAACTTTGTACCCTTCAATCAACAATTCCTCATTTCTTCCCTCCCACCCATCACCTAGCCTCTGGTCAACACCATTCTACTCTCTACTTCTGTGAGTTTTTTAGATTCCACATGTAAGTGAGATGTTGTGGTATTTGTCTTTCTGTATCTGGCTTTTTTCACGTAGCATGATATCCTCCATATTCATCCATATTATCACAAATGACATGATTTCCTTCTTTTTTAAGGCTGAATCATATTTCACTGTGTCTATATACCACATTTTCTTTATTCATTCTTCCATTGATGAACACTTAAATTGATTCCATGTCTTGGCTATTGTGAATAATGCTGTAATGAACATGGGATTGCACCTATCCCTTCGACGTATTGATTTCAACTCCTTTGGATATGTACCTAGAAGTGGGATTGCTGGATCATGTGGTAGTTCTATTTTCAGTTTTCCGAGGAACTGTCATACCATTTTCCATAATGGTTTTACTAATATACACTCCCACCAACAATGTATAAGAGTTCCTTTTTCTCTGCATGCTCACCAACACTTGTTATCATGCATCTTTTTGATGAAGGCCATTCTAACAGGTGAGGTTATGTATCATTGCTGTTTTAAAGTGCATTTCCCTAAATATTGGTAATGTTGGACATTTTTTCATGTACCTCTTGGCCATTTCTGTGTCTTTTGAGAAATGTCTATTCTGGTCCTTTGCCCATTTTTTAATTGTGTTATTTATTTTCTTGCTATTGCGTTGTTGGAGTTCCTTATATGTTTTAGATGTTAAGCACTTGTCAGATGCATGGTTTGCAAATTTTACTCCCACTTTGTGGGTTGTCTCCTCATTTTATTGTTTCCTTTGCTGTATGGAATCTTAGTTTGACGCCATCCCATTTGTCTGTTTTTGCTTTTGTTGCCTGGGCCTTTGGAGTCATATCCAGAAAATCACTGCCTAGGCCAGCATCATGGAGCTTTCCCCCATTTTCTTTTAGTAGATTTACAGTTTTCGGTCTTAACATTTAAGTCTTTAATCCATTTTGAGTTGGTTTTTGCATATAGTATGAGAAAAGGGTCCAATTTCATTCTTCTGCATGTGGATAGCCAATTTTCCCAACACCATTTATTGAAGAGACTGTCTAAATAAAAGTTTTAAATGGAAGCCCTACCCAACATTCAGCAATACCTGGATAGCAGCTGACCACTTTGGGCTTGGAACATGCTTTCTAGATTGGCTTAGACACCTTGTCCACTTCTGTCATTTTCATTAACTACCTGCCTCCTTGTAGGTGGTATTGGTTTGTGATTCCTTTGGTAGATGCTTAGCAGTTTGAGTTTCAACTATCAGTGGGGAGAAAACCTGAAGTAGCCTGATATGTTTAATTGGTAGTTTAGAAAATAGTACCTGCCTTCTAGGGTTGTATGTGAAGCATGTAACAAAATCATAAGCCTGACAGCTTAAATCAGTCTAGAAACTCACTTACTCCCCTTTCACTTGATGCTGGTCTCAAATCTCAGGATTCTCAGGGGTCTCTGGACCTAACTTGCACTTTCGTCTCAAATGCCAAGGGTCTCCTGTATTTGCAGACTTCTTTCCTGAGACGATAACAGAAAACATCTTACCTATTATTCCTATTATCAATACTTAACACTTATGTTTATAATATGTGTTGCTAAAATAATAGTGCCTACTATGGAAATTTTAGAAAATACAGATAAGCAAAAAGAAAATAAAATTACTTATAATTCTACCATCAAACATAACCTCTGTTTACCATGTTATGGTAAATACTTTCAAAACTTTCTCCATACACCTATATATTTTACATTAAAATGTGTTTGATAAATTTTAGCGTACAAATGCCCAGTTTACAAAATGGTCAATAATAACAAGTCAAATGTTAAAGATGACAGGCCAAGCATAAGTACTTGCTTACTCCCTATTCTAGGACTCCATTTAAATGACTGTAAAAGATACAAAGGTGGAAGAACTCTGAAGATAATGGGATACAAAAATGCTTGGAAGCAAATTACTGATTAAACAGAACGAAGAATTTGTACAAAAAGGACCACCCTGGGAGTGCAAGTGATCCTCTAGAAAGAACCCCCTGTATGGAGTTAGCAGCAATGGATAGCATGCATGAGCAATGAGATTAATGGAAAGTCTTCATGGACTAGTTATAGTGAAATAGGGCTTCTCTAGAGTATTGGCACCATAGAGTAAATCTTTTCTCTTTCTGGCATTTAGAAAGAGGGTGGGCCCTGGCTAGAAGGCTAGCTCTTGCCTCTTCACCCCAAAGTATAACTAGCTATCAACAAAGCCCACTCCGGTACACAAAGGCTGTTAATGTTCATTTCGTTCAGGGAAGAGTCCTATCCTGGAGACACTTATATACATGACAGTGGAAGAAAGTGGCACAAATCAACCAGAAAAACAAATGAAATCCTTAATTTATAAAGAAATTATATAATCAAGAATAACCTGACATATGAAGGAGCATGAAAAAGAAACATCAAGATAAACAATTACTATTGCCAGAGGAGAGATCCTTCAGGGAAAAGAAAATCGCCTTTTTTAAAAATCTGAGCACTCTTAGCATGATTAGAGTTGTTGTTTCCATACAACAAAAGCATGATGTTATTCAGAAAGAGCAATCAGAAAATAAAAAAGATGTTGAACATTTTTTTAAATAACTAAAATAAAAATAATTTACCAGAAGGCTAATAATGGAAATTCTTCCTGGTCCAAGTACAGTGGTGTTTACAACTAATTGATCACAACCAGTTACTGATTTCTTTGTTCCTTCATTCCCACTGCTTCACTTGACTAGCCTAAATAATAATAATAATAATAATAATAATAATAATTTTTAAATCTCCTGGAATGGGCCGGGTGCGGTGGCTCACGCCTTTAATCCCAGCACTTTGGAAGGCTGAGGTGGGCAGATCACGAGGTCAGGAGTTCAAGACCAGCCTGGCCAAAACAGTGAAACCCCGTATCTACTAAAAATACAAAAATTAGCTGGGCGTGGTGGCGGGCGCCTGTAGTCCCAGCTACTCAGAAGGCTGAAGCAGGAGAATCGCTTGAACCCAGGAAGCAGAGGTTGCAGTGAGCCGACATCGCGCCACTGCACTCCAGCCTGGGCGACAGAGCAAGACTTTGTCTCAAAAAATAAACAAATAAATAAAAATAAAATAAATAAATCTCTAGGAATGCACAACCAAATTTTGAAGAAAGAAATCATATGCTAGAAAAGAGGAGAGACAGCAGCAATCCAGTTAGAAAATCTTTGTTTTCTGAGACAGAAAACAAAGAAAATAAAAGGGAAGAAATTGACAATTAAATGCTAGGAAAAAAAGTTCCTGTAGTTGAGGAAAAGTGTGAGGTTAAAAGGCCCATCAAATGAATGAAAAAACATACAGAGATAACAATTGTTACAGAAATTCAAAGTCAGGAACACACAGAGATTCCTAAAACTTTCTGAAAGGAAAAATAAATTTGTTTAAGATTGACATAAGGCTTCTCATGAGGAAACTGGATTTTAATAGAGCTTTAAATTTGTAAGGAAAAATGATTTTGAACTTAGAATCGTATTGTCAGTAACTTATCAAGTGTGAAGGTGAAATGAAGACATTTTCAGACATTCAAAGACTCAGGCCATTTACTTCTGAGTACCTTTTCTAAAGCAGTTGCCTGAGGATGTGCTCTAGCAAAATGAGGGTATAAAGCAAGGAGGAGGAAGATGTGGAATTAGAAAGAGTGGAGCTAATCAACAATTGCAATGAAATAAACTGTAGGTTGACAGTACTTTCACCAGGCTTAGAAAAAATTAATACAGTCCAGGCGCAGTGGCTTACGCCTGTAATCCCAGCACTTTGGGAGGCCGAGATGGGCAGATCATGAGGTCAGGAGATCGAGACCATCTTGGCTAACACGGTGAAACCCTGTCTGTACTAAAAATACAAAAATTAGCCAGGCATGGTGGCGGGCACCTGTAGTCCCAGCTACTCAGGAGGCTGAGGCAGGAGAATGGCATGAACCCGGGAGGCAGAGCTTGCAGTGAGCCAAGATCGCATCACTGCACACCAGCCTGGGCGACAGAGCGAGACTCTGTCTCAAAAAAAGAAAAAAAAAAGTAATACAAATTAGGGCAGATAGTGAGCTCAAGAAGAATGACTTTAAGAAGAATTAAGTAAATTTCCTTTTATAGATAGAAGTAGCAATGAACAATATTCACATAGTTATAGAAATAATGGAAATTCTTCCTGGTCCAAGTGCAGTGGTATTTACAACTAACTGATCACAACCAGTTACTGATTTCTTTGTTCCGTCTACATTCCCACTGCTTCACTTGACTAGCCTAAAAAAATGGTGATGCTGATGATGATGGGACTTCTAGCAACATAGAGGGCTAAGCTGACTCATTCAGATCTCCCTCCAGGACAAACGCACAAAAATGAAGGATAAAACATAACAAATGTTCAAATAACCTTGAAATAAAGACTGTCAGAAGAATGCAGAGAAAATTATTTTAAAAAGAACAACAATAATAAGAAATTTCACATGCAGCCCAAGCCATAGGAATTTTTCTGTGGAATATAGACCCTAGAGTGTTGAATGATGAGGTTGTATCATTCAAACCTGGAAAGAAAATTTGGCTTCAGGCCCACAGGAGACCAGGACCGTGGAACTGAAACACTGGATAAGCCTGGAGCTCTAAAGACCTGTCTAGTCCATTAATAGAGTATTAGGCAAACTCTAACCACTGCTTAGGGAAACAAGGAAGTCTTGTAGGCCCTGAGTGAAAGTTAAAAAAAAGAAAGTCACCCCTGAACAAACCCTGGGCTTGTGCCTCATCAGAAATTGGGTTCAAAATTATACTTCCTGTATGGTTCAGAAGCCTCAAACCATATTAAACAAACACTAACAGTAGTGAAAAGGTCCAGGACCCACTAAAACCACCAGAATCCTAGCAGAGTAGACATGAAAGTATGTAAAGACATGTCACAACTTAAGTGTAGATGGAACATCCACAGAACCACTCCTCCCCTTCCACAATTAAATATGACTCACAATTTTAAAAACCTACAGATCACTGCAAGGGAGTGTCCGCAAACAGAACAAGCAGAAGAATCAGATCCTCAAGAATCTAAAACAATGGAAATAGATGAACAAGATCACAAGTGTGTTAAAAATTATTAAAAGAATAAAGAGAATTGAAAACAAAAGGAAAAATGGAACACTATGAAATTAGAACAAGCTGATTTCAAAAAGTATAGAAATGAAAAATATAGACATTAAATATTTTTTAAAAATTAATGTCTCACTTAACATATTAGAGCCAAAAGTAGATTATTAAACTGGAAGCTAAATCTGAGGAGACTATCTATAATCAACCCAATGAGATAAAAAGCTGTAAAATGTAAGAGGTTAAAGCACACAATGACATGAGAAGCTCCAACAAATGTCTAATAGAAATTCCAGAAGGAAAGAGAAAAGGGAGAATAAATCGGTATATATTGGTTTTATAGGTAAAGAAATTAAAAATAGTAATATAATTTAGCAAAAATAGAAGTGAGTAAGGAGACTTAAATGTTAATATTTCGGCTGGGTGCAGTAGCTCACGCCTGTAAATCCCAGCACTTTGGAAGGCCAAAGTGGGTGGATCACTTGAGCTCAAGAGTTTGAGACCAGCCTAGGCAACATGGTGACACCCCATTTCTACAAAAAAATACAAAAATTAGATGGGTGTGGCGGCATGCACCTGTAGTCTTAGCTACTCAAGAGGTTGAGACACGACAATCTATTGAACCCAGGAAGTGGAAGTTGCAGTGAACCGAGCTCATGCCACTGCACTCCAGCCTGGGTGACAGAGCCAGACCCTGTCTGAAAACAGTTAATTTTTCACGGTAAGCATTCGTGGATAATGTCTAAACTTGATAAGTAAAAAAACAGCCATATAATTTTATTACTTAGAGCAGTAATTCTCAATTCCAGAAAAGATTGGGAAGTGTATCCTGTGGATGGAGAATGCTACTAGCATTTAATGTCAGGAAGAGAGATGCTAAATGCACAGAACTATCCCATACAAATCTCACCCGAAATACCAGTTTCTCTTTCTGAGAATTGCTGATTTAGAGGTAATAGTAAACTCACCAGAAGAATTAATATAAAAAATGATTTTAAGAAAATGGTGGCTGGCTACAGTGGCTCACACCTGTAATCCCAGCACTTTGGGAAGCCAAGGTGGGAAATCACTCGAGCCCATGAGTTCAAGATCGGCCTGGGCACCATAATGAGACCCTTTCTCTATGAAGAAAAATTTAAAAATTAGCCAGCTGTGGTGGCACATGCCTGTGATCCCAGTTACTCAAGAGGCTGAGGCAAGAGAACAGCTCGAGTGCAGGAGGTTGAGGCTGCAGTGAGCCATGATCACACCACTGCACTCCAGCCTGGGTGACAGAGTGACACCTGTCTCAGAAAGAAAAAGAAAGTAAATGGCTGCTTCAGGAAATAGAACTAGAGTTGGGGAGAATGGGATGGAAAACTATTGCTTTTCATTATTAGTTCTTCCATAATACTTGCAATTTTATCATATGTATATTATTTTGGAAAAAGAAGTGACTAGTCAACCAGTAGATTCTCCTTTCATTTTTGCTTAAACTAGAGAACTTTATTCTATTAAAGTATCTGTCATTCAAACCTAAGCACCACTTTGAATTACTGAGCTTTTTACCTCAAAGAAAATTCTAAAGGCATATCTTGTGAGCATTAAAGATCTTTCAAGCGTTTCTGGCTGGAAAATAAATCTTGCTATTTATTAACTTATGGAGTCACAGCAAATTAGTGCTGAAAGGGATTTAACTTATTTAGTGGTATGGAATAATTTATCCGTGGCAGAGTGATTTTGAGCAGTAGTTCTATATAGGACAAAGGAGGACTGGGGTATGGTCAAATAGCAAGAGCCCATCACTGCAAATTGGAACCTGCATCCTGCCTTTCATGGACTTTAAAGATCTGATCCTACTTGACCTCTCCAGTTTTGTTTCCTGTAACCACCCAAAGCACGATTTCTACCAGTACTTTTGGTATTCCATGAACATGTCTTATTAGCGTTTACCTTTTCACATCTCTGTGCAAAATCACGTGCCTGCCTTTTAGCCTTCTATCCATTATTTGAGAGCCATTTCAAATCCAGTATCCTCTCCAAAGCCATCCTCTGGAACAGCAGGCAGAAGCCAGGACCTGTGGTCACCCTACTTAGATCAAGTAACTCACCAGATGTCCCACCATAGTGGCAGAACCAGGACTTGAATTGAGGTCTATGTCATTCCATAGCCTGTACTCCCAGCTGCCATTTACAGATAAGGAAGTTAGGGTACAGAAAGCTTGTATATCTTGCAAAAACACATGCAGCTCTAAAGTGCCAGTTCTGACTAGGCAGGTTGGCTCACGCCTGTAATCCCAGCACTTTGGGTGGCCGAGGCGGGCGGCTCACCTGAGGTCAGGAGTTTGAGACCAGCCTGGCCAGCATGGTGAAACTCCATCTCTACTAAAAATAAAAAAATTAGCCAGGTATGGTGGCACGTGCCTGCAGTTCCAGCTACTTGGGAGGCTGAGGCAGGAGAATCGCTTGAACCCAGGAGGCGGAGGTTGCAGTGAGCCGAGATCGTACCATTGCACTTTAGCCTGAGCTACAAGAGTGAAACTCCATTTCAAAAAAAAAAAAAAAGTGCCAGTTCCAGCCTTCAAATACAGTCCTTCTGAACCCTAGGCTCTGCATGTGGTATTGCCTCTATGGATATTAACGTGTAAGAGTCCTTTGGCAGAGGAATTTAAGGGGAGAGGATAAGTATTGTTTTTGCCACTGAAAGTAATGGCAAAAACCACAATCACTTTTGCGCCAACCTAATATAAAAGAAGAGGGAAAGGATGGGCACAGCACAAGACTACGTGCTATGGCAACGTTGGCCCCTGCCACTCACTCAAGATCATTCAGCCGACGAATGTTTGGGAGCTGGCTGCATACCAGGCTGTGCACTTGATGCTCAGAAATAACAGTCCTGCCCTCATCGAGCTTACAGTCTACATTCAACACCAGTTTGCATAGGCCTTAGGGCCGTTTGCTCTTTCTACATATTGAGCCACTATAATTAATCAATGATAGTTAATAAGGGAAAACAGATAATATATTCTGGTTATTGCTAACAGTCCAAAAAGTAATAAGAATAGAAAACAGCTTTTTCGAATTCCTTTTAGGAAAGGCTGATAAAGCCATAAGTGAAAATATGTTTTTTCTGGGTTCTAATTCATGAGACTTTTGTGATTTGCTGTGTACATTATAGAAAAGTTCACATCCTGTTGCTCAGGGCAATGTTGAAAAAATTCATAGTAAAATGTATTTTTGTTGTTTATATTGAGGCCCATAGAGAAGTCATGTGAAAGATATAGTAAGTTTGGGCATGTGCTTGCATATTTGGGATTAAAAGGTTAATATATGCATTATTAAAGTTATAAATGTGTAAATTATTTTGAGTAGATGGATGAATGCCCTTACTCACTCTCTTCTGATACCTCTAGTTCACAGAGAAAAATACGATTTCAAAACTTAAAAGCATTACTTCACTGATGATGGCTCTTAGTTTCAGACAACTGAATCCATTCTAGCTAGTTTAAGCACCAAGAGATTTAATTGGCATTTTGAAACTTGCCAGATACTGTTCCCAGAATGTTGTCACTGGAAACATTTAAAGATAAGGAAACATAGAAGCAGAGAATAGTATAGTTATTTCCAGGGACTGGGAGGAGAGAAAAATGGGGAGAAATTAATCAAAGGAAACCAAGTTAAAATTATGCAAGATGAAGAAATCCTAGAGATCTACTGTACAGCATAGTACCTGTAGTTAGCCACCCACTGCTGTACACTTAAAAATGCACTAACAGGCCGGGTACAGGGGTTTACACCTGTAATCCCAGTACTTTGGGAGACCAAGGCAGATGGATCACTTGAGGTCAAGAGTTCGACACCAGCCTTGCCAACATGGTGAAACCCCATCACTAGTAAAAATATTATACAAAAATTAGCCGGGCATAGTGACACACACCTGTACTCCCAGCTACTGAGGAGACTGAGGCAGGAGAATCACTTGAACCTGGGAGGTGGAGGTTGTAGTAAGCCAAGATGGTGCCACTGCACTACAGCCTGGGCAACAAGAGCAGGTCTCTGTTTCAAAAAAAAAAAGTACTGGCAGGGTAGATCTTGTGTTCTTATCACAAAATAATAATAATAAGAGCTAAAGCAAACTTTTGGAGGTGATGATATATTTATGGCATAGATTCTTCCAAACTTATCAACTTGTATACACTAAGTATATACAGCTTTTTGTATGTCAGTCATATCTCAATAAAGTGGTTTAAAAGTTAATAAAGATGAGGAAACTAAGATTCAGACAAATTTTTTTATATGTTCATTCAGCAAGCATTTTTTAGCCCTAAGTACCAATCACTGTGCAGAAATTAGTAGTATTGCGTTTCTCCTTTCATGAGGCTCACAATCTATTTTCCCAATAGATTTCTCACTCCATGAGCTTTAAAAAAATACAGATTCTAGAATTACTAAATTAGAATCTCTAGAGGGGGGCGGGCATAGTGGCTCATGCCTGTAATCCCAGCACTTCGGGAGGCTGAGGTGGGCAGATCACCTGAGGTCAAGAGTTGGAGACCAGCCTGGCCAATATGGTGAAACCACATCTCTACTAAAAATACAGAAATTACCTGGCCATGGTGGTGGGTGCCTGTAATCCCAGCTACTTGGGAAGCTGAGGCAGGAGAATCGCTTGAACCCCGGAGGCATAGGTTGCAGTGAGCCAAGATCGCACCACTGCACTCCAGCCTGAGCGACAGAGTGAGACTCCATCTCAAAAGAAAAAAAAAAAAAAGAATCTCTAGAAGGCCTGGAAATTGTGGTTTTAATCTCCCCAGGTGATTGTGACATGCCAGCAAGGCATAGAAAACTCTGGTGTGGTTGACCCTGCCATAACAATGTAGAACAACTGAGACACTTAAGGTACAGAACCAGGGGTCTACCCTGATCATGACCTCCAATTCAGAGCATCCGCCACAAAACCACAGTGAATCTTCATTATTGGCATGCAGCTGACTTTGGCTCTTAATCTGAAGTTTAAAATGTTGTTACCATTTTGTTATTTTTTTATTTATAAATATTTATCATGGCAATATTTTCTAAGTATCAGAGATGCGTTTTAAAGACTACTTTGAATAGGAGGCAAGTTTTGTGTTTTGTGAATATTTTTGGATAAGTCTCTTACCCCCAAGTGAGTGCAGATGGATCCATTTTCTCATCTACAAAGTGAGGGAGTTACAATAAATTTAGATTTTAAAATCTATGATAAGGCCAGGCACAGTGGTTCACACCTGGAATTCCAGCACTTTGGGAGGCCAAGGTGGGCAAATCACCTAAGGGTCAGGAGTTTGAGAACAGCCTGGCCAACAAAGGGAAACCCCATCTCTACCAAAAAAATACAAAAATTAGTTGGGCGTGGTGGTTCACACCTGTAATCCCAGCTGCTCGGGAGGCTGAGGCAGGAGAATCACTTGAACCCGAGAGGCAGAGGTTGCAGTGAGCCAAGATCACGCCACTTGCACTCCAGCCTGGGCGACAGAGTGAGACTCCATCTCAAAAAAAAAAAAAAAAATCTATGATGAAAAATGTTCTAAGTTACCTTAAAATTCCTCCCTTCCTGGCTGTGGGTAAATGGACCTTGAAGCTCTAGGTCAATTTGCTTTGCTGTCATTAGTATTTTGTGTTTGAGGACCTGCCAGAAGATGTGTCCCTTTAGGTGATTTTAGTAAGTGATTTTTCTCGTATAAGGATTTGTGTACTTTTACAATTTGGTGATTTATAGTTTCAATCAGCATACTGGAAGCTCATTATCTGTCATATAAGAGTCTCGTTATTTGATCTCCTAGTGTTGGTTCCTTGGTTACTTTGCCTCTCTGCCTCTGATAAGATGGTTATTGATAGCCTTTGAGGCTTTAATTATTTAATCATTGTTGATGCAAATAAAAAGTCCCCTAAAAGGACAGGCTTTCATTACAACATCTTCTTCTCCTTTCCTTTCCCAGTTGAAACGTCCTTGTACTACCAACCAGCCATCTCAAAAAGGACATAGATTATAGCCAGGGTGCCAGTATCTCAAAAAATATTTGAGAATCGTCTCTTCTCTGTGTCTCTTCCTAAAATACAGATAGTTAAGGTTGCCAGATTTAGCAAAGAAAAATACAAGATACCCAGTTAAAGTTGAGACAAAGAATACTTTTTAATATAATTATATCCCATGCAATATTTGAGACATACTAAAAGATTATTTCTTGATTATCTAATATGCAAAATTAACTGAGCCTTCTATATTTTCTCTGGCAACCCTACAGATAGTGCATATCTTAATGCTTTAGAAAATCCATCTAATGTTTTGAGATCTAAATTTTTTTGAGATTTGCTCATAATTGAAACCCACAATGAAATGGTTGTGACAGTTGAGACTGCATTTGCCTGAAGTATCGTGGATGTTGCACTGCCCACCTCCACACAACTCTCTTTTGTTGTGAGAATATAAGCATAGAAGCAAGACTTTGCTTGAGAAACCTAAGCTAAATAGTACTCTTTTGTAATTTGTATTAAATATTTTGCAGACACACATAAGTAAACATAGTGCTATAATGCATTGCACAGAATTTATTTACACCCTATTTAGTTTTTTTTGTTTGTTTGTTTGGGTGGTGGGTACATGGATGGGTGGGTAAGGGTGTTTGTTTTGCCATCTCCTGAGTCAGTGGTTTTGAGCCTTAGCTGTACAACAGAATCACCTGAGAGCTTCTTAAGCTCTCAATCCCTGTCTGCTTTGCAGACCAATTAAATCACAATCCCTGGAAATAGAGTGGGGCATCAGTATTTAAAGCTGCCCAGGTGACTCCAATGTGCAGCTATGGCTGAGAACCAATGCCCTAAATGAAAATGGCAAATTTGAAAAAGCTCTTTTTACTACTAAATTATGTCCTTATATTTTAATCCTCTTCAAAACTGATTTCGTGTACTTTTCAGTAAGCATCTTATGACAATTACATTTATTATTTTGTATTATATATTCTATATATGATGTATAACATAAAGTTTAAAAGATCTCATGAGGCTTTAATCTTGTCACTGATTCAGTATTAATTTCTTCAACATCTATAATTGGTTTTCATTTTCAAATATTTCTTTGTGATTTTTCTTATGTATTTTTCATATGTATTTCTCTCTCTCTCAGATTCTAAGCCAGTGGTTCTCAACTTGAACTGCTCATTAGAATCATCTTAGGATGCTATAAAGAAATGCCCAAGCCTGCCTCCTGGAGGCCGTGCTCTAGTTGGTCAGGTGTGGAGCCTAAGCATTAGTGTTTTCTTTTCTTTCTTTTTTTTTTTTTTTTTGAGACAGAGTCTCGCTGTGTCGCCCAGGCTGGAGTGCAGTGGCGCAATCTCGGCTCACTGCAAGCTCCGCCTCCCGGGTTCACGCCATTCTCCTGCCTCAGCCTCTCCGAGTAGCTGGGACTACAGGCGCCCGCCACCACGCCCGGCTAATTTTTTTGTATTTTTAGTAGAGACGGGATTTCACCGTGGTCTTGATCTCCTGACCTCGTGATCCACCCGCCTCGGCCTCCCAAAGTGCTGGGATTATAAGCGTGAGCCACTGCGCCCGGCCAGCATTAGTGTTTTCTAAAAGTACCTGAGGAAGTTCTAGGTTTAGCCAGAGTTGAAAGCCAGTGTTTTCAGTATGTCAAGTACCTATCTAGCTGATCAACTGCATGTCCTGGGGAACTTTTAATACATAAATATAATTGCTCTGCTTAATGAAATAGAAGGAATTTTGAGGTTCTGGGAGAAGGAGAAATAAGGGAGTGGTAAGTGACCACCCTCTTGTCTTTATACTCTCAGATTCACGGGTGTCACGAGGAATTCCTGATGTTGGGGATAGCCAAAGGACTCTTAAGACTAAAGGTAAAGATGCCTAGTATTTTAAGTGTTTTCTCTGCTATGCTTCAGTGTAAACCATTCTGTTGCCCTGAAATCTCCAGAGAAGGTTGCCACATACATGGGTAAGGGACACACGCTTACATCCACAAGTAGTGAATACCCATTGTTCAGGCCTCACCCAATGGAAATCCTGACTGGGTAGATTCAGGATAAGGCCCTGAACCCAGTAATTCAAGCCCTTCCCAGACCATTGTGGTGACTGGCCACATTTGGTCACCACTGCCTTGTAGGTAATAAAACATCCCTAGACATGATCATCATAATTCACCTGATTGACAGCTGAGCAAACTCCTGTGGGGTAACAGGCAAATCGTTGGTAAAACTGAGTTTCTGCAACAGGAGAAAAACTAGAGTCTGATTCTTATTAGACCTTCCTCAGGTCTACCTGTTCCTTTTCTCTTCAAGTGGCCATATGAAGGAAGAAATTACCTTTCTGAACTAGGACAAAAGAAGACTAAGAAGTTGATGTCTACAAAAAATAAAGTTCAAAGCAGACACAATCTATAAGATGAAAGACAGAGAGGAAGCATGGCATGCAGTATCAATAATCATAACATACCCATTCAAAGATTTCATTCACCTCCCAGTTACTGAGCACCTGTTAAGATACAAGTACTGAGATAGGTCCTGGGAATTCAGAGTGTGATATTGTCTCAAGGAATTTACAGTCTAGAAGAGCAGATCAATGATTCTATTAGAATAGAAGAATGGAAGCGTACACCAAGTAACATGCATAGGCCCATTTCATAAAGGATTATAAGTGAGGGGAGACTTCACAGAGAAGCAGAAGACAGAACAAGGGTTTGGAAGATAGAAAGATTAGGCTGTGGGGAAAATGGAAGGAGTGAAGGGAAAGAAACAACATCTCTTATTAGAATGAATTGAAACCCTGGATGGGCACAGAGGCTTAAAGCAGCATGGTATGTTGCCTGGATTACAAATGGTTTTATAATGCTGTCATGTAATGATCTGGAGGAGTTAGGGCAGGTGGAAGCCAGTGGTAGGGTTTGTGATGTGTCATACTCCACTCATACATCAGCCCAGTCATTCTTGTATTTTGATGAGTTCCTAGAGTGGCCCTAAAGAGCTAGATGAGAGGTGGCCAACCCACCTTGCTAGTCTGAAACAAAAAACATATCATCTTTATTTCTCAGGTTCTGCTGCAAAATTCTTTCTCCAGGTTTACCATTTCTTAGTTCATATGAGCTGCTATAACAAAATACCACAGACAGAAATATATAAACAATAGAAATTTATTTCTCACAGTTCTGGAGGCTGGGAAGTCCAAGAACAAGGCACCAGCTGGTAAGGGCCAGGTGTCTCTGCTTCCAAGATGGGGTCTTATTGCATCATCCTCTAGAGAGGAGGAACACTGTATCCTCACATGGCGGAAGGGACAGAAGGGATGAAAGGGGGTGAACTCCCTCTGCTAAGTCTTTTTATAACTTAATCCCATTCATGAGTGCTCCAGAGCCCACATGATCAATCACTTCCTAAGGACCATACCTCATAATACTCTTGTATTGGGGGTTAAGTTTCAACTTGAATTTTGAAAGAGACAAAAACAGTCAAACCATAACATTTTAATATCATCCTTGGTGGTACTTGGTTGCATTTGCTGCCAGAATTTCTTTTTATTATAGGCTCTTGGATTTTCAACCTCTTTGGACACAGGTATTTATTTTGCACAATATTTTGTGGTAGATCATACACAACCCTGATTTCAATTTGTTTTGTTTTGTTTGAGATGGAGTTTCACTCTTGTCGCCCAGGCTGGAGTACAATGGCGCCATCTCAGCTCACTGCAACCTCTGCCTCCCAGGTTCAAGTGATTTTCCTGTCTCAGCCTCCCAAGTATCTGGGATTACAGGCGTGCGCCACCACTCCCAGCTAATTTTTTTTTTTTTTTTTTAGTAGAGGCAGGTTTTCTCCATGTTGGCCAGGCTGGTTTTGAACTCCTAACCTCAGGTGATCTACCCACCTTGGCCTCCCAAAGTGCTGGGATTACAGGTGTGAGCCACCACGCCTGGCCTTGATTTCAATTTGAATGTGATTTCATTTTGATGAAAACCTGAGTTTTCACTGTGAAGGAGTTGTATTGACCAATATTAGTAGCCCTCACAATTCCACAGTCACCACACAAGCACTTAACCATGCATTCATGTTAACCTCTGCCTGCTCTGCCATTAACTTCCTTCAGTTGGGAATACTGGCTTTAGTTGTTGTGCATTTAATATTTTATTATGAGGTATATAGTTCAAATGTACAGACAAGTACAATCATGTAACAAGCACCAGTTTACCTACTAAGCAGCATAATCAAATCTTCACATTTTGCTGTCTTTGTGCCAGTTCTTTTTTTTTTGCAAACTAAAACATTGCAGATACAGTTAGTAGAAGCCCTCTACTATCCCTTCTTAGTCTCTTTTGCCTCTCTCTAGAGGTAACACCATCCTGATCTCAGTATTTATTGTTGTCATGAGTGGTTTTATACTTTTACTACACATATATGTAATAACATATACTACTGTTTTATGTTTTTAAACTTTAAATAATTGAATCCCCTCAGTATTCATCTGTGCCTTACATTTTTGTTGAAAATTGCCTCTGAGATTTATTGATGATGATGCATATAGATTTAGTGCGTTTCTTTTAATTACTACATAGAATTAAATTTGTGAATATATCAAAATATTTTTTACTGCATACAAGTAGACATTTAGATTTTTTCCAACTTTTCACTGTTATAAGGCTGCAGAAAACATTCTTGTACACGTCTCCATACACACAAATATGTTGTATTTTTATTCTTTAATCATTCTTTTACTCATATAAGTAGTATCACTACGTAGCAATGAAAAAAACTATCAGTCATTCTAATAATCAAAAACATGACAATGTAATCAACTTCAAAACAATATTAGAATAGTGTGCTGATGTTTTTAACTTATTGCCTTTCACAAAGGTCACCAGCAACTTCCTTCAAACAGACATGTAAGTCTCAGCTCTGGACCATAGAATAATTTAAAGAGTAATCAACCGTAAATATAGAATTGGAAATGAGGCTAATATAGCTTTAAGAAACATTGAGTCAATTTAAGGACTGATCGTACTCTTTTTTTCTGTTTCTTTGACATATAGCTGGTCAAAATCGACCTGATTTGCAATTCCTCTTATATGGACCTAGAGGGAACTGACTAGTATTTAGCCATTGCACTTAATATGAGCTTTTGATAAAAGTACACACATTAACCATTTATTGCCCTGGGAGGGAATAAGTCACGTTTATTTTTTAATTGATTTTGATTTCATTAATTACTGCCTCCTATATACAGATCAATACATTAGGTCCTCTGGGGCATCCAAAGAAAACCTCAGAAGAACTTGGAACACCACAAAGAAGAGATGCTTAGGAAAAGTCATCAGTAGGATTTTGGCATATAAAATGGAGTTTTTCTTTTTTCTCCTAGTGACACTCAGGAAATGCTTGTCTCTGGCTGTTGATGAATAATTTCAGAGTACTATGGATCATGCTGAAGAAAATGAAATCCTTGCAGCAACCCAGAGGTACTATGTGGAAAGGCCTATCTTTAGTCATCCGGTCCTCCAGGAAAGACTACACACAAAGGACAAGCTTCCTGATTCCATTGCGGATAAGCTGAAACAGGCATTCACGTATGTTGCCTTTTAACCTGTTTCTGTTATTGTATAATTCAGTTATGAGAGGCGCAAGGTCAAATGTGTAAAGAAAATCTGTTTGGTTAAGTGGAGAGAAAAATGAATGCTGAGCCATCATGCTTTGCAAAGCTGTTCACGAGGTTCAGTCGGTGTTAGATATTTGCACACAGGCTTCATCATAAATTTCACCATGTTTATTGAATTCCTACTATGGCTTTTGTCTGTATAAATGGTAACATAACCAACACGCTTTCTAGTTCTCCACCCACCTTCAAAATACCTTTTGTCTCCCAGGAATATTCCAGCCACTCTTTTTTTCCCCATCCCTGACTCCTACTGTGTTTGGCAACATCTTGAATCACCAATTGGAAATTTGTCCAGATTGCTCCTGGGAATAAGGAAGGGAAAATGCTTTGGTTTGAATTCTACAGAGATGCTTCTCATTTATAACTTTATCTCTGTCTGTCTTTGTCCTTTCAGATGTACTCCTAAAAAAATAAGAAATATCATTTATATGTTTCTACCCATAACTAAATGGCTGCCAGCCTACAAATTCAAGGAATATGTGTTGGGTGACTTGGTCTCAGGCATAAGCACAGGGGTGCTTCAGCTTCCTCAAGGTCAGTAGATCTTTCTTGCTTTCCCTCCTTGCTGTCCTCAAACAATTGCTTGACCTTCTGTTTATTTCATCATTATTGCAAATTCATAATTTTTATCATATCTTTCTAGTAACCTTTACCTATCTGAAGGTATTCTTCAGAAACATGTAATCCTTAAACCTGTAATCTCAGCACTTTGGAAGGCCAAGGTGGGAGGATCACTTGAGACTGGGAGTTGGAGACCAGCCTGGGCAACAAAGTGAGACACTGTCTCTACCAAAGAAAAAACAAAAAAAAAAAAACAAAAAACATAGCTGGGCATGCCTGTAGTCTCAGCTGCTCGAGAGGCTGACATAGGAGGATCATTTGAGCCCCGAAGTTCAAGGCTGTATTGAGCTATGATCATACTACTTCACTCCAGCCTGGGAGACAGAGTGAGAACCTGTCTCAAAAAAAAAAAAAAAGCTCCAGGGATATTAATAGTAGAAAATGGTGTTACTATCTTGCAGATCAGTACACTGCTTGGGCATTATCTTACCACTTGCTAAGTCAGTCACTCAAGAAACATGTTGTTGTTGTGGTTGTTGTTAAGGTTTGTGGCTTCTGAGTCCATATTCTAATTATTAGGGACCATGATATGCTAAATTCCTGTAGTATATTGCAGCAACTCTGTGGTTTTATATGTGATATAAGAACTTAAGAAAATATTCATTAACTTATTCATTAATTTATTTATGTATTCTAAACTGTACATGTCTATTAGGTACCTACCTGGCTCGCTGTCCTCATGGAGCTCACTAACCATCCAATCAAGGCATGAGATTGCTAAGCAGAAAAAAAGCACATATAAAAATTTTAATTATAATGATAAGCAAAATGAAGGAAAAGATAAGGTATTGTGAAATAAAAATAGTGGATCTAGGGCTGGCTGTGATGGCTTATACCTGTAATCCCAGCACTTTGGAAGGCTGAGATGGGTGGATCACCTGAGGTCAGGAGTTCGAGATCAGCCTGGCCAACATGGTGAAACCCCATCTCTACTAAAAATATAAAAATTAGCCAGGCATGGTGGCATGTGCCTGTAGTCTCAGCTACTCAGGAGGCTGAGGCAGGATAATCACTTGAACCTGGGAGGTGGAGGTTGCAGTGAGCTGAGATCGTGCCACTGGACTCCAGCCTGGGCAACAGAGCAAGACTCTATTGAAAAAAAAAAAAAAATAGTGGATCCAGGAAATGAGGTTTGAGCTGAGACCTGACTCAGGTCAAGAATGAGAGAAAATGCATTTCAGGCAGAAGGAATAGCATGTGTGAAGGCACTGAGCAGGAAAAGAATTGGGTGTGGTACAAAGAATGAATGGAAAAGCAGTGTTCTAGGAGTGTGAGGGAGCAGGGGGCAGTGGCAGGCGAGGTGGGCAGAGGTAGGCCTGCAGAGTCTTCTTAGGCCATTTTTGGGTTTCATTCTGAGTGCAGTGAAAAGCTATCAGCATTACTTTTTATTTAGGTTTTCTTTGTGCGTAAGTCTTCTCACGCTGCTATTAAAGACATACCTGAGACTTGGTAATTTATAAAGAAAAAGAGGTTTAATAGACTCACAGGTCCATGTGGCTGGGGAGGCCTCACAATCATGGCAGAAGGCAAACGAGCAAAGTCACATCTTACATGGTGGCAGGCAAGAGAGAGCTTGAGTGGGGAACTGCCCTTTATAAAATCATCAGATCTCATGAGACGTATTCACTATCGTGAGAACAGCATGGGAAAGACCCACCGCCATGATTCAATTACCTCCCACCGGGTCCCTCTCACAACACATGGGATTATGGGAGCTACAATTCAAGATGAGATTTGGGTAGGGACACAGCCAAACCATATCACTTTGTAAGAGGTCACTGAAGGGCCAGGCGCAGTGGCTCACGCCTGTAGTCCCAGCACTTTGGGAGGCCAAGGCGGGCAGATCACGAGGTCAGGAGATCAAGACCATCCTGGCTAACACGGTGAAACCCTGTCTCTACTAAAAATACAAAAAATTAGCTGGGCGAGGTGGCGGGCGCCTGTAGTCCCAGCTACGTGGGAGGCTGAGGCAGGAGAATGGCGTGAACCCTGGGGGGCGGAGCCTGCAGTGAGTCGAGATCGCGCCACTGCACTCCAGCCTGGGTGAAAGAGCGAGACTCCTTCTCAAAAAAAAAAAAAAAAAAAAAAAAAAAAGTCACTGAAGACTGCTGTGGGGGGAATGGATGTGAAGAGACCAGGTAGAGGTGACAGCAGCTCATGGTAGGCAAAGGTGATAATGGCTTGAACAGCTGTAGGTCAGCTGACCAAACATCATTCCCTTCTAGCCAGTTTCCAAAAAAATAACTTGTCAAAAAAAAAATCACTTCCCCTAATGATCAATTAGCTGAGTTTTTTATTTTCCAAGTGGCTGATTTACCATATTTATTAAATCTATTATACAAAATCTTAAAGCAGATTTGGGACAGATTCCCACAATCATTTTGGTGCCATCACCCCAAGAATAGAGGAAGGGACAGATTCAAAGGCGGGGACAAGGGCAGGATGAGGAGCGGATAAGGGCTCGGTATCCGAAACAGGAAGCAGAAGTCAAACTAACATTCAGTCAAGCTGGACTGACGGAGCTGCAGGAATGACTGCCGACAACCACGCGAGCTCACACTCGAAGAACTCCTCAGGATTCTGCCTAGTTGAATTTTCACAGTCATTCTGCAAACTTATTTTCAACCAGCTGACTTTCTTCCATCTTGAACTAGAATGGTGGCTGTAAGAATGGAAAGAATTGGAAAGACTTATGATATATTTTGTAGGTGAGATCAGCAAAACTGGCAGTTGGATTAATTTAGAGAGAAGGAGGAGGGTGTGTCAACAACAACTTTAAGGCAGCTGGGCTGATGGGTTGGATGTATGGGGATGGTGAAGAAGAGGGATGGTCAAGAATGACTTCCAGGTTGCTATTTCAACCACCTGAGGGATGGAGGTGCCAATTGCAGACATAATAAAGATGACAGGTAGGCCGGGCGCGGTGGCTCACGCCTGTAATCCCAGCACTTTGGGAGGCCGAGGCGGGCGGATCACGAGGTCAGGAGATCGAGACCATCCTGGCTAACACGCTGAAACCCCGTCTCTACTAAAAATACAAAAAATTAGCCGGGCATGGTGGCGGGCGCCTGTGGTCCCAGCTACTTGGGAGGCTGATGCAGGAGAATGGCGTGAACCCGGGAGGTGGAGCTTGCAGTGAGCCGAGATTGAGCCACTGCACTCCAGCCTGGGCGACAGAGCAAGACTCTGTCTCAAAAAAATAATAATAATAATAAAGATGACAGGGCTGGGTGTGGTGGCTCACGCCTGTAATCCCAACACTGGAAGGCCAAGGTGGATGGATAACCTGAGGTCAGGGGTTCAAGACTGACCAACATGGTGAAACCCCATATCTACTAAAGATACAAAATAAGCCAGGCATAGGTACACACACCTGTAGTCCCAGCTACACAGGAGGCTGAGGCAGGAGAATTGCTTGAACCTGGGAGACAGAGGTTGCAGTGAGCTGAGATCATGCCATTGCACTCTAGCCTGGGTGACGAGCAAAACTCCATCTCAAAAAATAAAAATAATAAAAAAGATGACAGGAATAGGATTGAAGAGTAAGTTTATGTTAAATTTGAGATGCTTGTGAGATAGACAAGTAGATATTTCATGTTTGTATTTAATATATGGTGAGCCCAAAAGAGAGGTAGGGGCTAGAGATATCAACTGTGGAATCGGACCTATAGAAAGCATTTAAACCATGGCACTAGACCACGGCGCCTAGGGAGAGAATGTGGAGTGAAAAGAGAAGGGAGCTAACATCAAGCTGTGTCCAACATTAAAGACCAAATACAGAAGGAGAAACCAGCAGAAGAGATAGAAAAGTATCTGGAAAGGAAAACTAGGAGTGTATATTATTACAGAAACAAGAAATTATTTCTTTTTTTTCTTTCTTTTTTTTTTTTTTTTTTTTGAGACAGAGTCTCGCTCTATTGGCAGGCTGGAGTGCAGTGGTGCGATCTCGGCTCACTGCAACCTTCGCCTCCCGGATTCAAGCAATTCTTCTGCCTCAGCCTCCCGAATAGCTGGGACTACAGGTGCCTGCCACCACGCCCCGCTAATTTTTGTATTTTCAGTAGAGACGGGGTTTCACCATGTTGGCCAGGATGGTCTCGATCTCTTGACCTCATGATCCACCCGCCTCGGCCTCCCAAAGTGCTGGGATTACAGGGGTGAGCCACTGTGCCTAGCCTAGGAAGAAATTATTTCAAATCAGGGAATAATTCAGTAGGTGGAACACTGCTGAGAGGGACAGATCATCCCACAATCAAATTTGCATTGGAAAGGTATTTTTCTGCTCATTATTAATGAAGATAGATAAATACGAAAAACAAAATATAGCAAAGATAGAGATCTAAGAGAAAGTAAATACATTTCTTGTGATTGGTAAATAATTTAAATTACCAAAAAGATTTTGTGTTAAGCATGTAAGAGTGAAACTATGCTCTTATCTCTAATTGTCTTAAAAATCCCTCTAAAATGACAATAAAAGAGGGGGAAATGGTATAAACTAGCAAGGAGGAAGAAAATGAGAGAAGAGACACAGTGGAACAGGAAAAATATATATATGGCAAGCAGATGGACAAGTGGCAGCTGAATTATTAGAGTAGAGGAAGCTGAAATGTAGGTACGTACACTACAAAACACTGGGAAATTGGAGGCTCCAAGTATTGTGAAAGCTGGAAGTCAGGCAGAAGGGAACTGGTTCAAAGTCTTTGCAATTAGTAGCATCAGTACACTCAGGCCCCCACACTTACACGATGCAGTGGATGGTAGGATAAAAATACCAAGAGATGTCAAGAATGTTAACTAAAAGTCTGCACACTGAACTGTGAGCCAACAAAGGCTGTTCCCCTCTCTACTTTGTTTACTTCAAAGTGCCTGCAAAAAAACTTACAGCCCAAAGCGGATGGTGACCTATAAAAGACCTATAGTGACAAGTGGGGGTCCCCCAGTGAAGATGCTGGCTGGCCACCCAGTTGTCCCACAATAAGGCCCATCAGTAAACAAAGAGCCAATACACATGAAGCTTCAAGAAAGAGACCAAATCACACAAAAAAGAATTCATAAGGAACAGAAATAACAGGGCAAAATAAAAAACTTTATAGTATCCTTAAAGAGATACAAAAACACATTGAATCTATGAAACGAAAACAGGATGCTATTTTGAAAAGAGCATTCAGAGAACAAGAAAGAGCTCATAGAAATTAAAAATATGATAGCTGGAATAAATATTTAGTCAGGGTTGGAAGATAAAGTAGAGGAAATCTCCTGAAAGTAGAAGAAAAAGACAGTAAGAGAGAAAACATAAGAACACCAGAGGATCAAGCCTGATGTCCCATCATACATCTAATAGGACTTCCAGAAAGAAGAAGAGAGTAAACAGAAGGAAGAAATGATCAAAGAGTAATCCCCAGGATTGAAATACATGTGTTTTCAGACTGAGAGGAATCATTAAATACCCAGCAGAATAAATGAAAAATAAAACAAGGCACACCATAGTAAAATATAGAATACCAGGGATAAATAGAGGATCTCAGACTAGAAAGAAAAAAAGTCACATAATGAAAAGCTGAAAAGGTAAACATAATGGAAAATTAAGTTTGCATCTAAAATTGATAAATTGAGAAATCATGATACAAACATAATTTGAACAAGTTTTCTCAACCTGATGCCATTTACCCTGTTTGTTGTTGGGGGCCTGTCTTGTGCAGTGTAGGGCATTTTGCAGCACCCCTGGCTTTCACCCACTAGATGCCAGTAGTACTCCCACCCCCTACCCCCCATCATGATAATCACAAATGTCTCCAGACATCCCCAAATGTCTCCTGCCAGAAGTGGGGGTGGGGGAGTGCTCTCCTTTGAGAATGCTGATTTAGGAAAATGGAGGTAAATAGAGAAAAACAGCTAAACGAGTTGGAAGTGTGGCTCCAAGGAGCAAAACCTGGAGGAAGAGGGGTGAGCAGAAAAGAGCTGGCTTTTCCAGAGAGCCTTTGCTGCTCGGCTTTTTAAATCGTATGCATACATTTCTTTGCTAGAAATAAATTTTTTTAACAACATTCGAGTGACCACGTTATTATACATGAAGTTAGGGTGCTTTCCCAGCTCTTCTTTTGCTAAAGCTGTTTTCTCCACAGCATAACAGTGCATTAAATGAGTTTTCTAATTGTCCAAGAAATTTGGCTGAGCCCCCAAAGCTGAGAATAAAGAGGGCTTATTGCCTACACATTCTGAAGAGGGATGCCAGTCAATCTGTCCCAAACTATGAATGAATGACCCAGGCTCTCTTGAGTGTGTCACTTTAACAGAATATATGAGGGAAAGAGGAGACTGATTTGGAATGAGAATTTTCCAGGGAGAGGTTAAAACCCTATCCATTTCCCCTCCACCTGTAGTCAAGTAAGAAAGGACTACAAGAAAGCTACTCAGAGCACTGAACAGCACCCCCTGGAGTTTGTGAAGACTGCTACCTAATTCTTGCATGAAAAAGTCCAGCTGCTCTAAAAATTAGTTTTTAAAAAACTTTCAAGTGAACCTGCACATGGATGTTTATAGCAGCTTTATTCATAATTGCCAAACCTTGGAAGCAATCAAGTTGGCCTTCAGTAGATGAATGGATAAACTGTGGCACATCCAAACAATGAAATATTCAATGTTAAAAAGGAATGAGCTATCAAGCCATGAAAAGACGTGAAGGAACCTTAAATGCTTATTACTTAGTGAAAGAAGTCAGCCTGGTGTAGCTTAATACTGTATGATCCCAACTGAATGACATTCTAAAAAAGGCCAAACTGGCCAGGCACAGTGACTCATGCCTGTAATCCCAGCACTTTGGGAAGCTGAGGTGGGCAGATTGCCTGAGCCTAGGAGTTCAAGACCAGCCTGGGAAACATGGGGAAACTCTGTCTCTACAAAAATTAGGCAGGTGTGATGGTGCACACCTGTAGTCCCAACTACTAGGGAGGCTGATGTGGGAGGATTGCTTGAGCCTGGGAGGTTGTGGCTGCAATGAGCCATGAACATGCCCCTGTACTCCAGCCTGGGTGACACAGCAAGACCCTGTCTTTAAAAAAAAAAAAAAAAAAAAAAGGGAAGGGGGGCAAAACTTCAAAGGCAGTAAAAATATCATTAGTGTCCAGGGGATGGGGGGAGGGAAGTGTGAATAGAGCACAGAGAATTTCTGAGCAGTGAAACTACTTTATATCATACTGTCATAATGGCTGCCTGTCATTGTACATTTGCATAGACTGTACCACACCAAGAGTAAACCTAATGTAAACTATGGACTTTGGGTGATAATGATAGGTCAATGTAGGTTCATCACTTGTAACAGATCTGCCACTCTGGTGGGGGATGTTGATAGTGGGGGATGTTGATAGTGGGGGAGGCTGTGCATACATAAGGGCAGGGAATATATGGAAAACCTCTGTATCTTTTGTCCAATTTGCTGTGAACCTAAACTGCTCTAAAAAGTCTATTAAAAAAAAAAATGTCTAAAGGATGATGTGAACTGCCTAGGACAGCAGAGTGAGGGAAAGAGTCCCCTAGAGGGTGTGACCTGCACTTCCAAAGTTTCTTGGGAGTAAAATGCCAAGCTTTCCCGTTGAGTAACTGGCAGGTAACGAGACTTGGCTCATTTGATAGTACCTGCCCAAGAAGACTGCCTACAGGATGAGCATATGCCAGCCAAAAGAACGTGGAAGGCTGTACCTTCTGATAAGAGTCGGAGGAGGGATATCTTTTTTTTTTGAGACAGAGTCTTGTACTTTCGCCCAGGACAGAGTGCAGTGGTGCTATCTCGGTTCACTGCAAGCTCCGCCTCCTGGGTTCACGCCATTCTCCAGATATCTTAAGAGTAAGGAGGAGGGAGCATTACATAGGTTAGGGCATAGTAAATGGGAGTCCCTTATTGCAAAGGGGTCTCCAGAGAACCCACAAAAACACCCCATTGGAGAAAGAGCTCGCATTTGTGCGTCAACACCAAATTACAATGGCACCCACTAAGACTTTTTTTCTGCTTTTATCTAATTTGTGAAAGAATAAAGCAGAAAAAAAAATCATCCACTGGCAAAAAGGAGATGACAATGCAAAGTGTCTCAGCTTGGACTCTATCAGCACCAAGGTAAGATGATGTGCAGGATTGGGGTAGGGCAGGTTGCAGCTTAAATTAAGATGGGCTTCACTCGTTCATCAGAAATAAAGAACCAAGAGAAAAACACATGTAACCCCTCTGTCTTCTAATGATCCCCCATTTCTGTTTGGTTTTTAATCCCACAGGCTTAGCCTTTGCAATGCTGGCAGCTGTGCCTCCAATATTTGGCCTGTACTCTTCATTTTATCCTGTTATCATGTATTGTTTTTTTGGAACCTCCAGACACATATCCATAGGTAAAAGCTTATACTTGATATTCTATTACCTTTCGTTGTGTATTTCCAACCTTGCAATGTGCCAACGAAATAGCATGGTCGTTATTAAAAATTGTCTTAATAACAACTTTTGTTACTGCATACACAATAGGTGCTTTAAAAACCTACACTCGGCCAGGTGCAGTGGCTCACCCCTGTAATCCCAGCATTCTGGGAGGCTGAGGCGGGCAGATTGTCTGAGATCAGGAGTTCGAGACCAGCCAGACCAACATGGTGAAACCCTATCTCTTTGTAAAAATACCAAAATTAGCCAGGCTTGGTGACGGGTGCCTGTAATCCCAGCTACTCGAGAGGCTGAGGCAGGAGAATCGCTTCAACGTGGGAGGCAGAGATTGCAGTGAGCTGAGATCACACCACTGCACTCCAGCCTGGGCAACAGAATGAGACTCTGTCTCAAAAAAAAAAAACAAAAAAACACTCCTCCCAAGATTTCTAGAACTTACAATTTTCTTATAATCTTGGGATAATAAAAAAGACAATTTTCTTGTTTAAAAGGGAAATTGTTGAAATCTGTGAAATGAGATAAATGCTTGATTTCATAATGTAATTTGCCAACATCTGGTTTTTATTTTTATACTAATGGTAGTACTTCAAGTTCCTAATCACTATGCATGTATTTCATTTTTGTCATATTTTGGGCTCTGAATTGTACGTATTTTCAGTTTATCAGAGGCATATGGATTTCATAATAGTTCTGGTGCTGCATAAGGCTACCACCTAACACACACATACTTTCCAGATATCTACTGTTTGGTAACAAATACCCCCAAAATGTAGCAGCTTTACAACAACAGTCATGTTTGTATCTTCCGTAGTGCCTGCAGTTCAGGACTTGGGAAGGGCTGGTCTGGGTAATTCTTCCTCTTTCCCTTTTTGCTCCCTCCCTTCCCTCTTCCCTGCCTTCCTTTCTCCATGTAGTCCCAGGAATTCTCCACTTGGCCTAGTTGGAACTTTCTTACGTATGGTGACTTAGGGTTTCAGCAGAAGGTGGAAGCTGCAGCCCTTTTATTACCTAGCCTCGGAAGTCACACAACGTCACTTCTGCTGCATTCTTTTGATTACTAACAAGTCAAAGCCAACCCAGATTCAAGGAGAGAGAAATTAGACTCCACCTCTTGATGGGGAAATGTCAAGAAGAGTACGTGGATGGTGGATGGAAGATATTGCTATGTCTGTTTTTGGAAAATACAGTCTGCATGCGCACACATGCACACACACGGTTGCTCATACACCGGGGCAGGACACTAAAGAAGGGAGCATAGCCTTCTTTCAAGCATGATTTCTTGACCTCACCTTTGTCTTTTGGTGTACTGGCAAAAACCATATCAGATACTCTGAATTAGATAGTGTCCTTGAACCCTGAACACGGATCTTCATGCTTCATTATTTCAGGTCCTTTTGCTGTTATTAGCCTGATGATTGGTGGTGTGGCTGTTCGATTAGTACCAGATGATATAGTCATTCCAGGAGGAGTAAATGCAACCAATGGCACAGAGGCCAGAGATGCCTTGAGAGTGAAAGTCGCCATGTCTGTGACCTTACTTTCAGGAATCATTCAGGTAAGGCTCAAAGATGGGGAAATGGACTGTCTCATTTGTTAACCTAACAAGTATCTACTGAGTGCTCTTGGTTGGTCTTACTACACGGTGGACGGGGTCAGCCAGAAAAACCCCAGAGCTCTGGGAGTAACTGCAGACCAACCGCATGCCGTATTCACAACTATGAGTGACCAGCAAGCAAGCTTCAGGTGGGTACTTTAAAGATCCCAAAAGCAAGACAAGTTTGACACGGCAGGATTGGTTAGTGCTGGGAGAGGACATTCCTCTCTGCTTGGAAGAAACAGCCAGTGATCATGATCGTGCACTTTAGTCTACATGATGAAGCATGCCCCCAGCTCAGTGAGAGACAGGGAAGGCATTAGTGTGGTCAATGCACTGTGGGACACCAAGCCACTCCAGACCTTCCATTGTTTTCTGTATAACCAGTGGTTGATTTGCTAGCTACTTACCCACTTGAGGTACAAGTTTGCAGTGTTAGAAAATGGTCCAGAGGCTGGGCGCGGTGGCTCACACCTTTAATCCCAGCACTTTGGGAGGCTGAGGCAGGTGGATCACAAGGTCAGGAGTTCGAGACCACCCTGGGCAACATAGTGAAACCCCATGTCTACTAAAAATACAAAAATTAGCCGGACATGGTGGCACGCACCTGTAGTCCCAGCTACTCAGGAGGCTGAGGCAGGAGAATCGCTTGAACCCGGGAGGCAGAGGTTGCAGTGAGCTGAGACTGTGCCACTGCCTGGGTGACAGAGCAAGACTCAATCTCAAAAAAAAAAAAGAAAATGGTCAAGAAAGAACTTGTATATTTGCTGTGGGTCATAACTTCCTGACCTATCATGTGATTCATTTGTTTCTTTGTCATTAAAAAAAAAAAATAGTTTTGCCTAGGTGTCTGTAGGTTTGGATTTGTGGCCATATATCTCACAGAGCCTCTGGTCCGTGGGTTTACCACTGCAGCAGCTGTGCATGTCTTCACCTCCATGTTAAAATATCTGTTTGGAGTTAAAACAAAGCGGCACAGTGGAATCTTTTCAGTGGTGTATGTAAGTAAGCAACTACCTGACGTTCTGGTACTTTTCTCTTTATTCCCCGCCTCCCTTCTCTTCTGTATCTCTTTTTACTTTCAAGGCTCATTTTTCTTTTTCTCCAGTAATTTCCATAAAAAGGGAAAAATTCATTTATTCTAAGGTTTTCTGAAAAGAGTGTTACAAAGAGGACTAAACCTTAAAATCTCTATTATTAATATGTGATACTGCCTACTTCACAAGGAATTTTTTGCTAGGTCTTTATTTGGTGACTGCACCATCACTCTAATCAGGTAAAGAGAGAGCTTTTTCTTACAACCAAATCATGGTCTTTTTGGAAACTAACAAATAATTTAAAGGCATGAAGGGAGAACTTATCTCTCTCAAAAACTGCTAATTAAGGCCGGGCACGGTGGCTTACGCCTGTAATCCCAGCACTTTGAGAGGACGAGATGGGCGGATCACGAGGTCAGGAGATCGAGACTATCCTGGCTAACAAGTGAAACCCCGTGTCTACTAAAAATACAAAAAAATTAGCCAGGCATGGTGGCAGGCGCCTGTGGTCCCAGCTACCCAGGAGGCTGAGGCAGGAAAATGGCGTGAACCTGGGAGGCGGAGCTTGTAGTGACCCGAGATCCCGTCACTGCACTCCAGCCTGGGCGACAGAGCAAGACTCCGTCTCAGAGAAGAAAAACCTGCTAGTTCAAACTGGCAAAAAAATAAGTAAGGCTATAAAAGATTTAACTAACATGAATCTTTTAGTTATATAGACCCCTTACCAAACACAGAGAAAATATAAATTATTTGCAAGCACTTAAGGAACAATGGTAATAACTGATCATGTTGAAATCGATCGTGTGAAACTGATCAAAATTCTAAAAATTCAATGTTTTTTCACACAGTGCAATATAATAAATCAAAAACTAAACATAGCTTTAAAGCTCCCATGTATTGAGAAACCAAAAAACATTTCTAAATGACCCATGAATAAAGAGGGAATTAGGAAATAATTAGAATTAATTGACTGTAGAAGTACTACATATCAAAACCTCTGACATGCTGTTAAAGCTGTCCTTGGAAAGAGAGGCCTGTAGCCTTTGTAGGTATTTATGTGCCAGACACTGCTAGGTGCCAAGATGCAGCTGTGAGCTGAGAAGATACAGGCCTTGCCCTCTGGAGCTTTCAGTCCAGTGGGAAGATAGTAAACCATTAATCGCATACATATGTAATCAACTACAATTTATATTGAGTGCTATGAAGAAGTACCAGCTGCTCTGAAAGTTAAATAGGGAGACCTTTAGATTAGGGGTCTAGGAAAGGCACTTTGACATTTAAGTTGAGTCCCTGACTGATGAAAATGGAATCAGACTTTAGGAATATTCTCTAAATAACAAAATTCTTAGTTTCCCATAATAGCTATTATCGTACTTCTTACTCTGAGACTTGTTGAAATGCCTTGTCACAAAGGAAATAAAACATATTGAATACTCTAGGCATTGATAGGAAGGAAAGGGTGCATGGCCTGGGCTGAGGGGGAAGTCTATTTTATTGGGTTTCAAATGAGAACTGACTATATTTGAGGTGCCCAGTTGGTAACCTTAGGATATAATTAAGTGGATTTCTTCTCTAGTTCTCCTAGGTTCCTTTCTCAAACATCAGCACTCTTGACTTCAAAGTCCTGCTAACAATAATTTCTCTCTCTTTGAGCTCCTAAAATCTTTTCAATGTATTTACCTTTGGAGTACTTTGCTATCAACCCTTAATTCTTTCCAAATGCTCAGGACTCAGCTTCAGGGTTCCTTTTCTGGATTTTATAATATTACATTGAGACATCAGCATATGATAAGAATAATTGTTTGATAAGAATAACTATAAGGCTGGGCACAGTGGCTCACACCTGTAATCCCAGAACTTTGGGATGCCAAGGCGGGTAGATGAATGGAGGTCAGGAGTTCGAGACCAGCCTGACCAACATGGTGAAACACCGTGTCTACTAAAAATACAAAAATTAGCTGGGCGTGGCAGCAGGCACCTGTAATCCCAGCTACTCAGGAGGCTGAGGCAGGAGAATTGCTTGAACCTGGGAGGCAGAGGTTGCAGTGGGCCAAGATCATGCCACTGCACTCCAGCCTGGGCAACAGAGCAAGACTGTGTCTCAAAAATAAATAAATAAATAAATAAATAACAACTATTAAAAAAAAGAGTAACAACTATAAAGTTGGAGACTGGATAAAAATGCCTCCTAATTGGTAGAAGCTACAAAGAGGAATTTCAGCCTGAGAACTTTCAACTAGAAATATCCAATAACGGAATGGCTGGTGTGAGTTAGTGCACTAGAGTGTCTCTGTCTCTCTCAGGGGCGATTTCTTGATGTAAACATCCAGCATTCACTGTGTTACAGAGTACAGTTGCTGTGTTGCAGAATGTTAAAAACCTCAACGTGTGTTCCCTAGGCGTCGGGCTGATGGTTTTTGGTTTGCTGTTGGGTGGCAAGGAGTTTAATGAGAGATTTAAAGAGAAATTGCCAGCGCCTATTCCTTTAGAGTTCTTTGCGGTAAGTCAGCTTCGGTCAGTGACCTATTCAGCTTCTACAACTGCATTTACTTATTTCTGTGAGGGATTTTGAAGTGGATGAAAGGAATTTTTTGCTGTCAGTTCTGCCAAAAGAAGGTTACAATTTGTCAAAGAAATTTGACAAATTAATTGACAAGAAAGTAAAAAGAAAAAGCCTTAAAACATAGACACAGATGATTTTTTAAATTATATGTAAGACTATGCATGAAAATTTTAACATTAATTATAAGTGATGGGATTATGGAGGATTTTCTCCTCAAATTTTTATTGGCTAATTGTTTTGTAATGAGCACATATTACCTTAATAACCTAAAAAAAAAATCCATTTCCTTTTGACAAAGCAAAGGTTCCCAAACTTTCTCCATCCCTTGACACTCCTGAGCCAAAAGAAATAGCTCACAGTTCCATTTATTAAGTAGTTAGGTCCACACACTTTAATAATATTTATGATTAACAACTTGGTAGTTGTTTATAAAAATATGCACATAAATTGGAATAAAAATATTTTATTATGTTCTTAAGTAACCACAATTATTTAATCATGGAATGCGTATGCCTGATGGGAACTGCACAGATCCTCAAACCTCTGAATCAAAAAGGACACTGCTACCCTCATTTCCTGTTCACATGAATATGTATGTGGTTCCTGCTTTTTCATCACAGCAACCACTGAACACCCAGCTTTGCAAAGATATGGCATTATTGAAAGGAACAGTGTTCAAACTGTGAACCACTGCCAACTAGAAGTTTGCACAGGGCCCAAAAGATGTCACTGTTTCACTGGGGACCTTTTAATATCCAAAGTGTCCCATAGAGTGCCCTTGGCACCCTGGGACTTGTTTGCACATGTGTGGGAGCCTCAAGGATAAGAAATGAAGAGTAGGCTAGGTGTGGTGACTCCACATCTGTAATCCCAGCACTTTGGGAGGCCAAGATGGGCAGATCACTTGAGGCCAGGAGTTCGAGGCCAGCCTGGCCAACATGGTGAAACCCTGTCTCTACTAAAAATACAAAAAATTAGATGTGGTGAAATGCACCTGTAATACCAGCTACTTGGGAGACTGAGGCATGAGAATTGCTTGAACCTGGAAGGCAGAGGTTGCAGTGAGCCAAGATCATACCTCTGCACTCCAGCCTGGGTGACAAAGCAAGATTCTGTCTCAAAAGAAATGAAGAGTACATTTGGGGGTAAAGGGCTGGCAAGATGGCCGAATAGGAACAGCTCTGTTCTGCAGCTCCCAGTGAGATCAACACAGGAGGTGGGTGATTTCTGCATTTCCAACTGAGGAACCTGGCTCACCTCATTGGGACTGGTTAGACAATGGATGCAGCCCACAGAGGGCAAGCTGAACCAGGGTGGGGCATCACCTTACCCAGGAAGCACAAGGAGTTGGGGAACTCCCTCCCTTAGCCAAGGGAAGCTGTGAGGGACTGTGCTGTGGGAAACAGCACATTCTGGCCCAGACACTATGCTTTTCTCATGGTCTTCACGACCCGCAGACTAGGAGATTCCCCTGGGTGCCTACACCACCAAGATTCCCTTGGGTTTCAAGCACAAAACTGGGCAGCTATTTGGGCAGACACTGAGCTAGCTGCAGGAGTTATTTTTCATACCCCAGTGGTGCCTGGAACACCAGTGAGACAGAGCCATTCACTCCCCTGGAAAGGGGGCTAAAGGCAGGGAGCCAAGTGGTCTAGCTCAGCAGATCCCACCCCCACAGAGCCCAGAAAGCTAAGCTCCATTGACTTGAAATTCTCACTGCCAGCACAGCAGTCTGAAGTCAACCTAGGATGCTTGAGCTTGGTGGGGGGAGGGGCGTCTGCCATTACTGAGGCTTGAGTAGGCGGTTTTCCCCTCACAGTGTAAACAAAGCCACCTGGAAGGTCCAACTGGGCAGATCCCACCGCAGCTCAGCAAAGCTGCTGTGGCCAGACTACTTCTCTAGATTGCTCCTCTCTGGGCAGGGCATCTCTGAAAGAAAGGCAGCAGCCACAATCAGGGGCTTATAGATAAAACTCCCATCTCCCTGGGAGAGAGAACCTGGGGGAAGGGGCAGCTGTGGGTGCAGCTTCAGCAAACTTACACATTCCTGTCTGCCAGCTCTGAAGAGAGCACCAGATCTCCTAGCACAGCATTCGAGCTCTGCTAAGGGTCAGACTGCCTTCTCAAGTGGGTCCCTGACCCCCATAACTCCTGACTGGGAGACACCTCCCAGTAGAGGCCAAAGACACCTCATGCAGGAGATCTCTGGCTGGCATCTGGCGGGTGCCCCTCTGGGACAAAGCTTCTGGAGGAAGGAACAGGTAGCAATCACTGCTGTTCTGCAGCCTTCGCTGGTGATACCCAGGCAAACAGGGTCTGGAGTGGACGTCAGCAAACTCCAGCACACCTGTAGCAGAGGAGCCTGACTGTTAGAAGGAAAACTAACAAAACAGAAAGGAATAGCATCAACATCAACAGAAAGGATGTCCACACAAAAACCCCATCCGAAGGTCACCAACAGCAAAGACTAAAGGTAGATAAATCCATGAAGATGAGGAAAAACCACTGCAAAAAGCTGAAAATTCCAAAAGCCAGAACACCTCTTCTCCTTCAAAGGATCACAACTCCTCGCCAGCAAGGGAACAAAACTGGATGGAGAATGAGTTTGACGAATGGACAGAAGTAAGCTTCAGAAGGTGGGTGATAGCAAACTCCTCTGAGCTAAAGGAACATATTCTAATCCAATGCAAGGAAGCTAAGAACCTTGAAAAAAGGTTAGAGGAATTGCTAACTAGAATAACCAGTTTAGAGAAGAACATAAATGACTTGATGGAGCTGAAAAACACAGCACAAGAATTTCATGAAGCATACACAAGTATAAATAGCCAAATCAATCAAGCAGAAGAAAGGGTGTCAGAGATTGAAGATCAGCTTAATGAAATACAGCTTAAAGACAAGATTAGAGGGGAAAAAAAAGAATGGAAAGGAATGAACAAAGCCTCCAGGAAATATGGGACTATGTGAAAAGACCAAACCTACGTTTGATTGGTGTACCTGAAAGTGACGGGGAGAATGGAACCAAGCTGGAAAACACTCTGCAGGACATTATCCAGGAGAATTTCCCCAACCTAGCAAGACAGGCCAACAGTCAAATTCAGGAAATACAGAGAATACCACTAAGATACTCCTCAAGAAGAGCAACCCCAAGACACATAATCATCAGATTCACCAAGGTTGAAATGAAGGAAAAAATGTTATGATAAGGGCAGCCAGAGAGAAAGGTCAGGTTACCCACAAAGGGAACCCCATCAGACTAACAGCTGATCTCTCGGCAGAAACTCTACAAGCCAGAAGAGAGTGGGGGCCAATATTCAACATTCTTAAAGAAAAGAATTTTCAAACCAGAATTTCACATCCAGCCAAACTAAGCTTCATAAGCGAAGGATAAATGAAATCCTTTACAGGCAAGTAAATGCTGAGAGATTTTGTCACCACCAGGCCTGCCTTATAAGAGCTCCTGAGGAAGCACTAAATGTGGAAAGGAAAACCCGGTACCAGCCACTGCAAAAACAAACCAAAATGTAAAAAGCATCGATACTGTGAAGAAACTGCATCAGCTAATGGGCAAAATAACCAGCTAGCATCATAATGACAGGATCAAATTCACACATAACAATTTGTTTTTTTTTTTTTTTTTTTTGAGACAAAGTCTTGCTCTTGTCCCCTAGGCTGGAGTGCAATGGCACGATCTCGGTTCACTGCAACCTCCGCTTCCCGGGTTCAAGCAATTCTGCTTCAGCCTCCTGAGTAGCTGGGATTACAGGTGCCTGCCATCATGCCCAGCTAAGTTTTGTATTTTTAGCAGAGGCTGGGTTTCACCATGTTTGCCAGGCTGGTCTCAAACTCCTGACCTCAGGTGATCTGCCTGTCTCAGCCTCCCAAAGTGCTGGGATTATAGGCATGAGCCACCACACCTGGCCCACACATAACAATATTAACCTTAAATGTGTTTGTTGCAGCACTATTCACAATAGCAAAGACTTGGAACCAACCCAAATGCCCATCAATGATAGACTGGATTAAGAAAATGTGGCACATATACACCATGGAATACTATGCAACCATAAAAAATGATGAGTTCATGTCCTTTGCAGGGACATAGATGAAGCTGGAAACCATCATTCTCAGCAAACTAACACAGGAACAGAAAACTAAATACCACATGTTCTCACGTGCAAGTGGGAGTTGAACAATGAGAACACACGGACACAGGCAGGGGAACATCACACACTGGGGCCTGTCCATGGGTGGGGGGCATGAGGAGGGATAGCATTAGGAGAAATACCTAATGTAGATGATGGGTTGATAGGTGCAGCAAACCACCATGGTACTTGTGTATGTATGTAACCTGCACGTACTGCACATGTATCCCAGAACTTAAAGTATAATAAAATAAATTTAAAAATTTTAAAAAGATATGAAGAGTATAGGTGTCTGATCTAAATTATAGCAACAAGTTCTAGCTATGAAAACAACTGGCTGGCGTAGCTCACAAGGAAGCAATACCTTCAAACCTTCTCTTTTCCTCAGTCTTGTCTACATGGCATTAGTACCTTTTAACAGGCAAAACAAAATATATCTCTAACAGTTTCAAAACCTCTTCTCTCACTAGGGGTAGGCACAGAGTTCCCGTTTTGACTTGGAGTACAGCAAGAGGTTCTGAGCACCTTTGCCTGGGAAAGAAGTCAGGCAAGCCCCAATTATGAAGTAAATGACACAGCTTGCCTCTCCTGCTTTGGGTTACTAATTCTGTTTCCCAGATTCCCTTTAAAGACTCTTCCATGTTTCCCAGGGGAATGGTTTCCCAGAATTCTAGAAAGTTTAGGGACAGCATCTTTATGACTCCCTTTAAGTGTCAAATTTGTTTTTTATTATAAAAATATTTTTTGAGTTTTGCATTCAATTTTATAATACATCTATTTGTCTTGATAAGAAAACAATGGTTTAAATTACTTACCACTGTATAAAATTACAGCTCCAGGAGCTTGAGCCATATATAGTTTGTGGATTTGAATATTCTAGGCACTCCTCTAGTTAGAGATGCACAAAAAATGCAATTAAGGGTGATGAAAATAATTGTCATCAACAGAAAAGGATCCTTCCATCAAAAGAGCCAGAATCACCCATGCCCCTGGTCTCCCAGGCTGCTGTTTCTGATAATAAGCTTACCTTATTATTTGTTTCCTGCAGTGACCCACCTCAGGAGGGGCTGGCTTCCTTCCCTGGCCAGCTCTAATTTCTTCTCTGTTGGGTAACTCACTCAGAAAGCTCTACAGGCAATAGTTCCTGGGCATGGAGCAAATTGCTATCTCACCTTTTGTTACGTTTCTCTTGTAACTCATTAGGGATTGTACTTTACACCCCAAGTAAATCTATGCCCTGCCAATCCAGGATGGGATTATGTAAAGTGACCCTCTGTTTGATGTACAGTTCTACCCTGACTTTGTAGCTGAAATGGGAGGAGACAGCTATGGGTTGCTGCTGGGTCCCTATCACCACACTTGGGGCTGCTGTCCCAGAAACAGGATCACCAGGAGGATTCTAAATCCAGACGTACATTTTGTAATCATACAGTGTCATTGTACCACCCTCGAAGTACAGAGTTAAATATCCTTTATTCATAACATTGTGGCCAGAGACTCATTTCACCACCCTAAAGTTAAGGTCAACGTTTGAAAGCCTTTATGGCCTTTTTCTGTAGCAGTCAACTAGACAGACACCTTAGAGTAGAAAAGGACAAAGCATGAAGAAAATTCCAGGTCATAAACTGTAGAGTTCATTTTAATTATATGGGGTAGGGTCATTAAGAGAAGTAAGAATTGTTGAAGCTAATGGTAAATCTTTTTAAATCTGAATGTTAAAAGTGAGAATAGATTTGACTTGACTAACATATTTGAAGCTGATTTTTGCAGTATTTGAACATTCATCTTTAAAGGTGCATTTGGATTTGTGTCTTTTTAGGTCGTAATGGGAACTGGCATTTCAGCTGGGTTTAACTTGAAAGAATCATACAATGTGGATGTCGTTGGAACACTTCCTCTAGGGTAGGAAAGTAGTTTTAAGTAACTGTGTGACTGAAATAATCGATGGATCTATTGCCTCTAACTCTTACATTAGTACTCTTGCAATGAAAAATAATCTTTTTTCTATACATCAAACAGCTGAGGGCTTTAGGGGGGTTGGGTGCATTTTATTTTTATTTTTATTTTAGTAAAAAACACATAACAAATTTTTGTCTTAACTTTTTTTTTTTTGAGACAAAGTCTCACTCTGTCGCCTAGGCTGGAGTGCAGTGGCACTGTCTTGGCTCACTGCAACCTCTGTCTCCCAGGTTGAAGCGATTCTGCTGCCTCAGCCTCCCAAATAGCTGGGATTACAGGCGTATGCTACCACACCTGGCTAATTTTTTTTTTTTTTTTTTTGAGATGGAGTCTCACTCCGTCCCCCAGGCTGGATTGCAGTGGCGCGATCTTGGCTCACTGCAAGCTCCGCCTCCTGGGTTCATGCCATTCTCCTGCCTCAGCCTCCCGAGCAGCTGGGACTGCGGGTGCCCGCCACCACGCCCGGCTAATTTTTTGTATTTTTAATAGAGACAGGGTTTCACTGTGTTAGCCAGGTTGGTCTCAATTTCCTGACCTCGTGATCCTCCCACCTTGGCCTCCCAAAGTGCTGGGATTACAGGCATGAGCCACTGCACCCGGCTAATTTTTGTGTTTTTAGTAGAGACAGGGTTTCTCCATGTTGGCCAGGCTGGTCTCAAACTCCTGACCTCAGATGATCCGCCCGCCTCAGCTTCCCAAAGTGCTGGAGTGCTGGGATTACAGGTGTGAGCCACTGTGCCTGGCTTTTTTTTTTTTTTTTTTTTTGAGACCGAGTCTCACTCTGTTGCCCAGGCTAGAGTGCAATGGCACAATCTCGGCTCACTGCAACCTCTGCCTCTGAGGTTCAAGTGATTCTCCTGCCTGAGCCTCCTGAGTAACTGGGATTACAGGTGTGTGCCACCACACCCGACTAATTTTTGTATTTTTAGTAGAGACAGGGTTTCACCATGTTGGCCAGGCTGGTCTCAAACTCCTGACCTCAGGTGATCCACCCACCTCGGCCTCCCAAAGTGCTGGGATTATAGGCATGAGCCACCATGCCCAGCCAATCTTAATCATTTTTAAGTGTACAGTTCAGTAGTATTAAATATATTCCCATTATTGTAAAACAGATCTCCAGGACTTTTTCACCTTGCAAATCTGTAACTCTATACCCCTTAAACAAGAGCTTCCTCTTTTCTTCTTACCCCAGCCTCTAGTAACTGCCATTCATCTTTCTGTTTTTATGAATTTGACTTCTTTAGATGCCTCATGTAAGTGGAATCATACAGCATTTGTCTTTTTGTGACTGGCGTATTTCACTTAGCATAATGTCTTCAGAGTTTGTCTATATTGTAGCATATGACAATATTTTCTTCCCTTTTTGAGGCTGAGTAATATTCCATTGTGGATATATACTGTATTTTATTTCTCCATGCATCCATTGATGAGCATGTGGGTTGCCTTTACCTCTTGGCTATTTGAATAGTACAGCTGTGGATATGGGTGTGCAAATATGTCTTTGAGACCTTTCTTTCAGTTCTTTTGGATATATACCTGTAAGTGGGATTGCTGGATCTATTTTTACTTTTTTGAAAGGCTTTCATACTGTTTCCCGTAGCAGTTATGCCATTTTACAATCCCACCAATAGCGGCAAGTGGTTTTCTGTTTTCTTTTGTTTTCCTAAATTTAATAGTTTTAAAAATCTCTCCTTGAGTGACATGGGATTTAAGAGCAAAACAGCCTAAATCCTAGCCTGCCACGTACTAGCTGTGTGATCTTAAGCAGGCCACTTATCCTCTCAAAGCCTCCATTTCCTCACCTGCCAGGTGGGCATGGTAATTAATACTTATCTTGAGGGCAGTTGTGAGGGCTACAGGAGATAATGCATGGAAGGCAGTGAGTGAACGCCTGAACACACAGCAAGCATTCAAGTCATGTTAAATACTTACTAGTAATGGGTTCTAAGGCTGTTATTTCAATTAGTTTTTAGTTTCTAATCATGTTACTTCTTTGCTTCATCTATATTATCTAACTGTACATTTTTAAAACATATTATTGGCCAGGTGTGGTGGCAGACGCCTATAATCCCAGCACTTTAGGAGGCTGAGGCGGGCAGATCACGAGGTCAGGAGTTCCAGACCAGCCTGGCAAACATAGTGAAACCCCATCTCTAGTAAAAATACAAAAATTAGCTGGGCATGGTGGTGGGTGCCTGAAATCCCACTATTGGAAGGCTGAGGAGGAGAATTGCTTGAAACCAGAAGGCGGAGGTTGCAGTGAGCCAAGATCATGCCATGGCACTCTAACCTGGGCAACAAGAGTGAAATACCATCTCAAAAAAAAAAAAAAAATATATATATATACACACACACACACACACATGTATATGTGTATATATATACATATATATGTATATGTGTATATATATACATATATGTATATGTGTATATATATACATATATGTATATGTGTATATATGTATGTTAAAATCTACTTGTCACTATAATTTCTACTTAATACCTTCTTTTCCCTATTGCATTGTACTCAAACATACTGCTTTCCTTCTGTATGTGACAGCTTAACTTAAAAAAAAAAAAAAAAAGACCTTACATTTCTGGAAATTGGCTACCCAGAGGAGACCTTATCTTTCTGGAACATTGCCCAAAACCAAGTAGGTAACGAATACCTGCCTACCTATCTACATACAATCATAGCATTTCAGTTACCTGTGAGTCTTATGGCTCCACTGATAACAGGCTACCCCAAAACAGTGACTTAAAACAGCCACCATTAATTTGCTCATAATTCTTTAGTCTAGGTTAGGCTTAGTTGGATGGTTCTTTGTTAGGTCTCACTTGGGGTTTGTTATGCATCTGCAGATGTCTGCAGGTGTGACTAGTGTTGGAGGATCCAAGAGGGCTTCACTCACGTGTCTGACACCTCATCTGGAGTGAGTGGAACGGTGAGGGCTGGCGGGCATCTTCTCCACATGTGGTATCTCCAGCAGCATTGCCAGACCTCTTTATGTGGTGGCTCAGAGCAATAGGAAAGAAAAGCAGAGAATTTACCAGACTTCTTAAGGCACTCATACAGCATCACTTCCGCCACATTCTGTTGCTCAAAGCACATCACGAGGCCAGCCCAAATATAGCTGGAGGGGAAACAGATTCCACATCTAGATTTGGGGAGTGACATGCACATACAAGTATGGGAGGAATGACTGGTGGCCTATTTGGGAGCAAACTACCATGCTTCTATATACACATACCTACACATATAAATGCATCTGCTGTAGACAAGCAGGTTCTTCATGGTTTTGTTGTACTTGGTAGATGAGCAGTGCATTTTACAGTGCCCAGAAAGTGACAGTTGACTATTAAAGATCCCAATCATAGCACTATATCCTGTTTTCTTGTTCGTCTGTTTGTTTACTTTCCTTAACTTGTTCCAAAATGTGTCCTTTTCTTATATTCTTACTCCCTTAGGCCCAAACCTGCTGCTAGGCCTTCCCTCTTAGTTCATGCCTGTGCAGCAAAGAGCAGGGAAAGACAACAGGTTTTATAGTCAGACCCCCCAGGTTTGACTCCCTGCTACAGTTTGGGAAAATCACTTAACATCTGTCAAAATCCATTTTTTCACCTATAAATTGGGATAATAGTAGAACCTATGTAATGGGAGTGCTGTGAGGGAAAATGAGACGACTTATGTAAAGCATGTAGCAGGTAAACTCACCTTAACAGACATTAGGTTCCTTTCCTTTTCTTCCTCTGTTTCCTTACTTCATGATGTGAAACATCCCTTCCATCACTGTGCTATGACATAGTAAGAGAAATAGCTGTGGCTAAGCAGGTTCTTCATGGTTTTGTTGTACTTGGTAGATGAGCTGCTTGTCCTTGGACAAGTTGCTGAACCTCACTATGCCTCATTTTATTCATCTGTAAAATGGGAATTATAATGGTGCCTAGTTCACAGGGCCATTGAAAACAATTAGATGAGCACAGAACCTGGCACAGAGAAGGGGACATAATAAATATAGTAATAATAAATAATAAATAATTATTAGTGTCAGTTATCAGTTAATAATAAATAATTATTAGTATCAGTTAAGTTATTGTTATTATTGTTTAGCCCAATGCCTTGAATTGGAGGAGAATGTCTGAAAATCCCTATTGCCCCTTCTCCCATAACATTCTAGGGAATCCCTATTCTGTTTCTTTAGGATAAGGATCCCAGACTACAAGTATGTACCACAAAAGCTGGGTTCTCCATTGTGGGATTCCAGGAGTCACACTTTTATCTCCTCCAGATTCGCAAGATTCCAGGTGACACCCAAGGAGTATAGCCTTCTGCTGCTCCTTTCCCATGTTACAAACTCAGCTAATGGGATTAAAAAACACACACACACACACACAGGAAGAGGTAGCAGACTCCGAGTCTTTACATCAGATGACAGGGGGGAGAAGTATGTGGTGCCTAGCATTGCCAGGACATTAATTCTCCTCTAAGGTAGCCCTTAGGCTACTCTCCTACCCACTCCAAGACTTGGGTTCAGATGCCTGGTGGCATCTGAGCACTTTGCTGACCCTCTCTTCTTCCTGGTTTCTGTGTCTTACTTACACTTGCCATCAGGGTGCCATGAGATATGAGGTTACTCCTTTTATAAATAAAACGGCATCTGATCTCTTCTGATAACCCATCCAGGTAGAAAGCTGCACTTTGCAGTTTGAGCCTGAAAAGAACCTCTCTGTGTCAAGGAGGGCCCTCCTTTTTGCCAGCCAGAGCAAATAAGTATCCAAGCATTGATTACTTCATTTGCCCATAATGCCCCCCTAAAATGCTTCCCTGCGCAGGGTTTTTTTTCTTTTCCCTTGTGGTCACAACACAAGTTAAAGTCAGCTTGACTTTTCAGGCTGCTACCTCCAGCCAATCCGGACACCAGCCTCTTCCACCTTGTGTACGTAGATGCCATTGCCATAGCCATCGTTGGATTTTCAGTGACCATCTCCATGGCCAAGACCTTAGCAAATAAACATGGCTACCAGGTTGACGGCAATCAGGTAAAGATAATCAGTTTCCTGCAGATGTTTCGTAGCAGTACATTGAAGGTTTGGCTCACGCCTGTAATCCCAGCACTTTGGGAGGCCAAGGCAGGTGGATCATGAGGTCAGGAGATCGAGACCATCCTGGCTAACATGATGAAACTCCGTCTCTACTGAAAATACAGAAAATTAGCCGGGCGTGGTGGCGGGCGCCTGTAGTCCTAACTACTCAGGAGGCTGAGGCAGGAGAATGGCGTGAACCCGGGAGGCAGAGCTTGCAGTGAGCCAAGGTCGCGCCACTGCACTCCAGCCTGGGCGACAGAGCGAGACTCCGCCTCAAAAAAAAAAAAAAATCACCAAGGTCGGTTATGGAAGGCACAAGAACTAATCTATCTTGGTAGAAAAACTTTTTATACTGGTGATTGATGTATCTGAAGCAGGTATTTATTCAATCTGCAATGTTATTCCTATTTTTAAAGCTCGCAGCTTAGGATTAAATGTTATTCCAGGCATTTTTGCTCCCCAGGAAGGTTTATCTTTATTCATTAAACGTTGGGTGTATGATTCATCACTAACTCCACAATATTCTCTTTGTCACCTACTTTTATAACACAGCCACAGATAAGGTATTTAATCCAAACACTGTGACCTATAATGTTGACATAACAATGTCTATTTCAATACCTTATGTATTCTAAGGAGAAACTAGATGCTTCACATTCGTCTGAGATGCAGTTGTCAAACTAGAAACACCCAAAGTAACCTAAGAACAGGACTCACTTGCTCCAGGAAGACACTGGCATGTACTCATTTGTGAGCAATAGCCCAGGCATTAAAAAGATGTCAAGAGTCCTATACAACAATAACTTTCTCTTCAGCAGTAAAAATAGTTTATCCCTTTTAGTGCAGTTTTCTTCTTAAGCTTTATTTGTGTAGAGGGTGTGTTTGGAAAGAAGGAGGCTGAGCAGGGAGCCCAGCGTTTATCTCCGACAAAAATTCAAAGTGTTGCCCCCACCAACTATAAAATATGCCATAATTCCTATTTTGAACTCATGCTAAACAAATTCTTACGTCTGAAAGGAAAATGAAGAGATAGGCTGTAGTGCTGACAATGTGTATTAAATGGGCTATTATGCTTTTTTTCCTGAAGAATGACCTATGTCTTTTGTGTTTTGTTTCTATATGGGAAAGGAGCTCATTGCCCTGGGACTGTGCAATTCCATTGGCTCACTCTTCCAGACCTTTTCAATTTCATGCTCCTTGTCTCGAAGCCTTGTTCAGGAGGGAACCGGTGGGAAGACACAGGTGTGTATACAACAGGCCTCTAAGACCTGACAATATGGGTGGTAATTAAATTTTAATCTTTTGATTATATTCTGAACCCAAACAAAGCTACTCTGCCTGCAGATCCATGCTCCAGTGAGCTGTATAGTGAATCAGAGGAAGGCATGATTGGTTGAAGTGAATCACAAGAAACTGAATCTATAGGAAAGAGCTATATTCTCCAGTTAAATTGGAAAGTTATGCAACACTCAGCTACCAGTAAACCTCAAAGTTCAGACATGGGATGTTGTCATGAAAGCCTGAGACTGAGTGTGGGCAGTATGCCAGCACCATCCAGTAGAACTTTCTGCAATGATGGAAATGTTCAATATCTGCATTGTCCAATACGGCAGCCACTAGCAACATGTGGCTCTTGAGCACTTGAAATGTGATTAGTTCGACCAAGACCTGACTTTTAATTTTTACAAATGTAAATGGCCGGCTGGGCATGGTGGCTCACGCCTGTAATCACAGCACTTTGGGAGGCCAAGGTGGGCGGATCACGAGGTCAAGAGATCGAGACCATCCTGACCAACGTAGTGAACACTATCTCTACTAAAAATACAAAAATTAGCTGGGCATGGTGGCAGGTGCCTGTAGTCCCAGCTACTTGGGAGGCTGAGGCAGGAGAATCGCTTGAACCCAGGAGGCAGAGGTTGCGGTGAGCCGAGGTCGCGCCACTGCACTCCATCCTGGCGACAGAGTGAGACTCTGTCTCAAAAAAAAAAAAAAAAAAAAAAGGAAATGGCCACATGTGGCTACTGGCTCCCATATTGGACAGCAGACACTTATCTGAACTCTTCTGGTGGCCCTTGTAGGTCTCAGGTTGGCACCAGACATCTTTCCTCCACCTCTGGGAAGGGCATTTTAATTAGGATATTACAGCATTTCAGCTTCCATTTAAAAGCCATAAGAAGAACCAAAATTTCAGAGAGGAAGTGTGATGGAGCTATAGGTTATGTAGTGGTTTAGTTGACTTATTTGAATCCATATTTTCTTGATCTTCCCATAGTAATTATCAAAAGAATAAAACCAACTTATGCCCTGCCTCTTATTCAAGTCTCCTAAAAGCACCTTCCATGTGTCTTCTCTCATTCAGCTTGCAGGTTGTTTGGCCTCATTAATGATTCTGCTGGTCATATTAGCAACTGGATTCCTCTTTGAATCATTGCCCCAGGTGTGTGTAATGTGGACTTGGGTGAAGTTTTTTTCATGTGTAGAGATTTTGCTATTTTATTTGTTTATGTTTTTATGGCTATATTAGGGTTATTTACTGTAACCCTCACAAGACGGTATGAGAAAGGCCCAAGGCTAGGACCAAGATCCTGCTCTATAACCTACTGACAGCTGCCTGCAGGACCTGGGGAAAGCCATCTTAACTCCTCTGAGTCTCGGTTTCCTTATCTGCAAAGTTGGGGTTTGGACTGGCTGATCTTGAATGTCCCTTCTCTCTTTGACCTTCTATGACCTTATACTATCATAAAAAATCTGAGATGGCCTACACTCATAAGATATTTACATGATGATATATTTAATCTAGTAGAGATCAGGAACCATAGGGAGTAGAGAAGATCATAATGTAGAAAGACCATAGGTGAAGTAATTCCTTGAGTACCAATTTTAATTCTGAACCTCTTGGCCACCATGCAGGTTTGCTATTAGGATATAAGACTGATTTCCGGCTGGGTGCGGTGGCTCATGCCTGTAACTGGCACTTTGGGAGGCCGAGGCAGGCGGGTCACCTGTGGATAGGAGTTCGAGACCAGCCTGACCAACATGGTGAAACCCCATCTCTACTAGAAATACAAAAATTAACTGAGTGTGGTGGCACACACCTGTAGTCTCAGCTACTCTACTCGGAAGGCTGAGGCAGGAGAATTGCTTGAACCTGGGAGGCAGAGGTTGCAGTGAGCCAAGATTGCGCTGCTGCACTCCAGCCTGGGCGACAGAGCAAGACTTCATCTCAAAAAACAAAAACAAAAAAAAACGATTTTCCAAGGCCCCTTTTAGCTAACCAGGTCCTTAAAATCCAGGTGTTCATGGCTTCAAAGCTACCATCAGTGTCACATAGGAAGTGAGTAGGGAGAAGGCATGGGGAGGACAGTGAGGAACCAGCAAAGGACACTCTGTGGACACAAGAGGAGAGGCATGGGGGATGTGCTCTGTTTCAGGCTGTGCTGTCGGCCATTGTGATTGTCAACCTGAAGGGAATGTTTATGCAGTTCTCAGATCTCCCCTTTTTCTGGAGAACCAGCAAAATAGAGCTGGTAAGTAACAAAGGTGATGGCTCTGTTAATATGTCATAGAGCAAATATGATTAGTGCTAAGAAAAATGTGAGAAAGATAAGTTAATGCAGTTGTTATATGCAGTATCCAGTTAGGCAAAGTAAAAGTAGCGTGTGTGTGTGTGCACACTTGCGTGTTTAACTCTTGTGGGATGTTTAACATGGTTCTCCATCAAGTTTTCTGTCTTTTGCTTAGACCATCTGGCTTACCACTTTTGTGTCCTCCTTGTTCCTGGGATTGGACTATGGTTTGATCACCGCCGTGATCATTGCTCTGCTGACTGTGATTTACAGAACACAGAGGTGAGTGCCCAGATTGGAATGGGTGTGAGTGTCCAGGCAGAGATGACAATGTTGACTTTAAGTGTAGACCAAAGTTTAAGCTGGTAAAAGTGGAGCCCTTTGATGATTTCTAGTTAGCGTAAGAGGGAGCTATAACACTCATGTAGCCTGTTGACTAAATGAACAAAATGCCAATTTTAAAATTCCATATAATTTTGCCAAATGCTCTTCTATGTCACAATTTATGCTCCCATCAATGGTTATGTTAAAAGAGCCTAATTTCCATCATTGTTTCTGCCATTCCCAGTCTAGTGCTATGCTGGTTTATTTACCCTCTTGCAATTTGTTTTGGCACCAAGTACTGACATGAGTTTCAATGACATGAAGCAAACTCTGACACCAAGTTACCGTATGCATTCCTTCCATTGTCCTTTCCTCCACCCTGAACCACTATCCCCTGTTATCTCTTCTCCCTAGTAGGAAGTTGAGCCCACTAGGGAAAGTATAAAATACATTAAAAAAAGATAGGATTGGGCGCAGTGGCTCACGCCTGTAATCTCAGCACTTTCAGAGGCCAAGGCAGGCAGAACACTTGAGGTCAGGAGTTCAAAACCAGCCTGGCCAACGTGGTGAAATCCATCTCCGCTAAAAATACAAAAAAAATTAGCCAGGCATGGTGGCACACACCTATAATCCCAACTACTTGGGAAGCTGAGGCAGGAGAATTGCTTAAACCCAGGAGGTGGAGGTTGCAGTAAGCCAAGATCACGCCACTACACTCCAGCCTGGGCAACAGAGCAAGACTCCATCTCAAAAAAAAGCAAAAAAAAAACCAAAAAAAAAACAAAACTGTTTATGGCTAGGCACAGTGGTTAACACCTATAATCCCAATTCCAGCACTTTGGAAGGCTGAGGTGGGAGGATCACTTGAGGCCAAGACCAGCCTGGGCAACATAGCAAAACTCCATCTCTACCAAAAAACAAACAAACAAAAAAACACCTTTTTGTGATAAATCACCATAAAGATGAAAAGGAAACATTGTCATAGAAATAGCCTGGACTGGCCAGGCACAGTGGCTCTTGCCTGGAATCCCAGCACTTTGGGAGGCCACGGCAAGTGGATCACAAGGTCAGGAGTTCGAGACCAGCCTGGCCAACATGGTGAAACCCTGTCGCTACTAAAAATACAAAAAATTAGCTGGGTATGGTGGCCTGCACCTGTAATCCCAGCTACTTAGGAGGCTGAGGCAGGAGAATCACCTGAACCTGGGAGGTGGAGGTTGCAGTGAGCCGAGGTCGTGCCATTGCACTCCAGCCTGGGCAACAAGAGCAAAACTCCATCTCAAAAAATTTTTTTAAATAATATAAAGTAAAGAAATAGCCTGGACTTTAGTCAGGTCCTGGCAGCACCTTCTGTAAGCTCTGTGATTTTGCATACCTCTCAGAGCCTGTTTCTGCATCTATGAAATGAGACTAATACTTCCTACCTCATATAGTTACAATAAGGTTTAAATGACAAGGCCTACAAACAGCCAGCCAGTGCCTGACAAGTGCCACCCACTCTACCAATGCCAGTGCCCTTCCCGCTTTAACACAGAGGAAAATAAAAATGAAGCTAGTGTGGTTTTGCGTATGGTTGCAAATCACATGAAATCTTAAAAGTTGTGACTGTGATGTGTTGAAAGGGCACTTTATGAGGATGTTGACCCCTTATCTGCAGGAGGTCAGGATGCTCGCTACCCTCAAGGGTGGGAAATGAGCATTTTCATCATCACAAATGACATAACAGAAAAATCTTAAGAATATGTGGGATTCTAAACTCAGGATAAGAATTTAACTACTTTTAATAACAAGTTCCAACCTTGTTGCCTGTATTTATCTAAAAGAAGTGTTTCCCATTTTTATGAAGAACATTATTAGTATATATAAGAGTTCTTTATTTCAGAACTTTGGTAAACATTATGGTTTTAAAATGTCTATAACTTTTGGCCGAGTGTGGTATCTCACACTTGTAATCCCAGGACTTTGGGAGGCTGAGGCAGGCAGATTACTTGAGGTCAGGAGTTCAAGACCAGCCTGGGCAACATGGCGAACCCTCATCTCTACTAAAATTATGAAAGTGAGCCAGGCGTGGTGGCGGGTGCCTGTAATCCCAGCTACTTGGGAGGCTGAGGCAGGAAAATCGCTGGAACCCAGGAGGTGGAGGTTGCAGTGAGCTGAGATTGAGCCACTGCACTCCAGCCTGGGTGACAGAGTGACACATGTCTCAAAAAAAAAAAAAAAAAAAGAAAAGAAAAAAATCTATAACTTTTAACAAGCTACAGTACAGAATTTGAGATTTTTTTGTTGGTGGTAGTGTTTTTTGTTTTCTTTACTGAATAGGATTTTATGGTATCTTATCATAAATTTTATTTATTTTTATTTACTTAGTCTTTATTTTTCTAACACTAAAGAACTCACCTGAGTTATAAAATTTTTATTGTTTGTTTTTTTTTTGAGACAGAATCTTGCTCTGTCACCCAGGCTGGAGTGCAGTGGCATGATCTCGACTCATTGCAACCTCCACCTCCTGGGTCCAGGTCTCCTGCCTCAGCCTCCTGAGTAGCTGAGACTACGGGCACGTGTCACCATGCCCAGCCAATTTTTTGTATTTTTAGTAAAGACAGAGTTTTACCGTTATCAGCCAGGATGGTTTCGATCTCCTGACCTCGCAATCTGGCTACCTCGGCCTCCTAAAGTGCTGGGATTACAGGCGTGAGGCACCGTGCCTGGCTGGTTATCATAACTTTTAAAGTCCAGCAAGTTTGTTTTTTAGTGCTCCAGTTTGGGCTGGGCGCAGTGGCTCACACCTGTAATTCAAGCACTTTGGGAGACTGAGGCAGGCGGATCATTTGAGGTCAAGTGTTTAAGACCAGCCTGGCCAACATGGTGAAACCCCATCTCTACTAAAAATACAAAAAAAAAAAAAATAGCTGTTTGTGGTGGCGCACACCTGTAATCTCAGCTACTGAATAGGCTGAGGCAGGAGAATGGCTTAAACCTAAGAAACTGAGGTTGCAGTGAGCCAAGATCACACCACTACACTCCAGCCTGGGTGAAAGAGTGAGAACCCACCACAAAAAAAAAAAAAAGCTTCAGTTTGGGCAACCTGGTAAAACCCCATCCATACCAAAAATACAAAATATTAGATGGGCATGGTGGTGCACACTTGTGGTCCCAGCTACTTGGAAGGCTGAGGTAGGAGGATCACTTGAGCCTGGGAGGCAGAGGTTGCAGTGAGCTGAGATGGCACCCCTACGCTCCAGCCTGGGTGACAGAGTGAGACCCTGTCTCAAAAAAAAAAAAAGAAAAGAAAAAAATAAAAGTTCTACTTCTCTTTCTTCCTCAAATAATAATTAACTGAAGTTGATATTTTTTATGTTCTATCCTTTGTTGGTGGTTTTGCTGGGTCTTTTTATGTTAGAGTTTAGGAGATCAGCACTCAGTGTATGTGTTTATTTTCAGCTGGCTTCTTCTGTAATTAGGGCACACTTCTAGAGAGGGGTAGAGGTTCACTGAGTTTGGCCGTTTGTTTGAAACACTCATTTTCCCTCAGAGCAGGCATAGTTAAGAGACATTCATGGCCCGGCTGTGCTGTAATCCCAGCATTTTGGGAGGCCGAAGCGGGTGGATCACGAGGTCAGGAGATCGAGACCATCCTGGCTAACACGGTGAAACCCTATCTCTACAAAAAATACAAAAAATTAGCCGGGTGTGGTGGTGGGCGCCTGTAGCTCCAGCTACTGGGGAGGCTGAGGCAGGAGAATGGTGTGAACCCGAGAGGCGGAGCTTGCAGTGAGCCGAGATCACGCCACTGCACTCCAGCCTGGGCGACAGAGCAAGACTCTGTCTCAACAACAACAACAACAACAACAATAACAACAAAAACGACAAAAAAGAGACAATGACATCATTCTGCAGATAATTCCTGAACTCAGGCACTTGCATGTGTTATAAATGTGACAGAGGTTCAGCTTCTGCCCCCTAAAGCTCACAATTTGGTTAGCATTATAAAATTTTAAAAATTCTAATTTCACTAAATAGATATTTGTTGAGGGCCTACTATATTCCCAGGGAGATGCTAGACTCTAGCGACAGTGCAGTGTATAAGACGTGGTCCTTCCCCTCAAAGGTTGCATTGTCCTAAGGATGAGCAGACACGTAATCATGATGATGGTGTTAATAAGGACAGTGAAGTAATGATGGCACAAATTATTATAATTACTTATGTGCCTGGCTCTGTGCAAAGATCAGTGCTTTATGCCATTTCATATAACCTTATAAAGCAATGACAATCAGCAACCCTGTTTCACAGATGTGGAAGCTGAAGCCTAGAATGACTGAGTAACTTGCACAAGATCACAGTAAGTGGTGAGGCAATGACTCAGATGTGAGTTTTTGCAAATCCAGAAGCTGACAAATCAGCATTTTGGTTTTTTTTTAAGACAGAGTCATGCTCTGTCACCCAGGCTGGAGTGCAGTGGCATGATCTCAGCTCACTGCAACCTCCGCCTCCTGGGTTCAAGCAATTCCCTGCCTCTGCCTCATCCTCTTGAGTAGCTGGGATTACAGGCACCCGCCACCACGCCCAGCTAATTTTTTGTATTTTTTGTAGAGACGGGGTTTCACCGTCTTGGCCAGGCTGTTCTTGAACTCCTGACCTCGTGATCCACCTGCCTCGGCCTCCCAAAGTGTTGGGATTAGAGGCATGAGCCACCGCGCCCAGCCTCAATCAGCATTTTATAGTCCATCTTCAAAAAATTAGAATATAGGCCAAACACAGTGATTTATCTCATGCCCATAATCCCAGCAATTTAGGAGGCCAAGGCAGGAGGATTGCTGAGGCGAGGAGTTTTAGACCAGCCTGGACAACATAATAAGACCATGCCTCTACCAAAAAAAAAAATTATTTTTTATTTTATCATATTCAGAGATAGAGTTTTACTTTGCCACATGGGCTACAGTGCAGTTATACGGTCACAGCTCACTGCCTCCTTGAATTCCTGGGCTCAAGGGATCCTCCCACCTCGGCCTCCCATGATAGGCACACACCATCACACCTGGCTAATTTTTAAATATTTTGTAGAGATGGGGTCTCGCCATCATGCTCAGTCTGGTCTTGAACTCCTGGGCTCAAGTGTTCCTCCCACCTCAGCCTCCCAAAGTGCTGGGATTACAGGTGTGAGACATTGCATTGTGAGACCTACAAAATTTTTTCATTTGCAAGGTGTAGTGGTGCACACCTATAGTCTCAGCTACTCAGGAGGCTGAGGCACAAGGATTACTAGAGCCTCCGAGTTCAAGGCTACAGTGAGCCATGATCAGGCCACTGCACTCCAGCGTGGGCCACAGAATAAGATCCCATCTCTAAAAAAATAAATAAGTAAATAATAAAACAAAAAAAACTTTAAAGACTTAGAATACACAGTTATAAGTGCCTCAACAGGTGTAAGCAAGGTTCAGTGTGATAAGCATAAGAGATGCCAAATAAAACCCCACGGGATTTCATTTAAAAAAGACTTTCTTGCTCTTGGTGTCATTAGGAAAGTAGTAAGGACTTGACTTTCACTGGGAGCAGTAGTATTTAGACTTGCAGAAATGGTGTGCCAGGGCACTGCAGGTTGTCAGGAAGGCCTGTTCATCATCTGCATTTGAAATCCTCATCCTTTGAGGCCCAGCTCACCCAGTCAGGGACCTCAACTTCCCCTGTGTACCCACAACGATGCTCTAATCCTTCCCCAGCACCTTGCATATGTCCATCTCAGCTACTCGTGTACTTGTGATCCATGTGTCCCTTACTCTGCCTCCCCTTTGGCACTGGATTGCAACACATGGACAGCACTTTGAGTCTCTTAGAGGTTTTCTCATAATTGCAAACTCAGCTGAGAGCCTTAGCCTCTTATCTACAATATCAGTCCTCAGAGCCGTATTTGTCCACAGATATCACTAGACTGTGAGCATCTTGTTTGTAGAAGTGATGCTCCTGGAGTCTAGTACCAGGCACATCATTCGTGTTCTCTGAATGCTTATGGAGGGAATCTACCCAGCAAAACAGCTAACACTTGTGTGGTATATTCTAATTTACAAAGTACTTTGACATTCATGCTAAGAAGCACCAGGACATAGTAGCAAAACTGTGGAATATCAAATCAAAGACCTTGAGCCATATTCTGGCTCTGACAAGCTTTCTGACATTGAACAACTTACCTAACCCCACTGAGCCTCAATTTCTCATCTACATTGTTAATCTACAGGATTGTTAATAATGTTAACTCTTATTATAATATTATTAATGTGCCCAGCAGCATTGTTCAAAGGATATAATAACAGGTGTTCAAGAAGTAGTATCTATCATTATTACAGTATCTAATTTGAGCCAGATGGTCCTACAAAGAGTTAGGAATTAGGGGCAGGCACAGTGGCTCATGCCTGTCTGTAATCCCGTCACTTTGGGAGGCCAAGGTGGGTAGATGACTTGATGTCAGGAGTTTGAGACCAGCCTGGCCAACATGGTGAAACCCTGTCTCTATTAAAAATACAAAAATTAGCTAGACGTGGTGGCGCACAACTGTAATCCAAACTACTTGGGAGGCTGAGGCAGGAGAATTGCTTGAACCCGGGAGGTGGAGGTTGCAATGAGCCAAGATTGCACCATTGCACTCCAGCCTGGGCAACAGGATAAGACTCCACCTCAAAAAAAAAAAAAAAAAAAAAAGAATTAGGGTTCTCAAAAAATGTTTAAAATCTATTCAGACTAAATTAACATCTATGCTAGTTTGAGATTTTCATTTTCTCCCCACGCCCTCAATTGACTACTCCCCTACCATGAGTCAGTGATTCTTGCTAACAACAAACAAAAGTTCCCTCTCCTACTTTAGAGTTAGAGCAGAAAGACAGTTCTGTCTACTGAGTGGCATGAGGAGAACTTGTGTTACATATATCCCTGGCATAACTTGAACTCTGCGAAATTCAGTGTTGCCTCCACCTCTAAATGCCTGAACATTTTGTCCTGACCAGATCGTGTTTGTGGTATGGTGTTAGGGGGAGGGGAGGTATAGGGTGTGTGATGTGCATCGTGAATGTGGTGTGAGGTGTACATGATGTGTGTGTGTGTGATGTGAAGTGTGAGGTATATGTAATGTATGTATATGTGTGTGATGTGTATGTATGTGTATTATGTGTGTGTTGTGTGTGGTATGTATGCATATGTGTGGTGTGTGTGTTGTGTCTTGCATGAAGGTTGTATATGCATGTGTATATGTATGTGGGTGTGTGTGTGTGGTATGAGGGGTATGTGGTGTGTGTATTGTGTATGGTATTGTGTGTGGCATGTAGTGTGGGGTATGTATGTGTGTGTCTGCATGTATGTGTATTATGTGTGTAGTGTGTGCATATATGTGGTATGTACACATGTGTGGTGTGTGTACTGTATATTGCATGTGTGGTGTGTATGCATGTGTGTGTATATGTATGTAGGGGTGTGTGTGGTGTGAGGTATATGGTATGTGTGTATTGTGTATGGTATTGTGTGTGGCATGTAGTGTGTGTGTGCTGTGTATGCATGTGTGGATGTGTATGCATGGTATATGGTGTGATTGTGTATATTGTGTATGTGTGGTGTGTGTGTGTTGTGTGTGGTGTGTATGCATTGTGTGTAGGTATTTGTATTGCATATGTGGTGGGGTGTGTATGCATTGTGTGTATGTATGTGTGTGATATGTGGGGTGATGTGTGTGTATATTTTGTTTATATGTGAGTGGTGTACATGCATTATGTGTAGATGTGTGTATTGTGTATTGTGTATGTGTGTGTGGTATGTGGGTATGTATACATTGTATGTGTGTGTATTGTGTATATGTGTGGGAGTGTGTATATGTGTGGTATGAGGTGTATATGGTGTGTGTATTGCATATGTGTGGTGTGTATGTGCATGGTGTGTATGCATGTGAGGGGTGTGCATTGTGTAGTATATATGCAGTGTGTATGATGTGTATATGTGTGGTGTGTAGTGTGTGCATATTGTGTGTGATATGAGGTATGTATGTATGGTGTGTGTACATTGTGTGTATGCATGTGTGTGGGGGTATGTATTGTGTATTATACATGTATGTATGCATGTGTGCATGTATATGTGTGGTATATAGTGTAATGTGTGTGTATTCTGTATGTGTGGTGTGTGTGTATTGTGTGTATATATGTGTGTGGTATGTATGCATTGTGTGTAGGTATGTGTATTGTGTATGTGTGTGGTGTGTGAGGTAGGTGTTGGGATGTGTATGTGTAGTATGAGGTGTATCTGGTGTGTGTGTATCATGTGTGGTATGTATGTTTGTGTGTGGCATGTGATGTGTATGTGGCATGAGATGTGGAGGGTGTATTAGGCTTGGAATGGCACTGGGAACGTGATATGTGTGTAGCCCTTCTGCAAAGACACCATGTAAGGATCAAGCATTCCCAAATGCACTAGCAAACCCCAACCTGACATAAACATACACAACCTCCTGTTGAAATCACACACTTTGCCTCAACACAATGGTATTTAACACTCTTTATCTTCAGTCCAAGCTACAAAGTCCTTGGACAGCTTCCTGAAACTGATGTGTATATTGATATAGACGCATATGAGGAGGTAGGACCTTTTTCTATCACTTAAAAAGGTTGTAAGCATGTGATGTGCTTGGCTAAGTACTGTTTTTACCCAGGACAAAAAGTAGGAGTAAGGTGGGAGGTATAGTGGTCAAAGTGAAAAGTCTGAGCTTTGATCTACTATATGGATTCAATTTTATAATTTATACTGTGCATTAACTACTCAATTTCCAATATTTATTTTTCCTCATTTTTAATGGGGATAAATATATATTGTTGAAATTAAAGTATACATTTATACAGTATTGAAACTGAAAGGATGGTTTGTGTGTGCATGGTTTTTTTCTGATGAATGTATACCAATGGTAAAATAATTTTAACCGTGTAAAATGTAGATGGTGGGGCTGTGGAATTCTCCCACTTCATTTTAATGGTTAAAATTATGGCTTCAGATTTCCTTGATTTTGAATGTTCTTTTCTTCTGTGGAATCTCGAAGATTTCTACAAAATCTTTTAAAACTAGTTTTGTCTGTCTGTCTTTATTATGCTTGGGAAGAAATTCTCAGACTCACTCTAAGGTATTAGGAAATGAGGAAACAAAATTCACTCTAAGGTAAAGGTGTTAGAATTGCTATATTTTTCCTCGATCCAAAGAATTATATGCAGGATTACTTGTTTCCAGCCTGCCTCCCAGGGTTCTTGATAAAATATTCACTCAGTTTCACTTGTATCCATTTAAGCTCCTTCCTGCTTCTGTGACTCAAACCAGTGTAAACCTCTGTTCACTTTATTTGCCTGCCTCTCACAGTCTGGGCAGCAGCCTTCCATCTCCTGTCCATTTTCTTTTCTGTTTTTGGGGATTTTTCAGTTTCTTCTTTGTGTTTAATGGTAAAAATAAAACAAAGACTGACTTTTAAAACAAATGGAAAGATGTGCATGTTTAAAAGGTCTCTGTCAGTTCTCTTCCATTCAGAGCATGAGTAGATAAGAGTGACTTTTATTTTCTTTTATCTTTTTTTTTTTTTCTGTGTGTGTGCTAGAGTGACATCATTTTAGCTAAGTCCTGAAAAGGGGACCTTAGCAACTTCTGCGTTCATTTTCTATTTGGGGTGGGGAGGCTATGCAGTTTTGATTCTGAAATATTTCCATGTGTTAAATTCAGCAATATTTTACTCTTAAGGTGAAAGAAATTCCTGGAATAAAAATATTTCAAATAAATGCACCAATTTACTATGCAAATAGCGACTTGTATAGCAATGCATTAAAACGAAAGGTGAGTCATGAGAAATTGATTATTTCTGAGGATGGGATTTGTGGGTTGACAGGGCTATGAGGATCACTAGTATACCCTTGTGTATACTATTTCATTCTTGCTTTATTTCTCTCTCTTTTATTGTAGTAAAATATACATAACATAAAATGTACTATTTTAAGCATTTTCAAAATATAGAGTCCAGTGGGTGGCATTAAGTACATAAACATTGTGCAGCCATCACCATTGTTCATTCTCTCTTGTTGTATATATATATATTACTTTTCAAACAAAATTTTAAGAAAAAATGAGAAAATAATTTTAGGTTTCTTACTCTTGGGATCATGTAGATTCCTTTGGTCATGTTTAGAACTCAACCCTACACCACCCTGTATATAGGAAAAGCTCCCTGTCAACCCACAGAGTCTCTTAAATATAACAACCTGACAGATCTGAGCTTGACAAAGACTGCTCTAAAAATTGTCTTTAATATTTTAGCTTCTGGTTGTCTTGAATAAAGACTGAGAATAAGAAAGGCTACTAATGTGAGGGAGTGACCAGTTCAGGGCCTCTGAGGGAAAGGCAGTGCAAGGGTTGGGGTGATAATCTGACACAGAAAGCAGTTAAATGGGGAGATTTGAAGGGGAGTGGCATTGGGGTGGGTCCCTGAGAGCCATGAAGTGATTTTGCGTATGTTGCTCTTCTGTAAAGACTGGAGTGAACCCAGCAGTCATCATGGGAGCAAGGAGAAAGGCCATGCGGAAGTACGCTAAGGAAGTCGGAAATACAAATATGGCCAACGCGACTGTTGTCAAAGCGGTGAGTGGTCTTGTGGCCTTTTCGTTGAAATGTTCCCTTTTGTCTTGTTCTGCAATGCCCTCCATCTTTACTCATGACTGAAGTTTATACATAGCACGAAGTTACTAAAAGAGGAAAGTTTGTAAACCACCTTAGTATCCTCTATATTTTACAAGCACCTGATAAGGTCAGTTATGAGGCTGTTTCTGAAAAAAGTAAGGAAAACATCATTTTAAAAAATAAAAATTATACAATACCTTAACAGATTTTACCATTAGCACTTTGTCGTAGATTTATTCAGCTGATAGTTGAAAAAAGCTCAAAGGCGGCTTTTGCTGTTCAGGCAGGCTAATGTGTGACCCATCATACTAAAGTTAATGGAACTATTTTAGAAGTTCGCAGAAAATGGATAGGATAACTGAGGAGAGTGGATTTCGTTGGACAAGAAAAAAAAGGAGGAGAAAAAGAGAAAAGTTGACTTAAAATGGAATGCTATACATACATCCTTTTTTTGTTCAGTTACAAGGCTGGAATGTGACAAATATTTTACAAGGGGTCTGGTAGAGTCAGTAGCTTAAGAATACAAGGGCAGATTTTCCATTATAAATCTTTCTCACAACCAGAAATATGAGTTGTTCATAAAATTCTGATTTGGTTTAATTTTTGACACAGGATGCAGAAGTAGATAGAGAAGATGCTACCAAGCCTGAAGAAGAGGATGGTGAAGTAAAATATCCCCCGATAGTGATCAAAAGCACATTTCCTGAGGAAATGCAAAGATTTATGCCCCCAGGGAATAATGTCCACACTGTCATTTTGGATTTCACTCAAGTCAATTTTATTGATTCTGTTGGAGTGAAAACTCTGGCAGGGGTAAGCATCCTCTTGAACGAGTCATTTAACAGCTCTATGCCTGGTGTCGTACTATCAGCAAAATCAGGGAGGTGGGCTAGGATCTCTTTTCAACAAAAGATTTATCCCCTTTTGATTATGGAAAATTTCAAAAATATATAGAAGTAAACATTTTAGTATATTGAACCCCTATGAACTATCACTCATCTTCAATAATGATGAATTTATGGTCAATCTAGTTTCCTTTATAGCTGACATTCACTTTCTGTTGTTTTATTTTGAAACACATCCCAGTCATAACATCATCTGTAAATATTTTAATGTGTATTGCTATAAGAAGATTCGTTTTAGAAAACATTACTGTAATATGCTAGGCTACTCAGGAGGCTGAAGCAGGAGGATTGCTGAGCTCAGGAGTTCAAGACCAGCATGAGTAAACTAGTGAGATGCTGTCTCTAAAAAAAATTGTTTTTTATTTTAAAATTATAATATCCTTTAAGTTAATATAATAGTTTTATTATACTTAAGTAAAATTTAACAGTATTTTTGCTACCCCTAATTATCACTGTCCACATAAAAAGCAAAAGAAATACAAAATTATTTTTAACTGATTAGCTCAAAAATATATCATTATTGAAGCAAAGTAGCTCAAATGAATGAATTAGAGTGTCTTCTGTCGCTGAAAACCATTGGTAAAAAGAGACTTTCATCTGGCACAGAGTAAAGAGAAACTAAATTTTATTTCAACATTATTACAGATTGTAAAAGAATATGGAGACGTCGGTATATATGTATACTTAGCAGGATGCAGTGGTGAGTATACCTCTAAGATGGGGTGAAGCTTAATATTTTAGTTTTGTTTCTCTTATTTAAATAATTGCACTTGGAAATGTCCTTAATTTTTTAATTATTTTATAAAAATGAAAATTATTCTTCTGAAAAATCACTCTAAAGCCAGCTTTGAAATTAGCCACATGGAGGCATTCATATTACAAGTTACTTGTGACAACCCTCCTGAACTGGAGTTGGAGGAAAGGAGCCAATAAGCCATCATTTATTATAATATTAATGGCTGCTATAAATATAGTAATTATAATATATACATTACCACAGTAGCAATTATCTAATGGCTGCCATAAACAGTTACATGTAATCATTCAGGTTGCTCATTTCTCTATCCAATCATTTGGAAATACTTTGTCTGCTATTTTTGTTTTATATTATATTTTGGTTAAAACAGTGTTTGAGGCCGGGTGTTGTGGCTCACACCTGTAATCCCAGCGCTTTGGGAGGCCAAGGCAGGTGGATTGCCTGAGCCTAGGAGTTCAAGACCAGCCTGGGCAACATGGCAAAACCCCATCTCTACTAAAAATACATAAATTAGCCAGACTTGGTGGCTCATGCCTGTAATCCCAGCTACTCAGGAGGCTGAGGTGGGAGGATGTCTTGAATCTAGGAGGCAGAAGTTGCAGTGAGCCAACATCACACCACTACACTCCAGCCTGGGCAACAGAATGAGACCTTGTTTCCAAAAAAAAAAAGAAAGAAAACGATTTTTTAAAAAAGGAGCCAGGCGTGTGGCTCACACCTGTAATCCCAGCACTTTGGGAGGCTGAGGCAGGCGGATCACCTGAGGTCAGAAGATCAAGCCCATCTTGGCTAACATGGTGAAACCCCCTCTCTACTAAAAATACAAAAAATTAGCCCAGTTTGGTGATGCATGCCTTTAGTCCCAGCTACTCGGAAGGCTGAGGCAGGAGAATCGCTTGAACCCAGGAGGCGGAGGTTGCAGTGAGCCAAGATTGCACCACTGCTCTCCAGCCTGGGTGACAGAGTAAGACTCCATCTCAAAAAAAAAAAAAAAAAAAGGAAAAAAAAAAGTACAACAGTGCCTGAGGCTGGATGTGGTGGCTCACGCCTATAATCCCAACACTTTGGGAGGTCAAAGTAGGAGGATCGCTTGAGCCTAAGAGTTCAAGACCAGCCTAAGCAACATAGTGAGATCCCATCTTTATTTAAAAGAAAAAAAATTAATAATTAAAAAAAGTGCTTGAAAATGAAATCTGCATAAAGATGCCATTTTTCACCTGTAAGATTGCCAAAAATCAAAAGTAAATGACAACATGCTCCATAGGCATATGGTGGGAAAACAGGCCCTCTCAGACACTACTGACGGGAGCACAAAATGTAACAGCCCCCGTGGAGGGCAGACTCACATTAGCTTTCAAAATTATAAGTGCATTTACCTTTCAATACAGAAAATCCAGCAATACACTGCATATGTTCAAAATGACATCTGTATGTCGTTGATCATCACAGCATTGTTACAAAACAAAAAACTCAAGTACCAAACAAAAGGGACTAGTTAAATAAACTAAGGACATCTATACAATAGAATATGACATAGTGGTAAAAAATTAAGCAAAAAGGGTTCAGAATTATCTCTATATATATTATATATATAACATTAATATATATTTTCCACTTTTCTTATCCCCAAAACAGCATTTTATATATATATGTGTGTGTGTATATATATATATTTATATATGTGTATATATATTTATATATGTGTGTATATATATATTTATATATGTGTGTATATATATATTTATATATGTGTATATATGTGTGTGTGTGTGTGTGTGTGTGTATATTTCCCACTTTTCTTATCCCCAAATATATAAAATATGCTGTTTTGGGGATAAGAAAAGTGGGAAATAAGAATACATACTTATATTTATTTATATTTACATAGAGAAATCCTGGTAGAGCACACAAGGAAGTAGTTTCCTGGGATGGAGGGTATGATGGGTAGAGACAGGAATTGGAGTGAAACTTTTACTATAGCATTTTAATATTTAAACTATATGTGCTTGAATACAGGAGGTGGAGGTTGCAGTGAGCTGAGATCACACCACTACTCTCCAGCCTGGGTGACAGAGTGAGACTCTGTCTCAAAAAAAAACGAAACAAAAAACAATAACAAAAAAAACCACTATATGGAAGTGTTACTTTTTTTAATTGTTGAAGACTGATACCCAGAGTGTGGACTAATTTTCTTTTCTTCTTTTCATAGCACAAGTTGTGAATGACCTCACTCGGAATAGATTTTTTGAAAATCCTGCCCTATGGGAGCTGCTGTTCCACAGCATTCATGATGCAGTTTTAGGCAGCCAACTTAGAGAGGCACTTGCTGAACAGGAAGCCTCGGCTCCCCCTTCCCAGGAGGACTTGGAGCCCAATGCCACTCCTGCCACTCCTGAGGCATAGATGAGGACCTCACCCTAGGATGGGGTCATAAGGCTCTCATGAAGTTCATAATTTACACGTTTTAAATACTAGACACTAGATTTTTTTTTCTAAGGGTGAATACTAGTAGTCGAGGCTTGATTTGGAGGGTGAATGATGCCTAGCAGGACGTATTGTACTTGTGTTTTTTTAATTGAATACTTCAAAGATAAATTGGCCTGTTGCCTGCATTTATTATGGAGAGACATTTCTGCTACATTCTATTATTATCTTTGTAAGCTAAGCACTGAAAAATTTATTTCAGTCAAGTATTTTACCTACGAATAAGATATTAAGTAGTGGTTTTTTGTTTTTGTACTTGTTGGTCTACAGATAAGTAGTGGTTCTTTGTTTTTGTTCTTGTTGGTCTACAGACTGTCTATAATCAGTTATCTAACAGAAGACAGGAACTGCAATTTTCTAGAAGTTCTTGTTTTAAAATAAACTTTTATTTATTATAGAAGCAATATAAATGCATTGAGGATGTTTTAAAAAAATAGACAAGCAAAAATAAGAAGTTAAAACATATTTCCACCACTCACAGATTACCACTCTTAATATCCTTCCAGATCTTTTTCCATACATATACATTTACATTTTTAACCAAAGTAAGACCACATCTATAGTGTTTTATAACTGATTTTTCTTTAATCAACAATCTCCACTTTCTCATTCCAGCACATTTTTTACCTTAGACCATATTTAAATTTCCCCAGTTGTCCCTAAATTTGCAGTTGGTTTGTGCAAACTGACATTCATTCTATGACCTTACATTGCAACTGGTCATGTCCTTTAATGTCCCTTACATCTATTTTAATCTAGCACAGTTCCTTTTTTATGACACTGACTTGTTAAAGAGACTGGGGCAGCGGTCCTGTAGAATCCTGTCTTGTGAATTTGCCTAGTTGCTTTTTCATGGTGTTGTTTAACTTGTTTATATATTGCCTGTACTACCTGCAATCTTGAAGTTGTATCTAAAGCCTTTATAGATTCAGGTTAAAACATTTTGTGCTAGATTATATGATAGATAAGATACATGCTTCATATCGCATCACTTCAGAAAACATGTAATGTCTAGTTGATCTACCATTAACTAATCTAGTGATCTAAGCTTGATTACTGGATCAGCATGACAGTCTGATCCTCCAGTTAGATTTTTCCCCTTCGTGACTACATACTTACCTGTGTGGTATTCCTTTGGCACTGAATGAATTACCATTTACCCAGGAGTTTTAACACTGGGTGGTAATTCTTGCCTAAATCATTAACTTTGTTAAAGTTTGTGAGTTGGTTGTCTAGTTCTTTCATTTCTTCTGCGTTTGTTAGTCGGTTGTTCTATATGAACTATAGCTTTCCCTTCTCCATTTGAGCTATTTGGTCATCCTTACCTACAGTTCTACTAGAAGGGCAGGTTGAATGCTTTATTATTTTCATTTAATTATGAACTTCAAACTAACTGGTTTATTAGATGGTGACAAATTAGTGGTTTTTTTCTTTTTTTTAGATTTCTCTTTTCTGGTGTGATGGTGGTCTTGTGAATTTTTATAGTTTTAATGGGTTTCAATCCATTATGTTCTTTTCGATGCTCAAATTGTCACAACTGTGGCCAGTATAAGTCCTTAGAGGCTTTGTTATTGTTGCTAATCATGAAGTAGCATTAAAGACCATGTTTTTAAGAAAACTAACCCCCAGATATAACTTAAATCTTCCTTAGAAGTTCATAACAGCTATCAGTTCATTATACATCAAACTCAATGTTCAGCCTAGGAGTAAGCATAATGCTCATCTTACTCATTCCACAGAAACGTGAAATGTCAAAGGTTGGAGGAGGATACCTTTAAACCAGTTTGTCACTTTCAGTTGTTTGTAATTACCAGCTCACCACAAATCGAAGCACAGGCATTAGCCAACCTGTCTAAAGCCTCCTCTGCTAAGAGTTCCTGCTGATAGTGAGTTTGTCTTTTCTTTAATATGCTGTCTTATTGACATCTTGTTATAGCTTTCATGAATAAGATACTGCCAGGAGAAAGTAGTCAGATCCCAGTAGAATTGTTAGCATGGCCTACTTGCAACCAAAGCCTGTGGTGTATGTGTTCATGTTAACTCCTATCAGGTTTCTCATTGTCTTTACTAATTTAATTCAAAAGAAACTCCTCCTTTTAATCAAAACTTTAACTAATTCTAGAGTGAAATTTAGATTGGCTTAGTTATTTCCTTTGCAATCATCACATGAGATCAGATACATCTGCATTCTGATACGACTGCCTTCGGAAAGAGCATGTAGTTGTAGAACCTCAGCTTACACTAGAAACTTCTGTGAAAGAGCTAATATCATTTCAGCCATTTAAGTAGAATTTAAGGATTTTAAACTATGTTATAAAATACTTCGGCTAGGCACGGTGGCTCAAGCCTGTAATCCCAGTACTTTGGGAGGCCAAGGTAGGCGGATCACAAGGTCAGGAATTCGAGACCAGCCTGGCCATCATGGCGAAACCCTGTCTCTATTTAAAAATACAAAAGTGAGCTGGGCATGGTGGCACGCACCTGTAGTCCCAGCTACTTAGGAGGCTGAGGCAGGAGAATGGATTGAACCCAGGAGGTGGAGGTTGCAGTGAGCCGAGACCACGCCATTGCACTCCAGACTGGGTGTCAGAGCGAGACTAGGTCTCAAAAAAAAAAAAAAAAAATTAATTGCACATTCTTTAGCACCAGCTTTCCACTTAGCAGATACTGTGGTTGATAGATTGAAAGTAGTGTACAGGCCAGGCGCAGTGGCTCACGCCTGTAATCTAGCACTTTGGGAGGCCAAGGCAGGCAGATCACGAGGTCAGGAGATCGAGATTATCCTGGCTAACATGGTGAAACCCCGTCTCTACTAAAAATACAAAAAAATTAGCCAGGCGTGGTGGCGGGCACCTGTAGTCCCAGCTACTTGGGAGGCTGAGGCAGGAGAATGGCGTGAACCCGGGAGGCAGAGTTTGCAGTGAGCAGAGATCGCGCCACTGCACTCTAGCCTGGGGGACGGAGTGAGACTCCGTCTCAAAAAAAAAAAAAAATGTAGTATACAAAAAAAGGTATTTGTTATACATTTGTATTTAACTTTTCTGTTGAACTTTTAAACTGTTTTGAATAGAATTGTTATGTGTATTAAAAGCACAAGTCTTAAGGTGGGAAAATATATTTTTGTTTTATCACTTTGCTTAGCATCTGAGAACGAGTGCATTTCAAAATACATTTCATCGATATGTAAATGTCAGAATGTTTTACTCAGAATTATTTCATACAGCGAAAATTTCCTGACCTTTTTTGTCTTACAGTCTTGTCTCTGCCTTTCAAGGAAATAATGTTTAAGCCCACCTGTTCTTTCTGGGCCTTAATAGCTGCTACTCTATCTTCTGCTTTTCCACCCTGATTCAAATTCAGGTTCATATTGTCCTGTCAAAATGGGCATAATCTACATAATCTAAGCACTAGCCTTATTTTATGGCAATATATGGGAAAGCACTGTTTTGAAGAAGGTCCCATAAAGAAAAGTCCTTTGACCTTCTGAAATCCTATGCAGTATGACAGTGGTTGATCTCTGTCTCATGAATCGATGGAATATGTTTGAAAACATTTGTGAACCAGGGCCCAGGAAACTCCAATCTATGTCTTAGACACTGACTCTGTATTAGTATATGGCAGCTGATAATGGGATCCCAATTGCCAATCTCATCTGCAGTGGAACCCCAAGAAACTGTTAAGAGTATGGATCCTCTTCAAGCCCTGAATAGCTCATTTTGTAGTTTGCAGGAAACATCTACAACATCCACTCTGTGTGGTTTGATCCGTGTCCTTACCTGTTTAGCAGAGAAAGACAGTACCAGCCTCTGAGTATACACTTTGAGAAAATGAGTCTGCTCTCTTGTGTGAATGAAGAACAGAGAGGGTAGCAAACCTAGTGAATCTGTCCTGGGGTGGGTGGGTGTGTTTTTTTGTGTGTGTTGGGGGGTGGGGGTGTGCCCTTGTGTGGGGATGAGGGAGGGAAGAGTAGCTGGTGGGGAAGGCTCTATTATGTCTGCCCCTTTAAAGATAGTAAATCAATTTAAATTCTAAAATGAAACAGAACTTCCTTGGTGTGAGCCTGTATGCTTTACTGAGTGCAAAAAATGCTATTGGTCCTTTTTAGTGCACCTTACCTTTCAGGAGTGCCTTTAGGATTCAAGATGTTTAGATTCTTACTGTTTTGAATGCTCATAAAAGTTTGAGAACTGTAAAAGTATTACCGAATTCTTCAAACATACAGCTAACCAAAATGCATGCAATGGTTTTGAAGCCCCTCCAATCCCAACAACACAATGGTAAAAGTTAGCATCACACCAGGTAACGTGCCTGCTTAGTGACTTAGATTTTATCAAGTTTGAGCATCTTAAAACTCCACCTGGCCTTTGAGAAAGGCGTATCAGGCTTTTCATTGTACTGGTGTATTGCATTTCACTTTACGTAACAGATAAACCTTAGAAACATCATGAAAATTAAGTTTTTAAATAAATCTAATCACATTTTTAACATTAAGAAGTTTTTAAACAGGATTCTACAGTATATTTTTCTAAAGTCATAAATCCTTTGTATTCTAACTTATCAGCACCCTGACACATGTATATATATATGTGCATCTACACACATGTATATAGACACATCTATTTTAGGTGGAGGGTTACTGGTAAATGTCTGTTTCATCTTTTTAAGTAGAGTACAAACATGCTGACCTAGGCAATGTTGATGCTACCTGCATAAATATGCCTTGACAGAAACACCCAAATTTTTAAAGTAGTTGATTTTATATTTGATGTGTGGCCAATTAGATTTTCCTTATGGACCTAAATTAATTATCACGATAGTCACTCTGTATCGTTAGAACAGAGTGCACTCAACATTATCTAATTTGAGTTGTCTTTAATTGGTATATATGAGCATGTGGCCATGACAAAGTGGAAAGACATCAGAGTGTGTTCTAAATGCGTACATTTAATTAATCAAAACATTCAAAAACATACATCTTCAGTCATTTTCTTAAGTATATTTTATTGTAAGCATAACCTGAAAATACTTTGCTCTATTTAATTCCTCAAGAAAGACTAGGGCAGGGTTAAAAAAGATGAATTCTGATCAAGTTCATAAAAATGAAAAATCAAGAATGTTGGTTGGATTTTATAAAGGGCTTTAATTTCTTTACTTGAAAACTTTCATAATTTTAAGTATTTCAGTGCAAAGCAGCATTTTCTATGTTGTCAACTTTTTCTATTGTGAATTAAAAATGTATCCAACTCTATTTTGCAACTTATTTATGAATATCGAACTTCAATAAAAAATATTCATTATTGTGCTTTGGTCTTGGCATTGGGGGAAGGGGTAATTGTGGTAGAAGATAGGATTTGGTGGCGGTTACACAGGAGATAATTTTAAAGAGATCTGTTGAGGATTCTAATATAACCTTTATTTTTAAAATACCTCACTGTAGACCAGAAGCCTAACAGATACTTTACCAAAATTTTAAACTAATTTGTAAAATGAAAGTAATCACTTTTCTGTATGAAGCCAATTCTAGACTTTCTAAATTAGATCATATGTACACACCTTTTTTTTTTTTCTTTTTTACTAGTCTTTCACCTCTGGCTGAACATTTTTCTTTCTGCTTTATTGCACCACTTTACTGGTCATTAAAATCACTAATTCTTCCTGATTAATTTGAAATCAAATGGCAATGCAAAACATATACATCCAACGTTTCTCCTACTTTAAAAAAGGTTTGGCCAAAGCTTTTATTATTATTCAATATGGTGATGGGAAACTATCATAATACATGTGGTCATACGCCTAAGTGAGCTACTTTGATGCGGGACAGAAGTGGATAATAGGAGCATAGGTAATGGAGCCGACAAACTTGGACTTGAAACCCAGCTTTGGCACTACAAGTAAGTAGGAAAGTTTATGCATCCATTGGATGAAGATCCATTTGATAATCTTCCTCAATGGACAGATGGGAGGATACAATGAGAATTTATATGTAGAGCACCCAGCCAGCATATGCCTAGGATATAAGGCATCTAAGCAAGCACTTTGTATGATGTGAAATCCTTAAATGGGAGTGGGTCAAAAAAACAGTCAAAATATATTCTAACAAGCTTTTCTGCCTAATAACATTAGAGATCACCATTTATTATATTACAAGAAGAGATATGGAAAAAAGCATACAATTTTGAAGCCATTTATTTGTTTATGAAGTGGTTATTAACAAGTCTATATAAGAAGATTAGGATTCCAATTTAAAGTTTTCACTTGAAAGCCTTCAGGGTTCAGTTGTATGTCATGTAACGAGGAGTAGCACTGAATTTGGCATAAGACTTAATGACCTTATTTACAGCTTCCAAGAAATCCTTCTCGGTAGCGATTTTTCGCCGTGCTCTGATGGCAAACATACCAGCCTCTGTGCAGACACTTCTAATCTCAGCACCTTTCAAACAAAAAGAAAATAAACAGGCTTAATTAAAGCAGCCTGAGCAGACAGACCAGCAAATATAAGCAAGAACTTTCTACTTACCAGTGCTATTTGGACACAGTCGTGCTAACAATTCAAATCTGATATCTCTTTCAACACTCATTGAACGAGCGTGAATCTTAAATATGTGGGTCCGACCCTAAAAATGAGAGAATTGACAAATATTAAAATGGAAAAAACATCACAGGAAGAAAAAACTTCAAAAATCCCCTTCCTAAAATGAAATGGTTTTCTTACCTCTAGATCGGGCAAGCTAAATTCAATTTTTCTATCCAATCTCCCTGGCCTCATCAGTGCTGGATCCAAAGTATCAGGTCTGTTAGTGGCCATCAGCACTTTAATATTGCCTCGAGGATCAAAACCATCCAGCTGATTGATCAGTTCCAACATTGTTCTCTGCACTTCATTGTCACCTCCAGCACCATCATCAAAACGAGCCCCTGAGAAGACAAAAGGAAAGATAAGCTCTTCAAGACCACTCAAAAGTAGCACTATGCATGACCTGAAAGTACCATAAATCTCAACACAAATCATGTCCTCAGGCACAAGTGCATATCCATATACTTTGAAGCAAATCCTGTAAGAACAGCCTGCTTTATACAAAACTAATTAGAAAGTGAATCTTTGCTTTCAAAAGTATTCATCACAGATTTACTTAACGTTTTTTAAACTGCCGATGGGGCAGTTTAGTGTTTTCAAAGTCTACCACATTTATTACTTAATTTGAACCTCTCAAAAACTCATGAAGTACACAAGGCAAGAATTATTCCCTTTATAAGATGAGCAAACTGAGGCTCAGAGATTAGTTAAAATAAATTGTCCTGAGGAGTTCGAGACCAGCCTGGCCAACATGGTGAAACCACGTCTCTACTAAAAATACAAAAATTAGCCAGGCATGGTGGTAGGCATCTGTAATCCCAGCTACTCAGGAGGCTGAGACATGAGAATTGCTTGAACCCAGGAGGCAGAGGTTGCAGTGAGCCAAGATCACGCCACTGAACTCCAGCCTCAGCGACAGAGTGAGACTGTTTCTTAAAAAAAAAAAAAAAAAAAAAAAAGTCTAGATTTCATGGCTAATACTGTATTTCATCAAATCTGTGAAGCCAACAAGAACATTATTTTATGTGCACTGAGAAAAACCACCATCAAGTAAATTATGCCCCAGTGCTTTCTTATGACATTAGATGATACTTCTCAATTTACGAGTTGTTTAAAGTGTGGAAATAGGTGTTGTATGAATGAAATCAGATATAGATTGAGCATCCCAAATTTGCAAATGCAAAATCCAAAACGCTTCAAAATTTGAAACTTTGAGCACCAACATGATGCTCAAAAGCAATACTCATTGGAGCATTTTTAGATTTCAGGTTTTCAGATTTGGGATACTCAATCAGTATAATGCAAGTACTCCAAAAGCCAAAATCCAAAATATGTGAATTCCAAAACACTTCTCAAACATTTCGGCTAAGGGATATTCAACCCATAGCACAAAAATAAAGGCTTTGAAAAAATGGCAATAGTATATAATGTGTCTTCTTGCCTTTATAGTTTAGCACTACTACTTATTAGATCTGTGGTGCCAATATTTCAGAGCTCATAGAAGAGCTGGAGTTAAAATTCTGTACAAGATTAACATATCACAACATATCACTTTACAGCTTTCATGAAACTGAATCCTAAAGCAGTTCTCTAATATATCATTCTCACCTCCAATAGCATCAATTTCATCAAAGAAGATAAGGCAGGCTTTTTTTGTTCTGGCCATTTCAAAGAGTTCACGAACCATTCGAGCCCCCTAATGAGAAAAATGATTTATTAATTCAAAATTGGTTTTAAAATATTTTAAAATAAATAAAAAGTTATGCTTCAAACTTTTCAATATTTATTCCTAACAGTATTCTCACCCATTATTACCTAAACGTTTTTTATTTTTTTTATTTTTTTGAGATGGAGTCTTCCTCTGTCACCCAGGCTGGAGTGCAGTGGCGCGAGCTCGGCTTACTGCAACCTCTGCCACCTGGGTTCAAGCGATTCTCCTACCTCAGCCTCCCGGGTAGCTGGGATTACAGGCATGTGTCACCATGCCCCGCTAATTTTTGTATTTTTAGTAGAGACGGGGTTTCAGCATCTTGGCCAGGCTGGTCTTGAACTCCTGACCTCATGTTCCACCCGTCTCAGCCTCCTAAAGTGCTGGGATTACAGACGTGAGCCACTGCGCCCAGCTATTTTAATTTTATTTTTTATTTTTTGAAACAGAGTTTCGCTCTTGTTGCCCAGGCTGGTGTGCAATGGCACGATCTTGGCTCACTGCAACCTTCGCCTTCTGGCTTCAGGCGATTCTCATGCCTCGGCCTCCCAAGGAGCTGGGATTACAGACATGTGCCACCACACCTGGCTTTTTCTATTTTCAGTGGAGACAGGGTTTCTCCATGCTGGTCAGGCTGGTTTTGAACTCCTGACCTTATGTGATCTGCCCACCTCTGCCTCCCAAAGTGCTGGGATTACAGGCGTGAGCCACCATGCCTGGCCTACCTAAACTTTTTTTAAAAAGACTGAAGTTTGCTCCCCAGTCCACCAAATTAATCTTGCCAGCCTTAAAATATTGTCATTTTCATGATTCTGTATCTATTAAATAGCCATAGGTTTCAGATCTGAAGAGGTCAAATTTATGGTTAAAGGAACCATTCTAATTAGTAAAACTTGAGTAAATAAAAGCATCTGATCTATCACTTGGAATTCCTGATCATTGAATTTGACTTGCAAGTTTTAGTTAGGGAATAAAAGGATACGTCACCTCATGCAGCTCTGTGGCTAATTCTTATTGTAAATACACGAATCATCAACAGCTTTCAGATACAATACGTATAGCCCTAGACTTATTCTCTAAATATATATATATATATATATGTATATGTATGTCTACAAACATAAAAACCTATGTTCTCACTTTCTCATTAGGACTGAAAACACTGCCCCTGAAGTAAAAGTATACTTTTGAATTCATTTACCAGGCATTTCCGTAGAAAAGCCGCATCTGTAGAAAATGTCACCCTTTTGAGGAGGGGACATACTGGTTAAAATTTTAAGTGGTTGCCTATTTCCAAATGACCACAAAGGCAGCTTCTAAACTACTAATTACAATCAAGAAATTTCAGGTCTCAGGCCGGGCGTGGTGGTTCTTGCCTATACTCCCAGTACTCTGGGAGGCCAAAGCAGATGGATCACTTGAGCCCAGGAGTTTGAGACCAGCTGGGCCACATGGCAAAAACCCCCTCTACAAAAAATAGAAGAATTAGCTGGGCGTGGTGGCATGTAGCCATGATCTCAGCTACCTGAGAGGCTGAGATGGGAGGATCGCCTAAGCCCAAAGAGGTAGAGACTACAGTGAGCTGAGATCATGTCACTGCACTCCAACCTGGGCAACACAACGAGACTCTGTCTCAACAAAAGAAAAAAGAAATTTCAGGTCTGGATCCCTCACTGCAGAAGTGCCATTTTTAATTTCATTCATACTGTAAAATCTTTCACAAGGCTATATATTCTTTGATAAATTTACTTTACCTCACCGACGTATTTCTGTACAAGCTCAGATCCAATAACTCGAATGAAGCACGCATCAGTCCGATTAGCCACTGCCCGTGCACAGAGTGTCTTGCCTGTACCGGGTGGACCAAAGAGCAGCACGCCCTTGGGAGGCTCAATGCCAAGGTTCACAAACCTCTCCGGCTGTGATAGAGACAAAATTTTCACACTTACCACTTCTGTATAACAAAAATCAGACTACTTCTACATCAACAAAGTGCTTTTATGTTTAGTATTTTATCCTGAAAACCATACTTTAATGTTTAGTATTTTATCCTGAAAACCATACTTTAATATTTAAATCAAAATTATTAAGTCTACAATCTACATACTTGAACTAAATAAGAAATTTTACTTATTCTAAGACATAAGTTCCAAACTGGACTCCTATCAATATATAAGACTAAATGGCTTTTAAAAAGCACTTCTATTATCCAGTCTTAAAATATTTTCCTAATTTTAAAAAAATTATGGTGTTTAAGTAACAAAATTATCTGGTATTCAATATCCTAGTTTTCCATTATCCTCCCAAGTTTAACCTGCTTCAATTTAAGCCCCTTTCTTCTCGATGTCTTTTGAAGAACCAGTTTCTTCTATAATAGCCTGTAACATATTTAACATATTGCTAAAGGTTACACTGTGCCTTCTCTGTCACTGTAAACAGCAGATCTTTCTTTTTTAAATATACTTGACCACTTTTTGCTTGCTCTCCCCTAGAACTTACCAACTCTCCACACCTCCTCTCTCCACCCTCTCAAAAAATTCTCATTAGGGAAAATATTAAAAGCCATCTAATATACAAGCAATTTGAGTGCTCAATACACAAAAGACATCTCTATGCAAAGAAATTTAAATACAACACTCAGCTACTTACATGAAGTAATGGGGTTTCAACTACTTCTCGCAGTTTCTCAATCTGTTCCTTACAGCCACCAACATCACTGTATGTGACATCAGGTTTCTCTTCCACCTAAGAGAGGGACAGAAATGTACAACATACAGTCACAGGCTTTTTGGATACTGTCCAAATTCAATAGAACAGACCTAATACCTTAAAAGAAAAACTCAACAAGCGAGAATTTTAATAAAAATTGAATACATTGCCCAGTGCCCTGGAACTACTTGCTGCATTAACTTGTTATGACACTAATGAATGAAAGACAAATTAGTAAAATAAAGATAGGCTGAGACTCTGTCTCAAAAAATATATATATAAAATACTGCTGGGCTCAGTGGCTCACACCTGGAATCCCAGCACTTTGGGAGGCTGAGGCAGGCCAAACACTTGAGGTCATGAGTTCAAAACCAGTCTGGCCAACATGGTGAAACATCGTCTCTACTAAAAAGACAAAAATTAGCCGAGCGTGGTGGCAGGTGCCTGTAATCCCAGCTACTCAGGAGGCTGAGGCAGGAGAATTGCTTGAACCTGGGAGGCAGAGGTTGCAGTGAGCCAAGATCACACCATTCTACTCCAGCCTGGACGACAAGAGTGAAACTCCGTCTCAAAAAAAAAAAAGAAAAAAAGACATAGCCTTTCTTTTCCCTCCCATAGTTTCTTACCTGCATCATGGTAACCGTTGGGTCAATCTTAGGAGGCAATGGAATGTGAATTTGATATTTATTTCTATCCACACTAAGGAAGTAAAAAAGACAGTCATTAATACATTCTTTAAGCTTTCAAAGTGCTTTTATGTTTAGTCTTTTATCCCCAAAACCATACTTTAACAAGAGAGAGACAGAGTCCCTAAGGTTATATAAAGAGAAAGAGAGCCTGAAACCTGAGTATACTAAACTATATGTCTAATGTGGCAAACAACCTGTCCAACAGCAACCAAACCCTTGAGGAGGGAGGGGAGATTTTTTTTTAATTTACTTAGTGAATTGTTATGTATTCTATAGACATTAACACACTTAGCATCACAACTATCCTAAAGCAAGTACTCCCCCAACCTATACCATGTTACCTTAAATAGACTGGTAACCTCAATTCTGAAATTTGAAGCCACTCATAATAAACAGCAGTGGGAGTAGGGGAGTCAGGGAAGCTGATGGGAAGTTAGGAAGCAGATGCAGAAGAGAGAATTTTCAACTATAGTACATTACTCGTTCATCCCTTGGTATTCCAAGGAACTCAGTTCATTTATTCACTACAAAGCCAAGGATATGAATGTGAGACAGTATCCTTAGTGAAAGAAAAGTATTTATTGTAAATAGAAATCTTACCCCACTCTCATCCCTTCTTCAATGTCAGTAGGTGCCACCTGATCACTAAGGTCCACCACAAACTTGGCAAACTGCTTTACGTTGATAATGTATTTTGGGTCCTCCGAATCAGCATTGATTATCTTTGTACACCTAACACGGCAAAAAGCTTGATTAGAATAAGGAACCTAGGCCACTAATAATGAATTCGACTAACTAGATTATATCCTGAGTGTGCAATATATAGGTATAAACTAGAACTACAGAAATTGGGACACTGTTAAAGATCCTTTTCTATACTAAACTCCAAAGGTCCATTCGACTTTAGCCAAGCCATAAAATTTTCAAATACATTCTCCTGGAAAATGAAACCCAAATATCTCATCATTAAGAAGTTTTCTGATTTCTTGATTTCCATAATTTGTATTCCTTTATTATTAGTGATGCTCCTGTATATCTTAAGTTGCTCTCATTTTTATTTTCCCTACAAAAAGATGGTCATCTTGTCTTATACCAAATTCAGTAATAAATGGGTTTTCATTCTTTCCTGAGTTTATACTTTAAATCCATTTTTCTTTTTTTTTTTGAGATGGAGTTTCACTCTTGTTGCCTAGGCTGGAGCACAATGGCGTGATCTTGGCTCACTGCAACCTCCGCCTCCTGGGTTCATGCAATTCTCCTGCCTCAGCCTCCCGAGTAGCTGGGATTACAGGCATGCGCCACCATGCCTAACTAATTTTGTATTTTTTTTTTTTTTTTAGTACAGAGGGGGTTTCTCTCGAACTCCCAACCTCAGGCTAGTCAGGCTGGTCTCGAAATCCCAACCTCAGGTGATCCGCCTGCCTCAGCCTCCCAAAGTGCTGGGATTACAGGCGTGAGCCACCACACCCAGACTTTAAATCCATTTTTATTGTTTTTTGCTACTTTTCTTCTTTTTTTAACTGAGGCAATAGAAGCTTTTTTGGTTTTTTTTATTTTTCTTTTTTTTGAGATGGAGTCTTGCTCTGTAGCCCAGGCTGGAGTGCAGTGGTGCGATCTCAGCTCATTGCAACCTCCGCCTCCTGGGTTCAAGCAGTTCTCCTGCCTCAGCCTCCCAAGTAGCTGGGATTACAGGAACGCACCAGCACGCCCGGCTAATTGTTTTGTATTTTTAGTATATATGGGGTTTCACCACGTTGGCCACGCTGGTTTCAAACTCCTGACCTCCAGTGATCCACCTGCCTCAGCCTCCCAAAGTGCTGGGATTACAGGCGTGAGCCATTGCACCCGGCCAGTAGAAGCTATTTTTAACTTAATTATATTCATTTCCGTATGGCCCAGTAAAAAATGAATTTATAATGCCATGCACATCACAGTATAAAATAGTCAACTGCCTTTCCCCTTCTATAGTATCTATCTACTAAAGAAAAACAAAAAAAAACAGAACTCTGCTACATAAGCCACAGCAAGAATTACAGAGAAATACAAAAATAGCCTGTGGAGTGTGCACATAGGTAGAGCTAAAAGTAAGGTAAAGAATGCTTTGGCTTAGCTGGGTGCGGTGGGATGCACCTGTAGTCCCAGCTACTGGGGAGGCTGAGACTGGAGGATCACTTGAGCCCAGGAGGTCAAGACTAAAAAAGAATGCTTTGTCCTGACAGCATAATTGTGTGAAGGACTCTGTTTTCTGTTACCAACCACGTTTGCTAGGGAAGAAGAAATATACCCATTCTCTACCAAAAAAAAAGAAGCTGACCAAAAAACCTGAAAGGAAAAACAAGAACACCAAACAGCAATAATACCTAACCCTGAGGAGAGGAAGAATCTGATTTCCAGAGGTGACACATTACATTATTTTAAACGTCTAGTTATCACCAAAAAGTTATGAGATGCAAAATGTTATGAAATGCATTTTCCTTTATGTATGACATTATGGCTCATACATAAGGGGGAAAAAAGCAGTCAATAGATATTGTCCCTTGGAAGCCTAGATGTTGGTGTTATTAAACAAAACTTTTTTTTTTTTTTGAGACGGAATCTCACTGCTGCCCAGGCTGGAGTGCAGTGGCGCGATCTTGGCTCACTGCAACTTCCGCCTCCCAGGTTCGAGCAATTTTCCTGCGTCAGCCTCCTAAGTGTCTGGGATTACAGGCACCTGCCACCACGCCCAGCTAATATTTTTATATTTTTAGTAGAGACAGGTTTCACCATGTCGGCCAGGCTGATCTCAAACTCCCAACCTCAAGTGATCCACCTGCCTCAGCCTCCCAAAGTGCTGGGATTACAGGCATGAGCCACTGCGCCTAGTCAAACAAAAACCTTAAATTGGTACAAGAAATATTTCCAAAAGCTAAAGGAAACGATATTTAAAGAGTTTATAGGAATGATGAGAAGAATGTCTCACCAGTAGTGGATACAGATAGAGAAATTAGACTGGAATATTATTTGGCCATAAAAAGTTCCATCCATTTTAGAATATGGATGAACCTTGAAATATGCTAAGTGAAGGAAGCCATATACTATATGATTCCATTTAGATGATATGTCCAGGATAGGCAAATTCATAGAAACAGAAGGTAGATTAATGGTTGCCAGGGGCTGGAAAGAGAGAGGAATGAAGACTGCTAATGGGTATTGGGTTTGTTTTTGGGGTAACAAAAGTATTCTATTCTGGAATTAGATAGTGATGATCAATGCACAATTTTCTAGATATTCTAAAAATCACTAAATTGTATACTTTAAAAGAGTGAACTTCATGATATCTGAATTTCATATCAATAAGATTGTTATTAAAAAATTCATAAGCTGGCCGGGCACGGTGGCTCACACCTGTAATCCCAGCACTTTGGGAGGCCGAGGTGGGCAGATGGCTTGAGCCTAGGAGTTCAAGACCAGCCTAGGCAACATGGCAAGACCCTATCTCTACTAAAAATTAAAAAAAAAAAAAAGCCAGACATGGGGTGGTGTGCACCTGTGGTCCCAGCCACTTGGGAGGCTGAGGTGGGAGCCCATGAAGCAGAGGCTGCAGCGAGCTGAGATCATGTTACTGCACTCCAGCCTCGGTAACAAAGTGAGACCTTGTCTCAAAAAAAAAAAAAAAAAATTCACAAGCTAAAAATTACACATACACAAATTTTATGAAGAGTTTTAAGCAAAGAGTATGAGACTAAAATCAATGGAAACTTTTTCAAAATAATCTTTGCTTTCCTTAAGACCTGGGATCTTGTAGGGGTATAGGGCTCTTTAGCTAGTCTGTCTGTTATGAAAAATCTGTATGAAAAGTTTCCCTCTAACTGCTTTACAGAAAAAAAAAAAAATTCCCCTTATACGGCCTAGAGAAATGTACCTAGATTTTTTAATTTACCATAGAGAGATAAGAACATATTACAACCATGATATAAGAGCAGAACATTCAACACACACACAAAAATGAAAGAATAAAGATGACAGCCTTGAAATTAAAAACCTGAGATTTTTACCTGAGAAATTAAAAACCTGAGTTTTTTACCTGAGAAATTAAAAACCTATGAGAAGAAAAATGGGAGGAAAAAAACATCAACAGAAAAATTCAAAGATAAAGAAAAGCTCATAGAAAGTAAAGTAAAAAGGCAAAAAGAAGAAAAACAGGAAAGAAAGATTAGCATATTAGAGGAGCAATCCTGGAGGCCCCATATCCAAATAAGAGAATTCAGGAATAAAGGTCCAAGAAAATGGAAGGAAAGAAATTAACAAATAGTTTCAAGAAGATTTGCCTTACTAAAGGACAAGAGAGCCCAGCACAATGGATGAAAACAGACCAATACCAAGGCACATCATCATGAAATTTCAAAATAGAACAAGAGAAGACTCTACAATTTTCAGAGAAAAATTAGGCCACATATACAGGACTGAGGATCAGAATGGCTTCAGAGTAACACTGGGAGGCAAAGGACAACAGAACGACGCCTTCAAAATTTTGAAGGGAAAAGAACTTCATACTCAGCTAAGACACTTTCAGACATATGCAGTCTCAAAATATTACCTCCCAACTGACCTTTTCCAAGAAGCTACCAGAGGATGTATTAGACCAAGCAACAGGAGAGAGGTAAAGGGAAATCTCCAGGGTAGAGAAGTCAGACAATGATTGTCATTAAACAGGCATAAAGGACAACTGGTCCAAACCAAAGCAGGTCAGAAAGTGCTGGGAAAAACTTAAGGAAGATGAAACCAAGAGAACACCAGACGCAATTAAGATATAACTGAGAGAAAACGAACAGATCTAATGCATCTGAAGAGCAGTTTAGACAATCAAGAGAAAGTGGGAGATTGAGTTCATAACATATGCACAGAAAACCAGGCAAATGAAAAAATAAGACATTATAACAACAACAACCAAAAGAAGTGGTACAAGAAAGGAAAAGCAATCACAGCTTACCACTTGGCTCTTTGTGAATAGTTTTTACATAGCCATAATCATATAAACACTGAATACTGATCTAACCAAAATTATAACAGAATTACATAGGAAGGATGAGGGGATAGGAAGGGTGTGCCTTCAAGGTGAAGGCAGAGGAAACAAAACAAAATCCTCATCTTCCATGATGGAAAGCCAAAAGATAATACCTAAAACTAAAAAATCAAGAAGTAGGAATCTACAATACACAAGATATAGCAATATCCATTAGAACCATGAAAGCGAAAACCAAAATAATCAGCTAAAAAAGGTGAAAATGAGTGTCTTTAGGGAAGAGAAATTGGGAAATACAGTTGTTATTATTTAACTACTTAACTCTTTTTTTTTTTTTTTTTTTTGAGACAGAGTCTCACTCTCACTCTGTTGCCCAGGCTAAAGTGCAGTGACACAATCTCGGCTTACTGCAACCTCCGCCTCCCAGGTTCAAGCGATTCTCCTGCCTCAGCCTCTCCAGTAGCTGGGATTACAAGCGCCTGCCACCACACTCAGTTAATTTTTGTATTTTTAGTAGAGACGGGGTTTCACTATGTTGACCAGGCAGGTCTTGAACTCCTGACCTCAAGTCATCTGCCTGCCTGGGCCTCCCAAAGTGCTGGGATTACAGGCGTGAGCTGCCGTGCCCAGCCTGAACTATTTAACCCTTCAAAAACCATGATAAAACTAAAAAATGAATGAATAAATAAAAGGCAGAAAAGATGGAAATTGCGAGATAGGGAGGGTGAGTAGATGGGAAAGAAAAATAATCTTTAGCTTTTAAGAACTAAAAATAAAAACAAAATTTTTAAAAGGATTATAAACAGAGGAGAATATGTTTATAGCCTTGAATTGGGCTAGGCTTTTCTAAGCAACATTAACACCCAAAAGGTATAATGGAAATATTGGTATATTTTATCTCCTAAAAATGTAAAACATTAGTACAACAAAAGGTACCAAGAAGTTAAAAGTGACTAGGGAAAAATACTTGTAGCATACTTAAGAAAAGATAATATGTACAATATATGAACTGTTTCTAAAATTAACAAGAAACAACCCAAGAACAAAACATGAGTAGTCAAAGAAATACAGATGTTTAGTAAACAAAAGAAGTAGCTATCATACTAGTAATCAGCACAGTACAAATTAAAATTATTTTCCCTCAAATAGCAAAAGTGTAAAAATTGACAACTGCGTATCTTACATTGATCAGACAAATGGACATTTGCCTCCAAGCCTCTTGGTAAAAGTATAAACTGGCCAAAGTAATTTTCACAGGATTTTAAAACTATAATATCTTTGACCCCTAGAATTCCACTTGTAGTAAGCTAGCCTACAGAAATGTATGCACATACACTGAGAAACATTTAACATGAATATTCACTACAGCACTGTGTATAGTAACAGAAATTGTTACAGCCTAACATCTACACATTATGCAATTTTTTTGCAATTTTTTAAAAACATGAGAAAAAAGAAATAAGTATACCTATATTAAAGACAAAGATTCCCAAAACATGTAGTTATGTCTAAAAAAAAAAAAATCAGGATATGTTTCTTTGCATGCAAATACAGGAAGATACACAGAAAGAGGATTAGGGGGGCCAAACTATTTCAGTAGTTATGTTTGAGGAGAGGGTAATGGGAAAGCAAGTATGAGAAGGGAGTTTTTCATTTCTTGCTCTACATCTTTTTGTATCATTTAAATCTTTTAAATGATTATACCTTCATGCATTTTTGAATAATTGTTTAAGGCATAAAATTTTAACCCCAGTTTTGTAGAAAGCTTTATTTACTTGGAATTTGGAATAAAAATTATTTATGAACTATTGCATTATCCCTGAGACTCTAACATTAAATGCTTGAAAATACAGACAACGGTAAGTTGCCACAGAGCACCTGTGCATACCTGGCAACCTGTAAAGGCTGTTCACTCTGGAGTGTCTGCTTATCTGCAGCCAAATCCCAGAGTGCTGGTGGGGCCAGGCCAGTGTCAGATTCTTTAATACCTACATAGAGAAAGATGACAAAATTTACTAAAATGTAATGCATCGCCCTATAATAAGCTTTCTAAACCTCAGCACTACTGACATTTTGCACTGAATCATTCATTGTGAGGACTATCGTGTGCATTATAGACTGTTTAGTAGCATCCCTGGCCTCTCAACACTAGATGCCAGCAGCACCACCCTCTCTCAAAGTCATGACAATCAAGAATGTCTCCAGACATTGCCCAGTGTCCTCTGGGAGGGTTTGGGAGGGTGGGGCAAAATCACCCCAGCTGAAAACTACACCCTGCCCTAAAGTAATTGTCAAGCCAAAAATATAACGCCACATTTGACATTTTTGTGTAGGTCAAATATTATAAAACTTCATCATTCAAGTTCCCCCCAAAAAGTTTCCAACTTCCAGGAAAGAGCCCAATTACTTGAAGCTAAACTATGTTGTGAGATCTTATTTTTATCCAAAAAAGTTTTTTGACTTGTTAACTAAAGTTTACTGAACTGGGTTTTGACCAATAGAAACATTACTGGCTTAGAAGATGATATTGTTTCTTATTTCTTAACCGCATAAGCATTAAACCTGGTTGTAAAAAGCAGTGAAAGATATGGTTAAACGAGATCTAATTTCTTAACAGAAAGGAAGAATAATGACTTTTTAAAATCCATAATCATGAAGGAGTAAAATCTGTATTTAAACTCTTGATACTATTCACACATTACATTTAAAGGAAGGAAATGGGAATTTAAAAATACATACCAGTGAGCTCATTAATTTTCTTGAGAAGTTGCTGAATATCATCTTCAACTTGCTTGATCTGCCTAGAGTAAGTGCTCTGACCCTAGGTGATGAAGTTCAGTTTAGTTAGACTATCAGGATATCAACAATTTATTAAAACTACAGGTAAAAATTATTTTTAAGTTAAAATTTCAATAGCTATCATTATCCCAAAGCTTGTGAAGTAGAGAGGTATTCCTGACCCAATATTTCCCCCTAAATACACAATCCACTATTATGCAAGATAACAAATGAAAATCATGGCCAGGCACAATGGCTCATACCTATAATCCCTGCACTTTAGGGGGCCAATGCGGGTGGATCACCTGAGGTCAAGAATTCAAGACCAGCCTGGCCAACATGATGAAACCCTGTCTCTACTAAAAATACAAAAAATTAGCCAGGCGTGGTGGTGGGCACTCATAATCCCAGCTACTCGGGAGGCTGAGGCAGGAGAATCACTTGAACCCAGGAGGCGGAGGTTGCAGTGAACCAAGATCACACCATTGCACTCCAGCCTGGGTGACAAGAGCGACACTCCCTCTCAAAAAAAAAAAAAAATCATGTATGAAATGATGCAAAACTATCGATTTCTATGCATTAAAACTTCATTTCAGAACTAATTCAGTAATACTTGTTAAATATAGTAAACTTGTATAAATGATTTCAAATATCTTTCAATATAGCATCACATTTTAATCACGAATAGTATTAAAATAATACATAAACTGAGACATGCCAAATACTTTGATCTATAAACTTTAGGTAGGTGACTTCATTTAGTGAAGATTACTATAAGCTGCCAGACATTCTCTTCTAATTATTTTGTTTCTTTTTATTTTATTTTTTGTTTGGTTTTTTAATTTTTGGTTTCTTAACTTCTTCTAATTATTTTGGAAGGACAATACCAAAACAGTTTTTATTTCAACATAAAACATCTATAGTTTGTAGACACTGAAAGGACTTACATAAGTTTTCAACAAGGCAATATCCCCCTCATCCAGAGCTGAAAGAAGAGAGACAATACATGAGATTCAAAAAGAAACTAGAATTAAAATTTTTTTAAAAAGAAAGAAAACTAGAGCTTTTCTTCTGTTCGATTCAAATCGTTTTAACTAAGTGTCAAAAATCAAGCAAGATTATGATGATATAAATTCAATCAAATAGTTCCTGGACTCAAGTAATTTTTATCTAACTGGGAGGAAAACAGATTTTTAAAAGTACATAATACACATGATGACCTATTTTATATAGTACATACATAAAACACATCCATTAAGGACCTTGGTTAAATTATACCATAGTCATACAATCAAATACAACGCAGGCCAGGTGCGGTGGCTCATGCCTGTAATCCCAGTACTTTGGGAGGCCGAGGTGGGCAGATCACCTGAGGTCAGGAGTTTGAGACCAGCCTGGCCAACCTGGCGAAACCCCGTCTCTACCAAAAATACAAAAATTGCCCTGGGATGGTGGCGCATTTCTGTAGTTCCAGCTACTCGAGGGGCTGAAGCTGGAGAATTGCTTGAACCCAGAAGGCAGAGGTTGCAGTGAGCCCAAATCACATTACCGCACTCCAGCCTGGGTGACCGAGAGAGACTCTGTCCCAAAAAGAAAAAGAAAAGGAAATACAATGCAGCAATTTAAAATGATAATAGAACATAGGCATAGAAAGCAATCCAACAAATGCTATTCAGTGAATCACGTAGGTTTAAAAAAAAGGATATAATGTGCATATATTTTGTTTTTATATAAAAATCACTTAAAACACATGTGGAGAGTAATCTGAAATGGTGTTCTACGGTGGTTATCTGGGATTTCAAGTGATTTACAGTTAATCTTTTCTATTCACAAATTCTGCATTTCCGAATTTGTTTAGTTGCTCAAATTTATTTGTAATTCCCAAATCAATACTCATGTGCTTTCATGGTCATTTGCAAATAGGCAGAGTGGTAAAAAATTTAAGTTCACAACTAACAACAAGTCACTCTACCCTCTTGTTTCAGCTTTCATACAGAGATGACCAGAAGATGGAGACCGTAGGGGAAATGCAGTGTAATCCAAGCAGTTCAGGCTCTGGGGTCAGGTGGACAGGGTTTGAATGCCAGCTCTAGAATCTGTTAGTGGGGTGACCTCAGCCAAGTCACTTAACACTTCTGAACTTTGTTTTCTCTTTTGTGAAATAAAGAAAAAAAGAATCTACCAGGATGAGTTGTTTTTAGGATTTAAGATTATAATCAGCCGGATGCTGTGGCTCACACTTGTAATCCCAGGCCGAGACAGGCGGATTGCTTGAGTCCCGGTGTTCAAGAGCAGCCTGGGCCACATGGCAACCCTGTCTCTACAAAAAATGCAAAAATTAGCATGGTGGTATGCACTTGTAGTCCCAGTTACTTGGGGGGCTGAGGCAGGAGGATCGCTTGAGCTCAGAAGTGACAGCTACAGCAAGCTGAGATCGTGCCACTGCACTTCCACCTAGGTAACAAAGTGAGACCCTGTCTCAAAAAAAAAAAAAAAAAGATTATAATCTATGTGAGATGTATATATATATATTTCTCCTAGGATCAAGTGTTCAGTACTTCCTAATTCACCATTCACAGCAACTTTATAGAATATATCTATCATGAAAAACAAGAACCAATCATACGATCATACATACTTTAAGGAAAAAAACGGCAGGCCTTTTTTATTTATTTATTTTTTAACTAAGTATGAGTACAGGTAGGAAAAAGCATGCTTAGGTAACAGCAGCTAGACCAGGTAAGCTGAAACATACACAGTAGGCGGTAATAGGAAATTAAGTAGATGGAGGTTTGGGGCTCTAGTGAGGTAGACCATAAATTCCAGAATGAGGTAATCAGCGCCACTACAGTTGACATTACAGGAACTGTGCCTTAGGAAGAATTAGCTCGCTGAGATATGAAGAACAAATTGGAGTGAGGCCACTCAGAAGTCTTAAGAACCTAAATAAAAATGGTAGCAATGAAAAGAGAAAGGAAGAGCTGGATTAAAAAAAAAACCCTCAGAGGAAGAATCTATAGCACACGGCAAATGACTAAATGTGAGAAGCTGAGGGGAGAGGATCAAACATGATGCCCAGGCTTTGACCTAGGTACCACACAACAGAAGTCACAATAGAAAGTGGTTAGCAGAGGGAGACACGAAGTTCAGTTTTAATTTTATTAAGTTTGTGGTACTGTTATCTGCACAGAAGAGTTAACATAGCAGGCATAACTGCTATCCTTTGAAAGGCCTGCTTATAAGGTTGGTTCTTGGCTCTTGTCTGAGAACAATTTCAGAGGGTTCCTACCATTCCCAGAACTGAAAAAGGTGGTTAACTGTGCTTAAAATATTTATACAAACAACAGGGTTTATGCAGAACACTTATCTTCCATCAGGGAGTCTAGAATTTTGGTATGTTCTAGGCAGAGATGCCTACATTACCACCCCATAATAAAAACCCTGGGTGCCAAATCTCTAACAAGCTACTCTGGTTAGCAACATTTTACACATATTGTCACTACCTGTTGCTGGGGGAATTAAGCACATCCTGTGTGACTCCACTGGAAGAGGACCCTTGGAAGCTTCTGCCTGGTTTCTCCTAGACTTGGCCCCATACATCCTTTCTCTTTGCTGATTTTGCTTTGTATCCTTTCACTAAAATACATCATAGCCATGTGTATGACTATATGCTGAGTCTTGTGAATGCTCTTAGCAAATTACTGAGCCTGAAGGTAGGCATGGAGACTATCCAACACAGCAGCATATCCTGATGCAGCATTCTAAAAGGCGGAGATAAATCTGGCTCTAGAGGTCAGACGCTAGCTTGAGGTTAAAAAGGTTGACTAGGGAAGCATAAAGAGTCCAAGACCAGAATGGATGAAATTAACAGAAACAAAACTTTAGAGAAACCACGTGAGGACACAATGAAGGAAAGAAGCAGGCGGATAAACGGTAAGGTTCAGCAAGAGAAACCAAGGGAAGCTCAAAGGCTCAACAATGTCAAAAACACAAGGATTAGGATTGAGAAATACTAAAGATCTGGGAATTAAACTACTGATCAGTTTCAGCTGATTTACATAGATAGAAACTAAAGTGCAATAAGTTTAAAAATAAAATAAGAGCCTGGTATGGTAGCTCACCCCTGAAATGCCAGTACTTTGGGTGGCCAAGGTGGGAGGATCACTTGAGCCCAGGAATTTGAAACCAGCCTAGGCAACATAACGAGACCCTGTCTCTACAAAAAAAAAAAAAAAAAATGTTTTAAATGAGCATGGCATGGTGGTGCAGACCTGTTGTCCTAACTACTAGGGAGGCTGAGGCAGGAGATGGTTTTAGCCCAGGAGTTCCCAGCCTGCAGTGAACTATGATCGTGCCACTGCATTCCAGCCTGAGCAACAGTGCAAGACTGTCTCTAAAAATAAATATATAAGGCCGGGTGCGGTGGCTCAAGCCTGTAATCCCAGCACTTTGGGAGGCCGAGGCGGGCGGATCACGAGGTCAGGAGATCGAGACCATCCTGGCTAACACGGTGAAACCCCGTCTCTACTAAAAATACAAAAAATTAGCCGGGTGTGTTGGCAGGCGCCTGTAGTCCCAGCTACTCGGGAGGCTGAGGCAGGAGAATGGTGTGAACCCGGGAGGCAGAGCTTGCAGTAAGCCGAGATCGTGCCACTGCACTCCAGCCTTGGGGACAGAGAGACTCCACCTCAAAAAAAAAAAAAAATATATATATATATATATATACACATATGTAGTAAAGAAATGTACTGTGGGCGAATAGTAATAGCTGCTATAAATTGAGATGATCACTGTATGAGACACCGTGATTAGAGATACATATTGATATTATCTAATTCTATATAAACCTGTGAAGTAAATACAATTATTTCTACATTACAGATAGGAAAAACAGTTTCACAGAATTTATTAGACAAAACTCAAAGCCAAGATTCAAACCTAGGTCTTTCTAACTCCTAAGCCTGTCCTTTCTGCCACTTTTAGGCAGTGAAAGAAAAAAAAGAAAATGACTTGTAACTTGGGAGAGCAGGAAGATTTTCTCAACTATGGTTTTAAGATAAAATGGGTATTAGCATGCTTACAAGAACAAAAGGGAAAAATTCCATAGGACAACAAATAGAAGAGGTAGTGACTGAAGAAACAAAGTCCAGAGGAGGAAGGCATAAGGTCAAAAACAGAGATGGGGAAGGTTGCACATAACAAAAGTTAATATCACTTCCTCTAAGGCAGGATTAAAACAGAAAATGGAAAATGGAAAATATCAGAGAAGTTAAGAGAACTCTTAAGTGGATTCTCAATCATCTCAGGAGAGAAAAAAGTCATCAGTCACAAAGAAAGAGACTGAACTGAGGATCTGAAAAACATGTAAAAGGCTTGAAATAACCACTCAAACAAAGTGAGTCAATAGGAGATTCACAAAAAGTTAACTGCAATTAGGACCAAGTTGAGATCTGAAAGCTTAAATTGAAAGTAACTTAATCAGGCTAGACACGGTGGCTCATGCCTGTAATCCCAGCATTTTGGGAGGCCAAGGCGGGTGGATCACCTGAGGTCAGGAGTTCAAGACCAGCCTGGACAACATGGTGAAACCCGGTCTCTGCTAAAAATGCAAAAATTAGCTGGGCGTGGTGGGGGGTGCCTGTAATCCCAGATACTTGGGAGACTGAGGCAGGAGAATCACTTGAACCCAAGAGGTGGAGATTGCAGTGAGCTGAGATCACACCTCTGCACTCCAGCCTGGGTGACAAGAGCAAGACTCCATCTCAAAAAAAAAAAAAAAAAAAAAAAAGGAGGGGTATGTATGAATAAACGCATAAGATCCCATATACATGTTAGTCATAACTGTATCCAAGGAATAAATGTATTGATATTTTTACAGAATAACAAACCCAGAGAAACACACAGATCACTGTGCACAGATCAAATGATAAATCTCTGTGTCTAAGTTTTCCAATAAATACTGAGTATCTCTGACATTTTCAGTGTCCTAAAATATTTTTAAAAGAAAGCAGAATGAGATGAAGGTAGAAAGGAAATGCTTTCTTTTGGGGGAGAGTGTAAATGGAGAAGGGTGCTAGGAAAAGTTGAAGTTGTAAAGAAAGGGAAAAGTAAGAAGAAACATAAGAAATACCAAAAGAACATTTAAAAATAGCTTAAGGAACAAAAAGAGAAACAGCATAAAGATGAGACTACAAACGGGACTACTGGGAAGAAGTTATATCCAAAAATGGTGTGCATATCTCATGCACTGTAAGTTAAAGTGTCAACTGGTTCAATCTCCATGGAGAGTAGTTTGGCACTTACAAAATTAGAACTCCACTTCTAGAATTTATCCTACAATTTATACTTGTGCACTTGGTAAAAGTTACATAAACAATATTATTCATTTTTTTAAATGTTTATTTTATGTACAAAGAACTATCATGGTTTTTCATTGGGTAGATGCCTTGGATAATCCTTTGAAGGAAGGTCATTTAGTCCAACTTAATGAAACCAATATCCTTCGCATACTGACAAAAACACTGGCGGCACATATTGAGGCCATATTTCCGGATCAGACCGTGCCGGTTTGAACAGACGCGACAAGAGCCAGAACCCTGGCCGAATTTTCGCGGGTGGCTCCAGTACAGCTTCTGGTGACCCATCTTGGTTTCAGAGTGCAACGAGGTAAAAGGTATTCATTGTTTTATAACAGCAACAAATTGGAAAAATCTACATGTCCATCAGTAATAATTAAATACATTACTGTATACGCATAATACAGGATACTATGCAGATGCAGAGGAAGTGACTACATGATAGGAAAGTATCTCTAATATATATTAAATTTTTAAAAAATCAAGATGTTGAAGTATGTACAGCATGCTACATTTGTGTAAAAAAAAGGGATAAGCACATTTGCTTGTATATGTATAGAATATGTCTAAAAAGATATGCAAAATAGCAACATTAGTTGCCTCTGTGGAGAAGTTGGTGGCTGGGGCCAAGGATGCCAGGCTTTTCAAAGATATCTTTTCTGCCTCTTGAATTGTGAACCCTATGAATGTATCATCTGGTCAAATAATTTTTTTTAAGAAAATTATGTCTCAGAATTGTGGCTACACAGTGACAGCTCCCGGCTGTCACAGGGGGAAGGAGGAGGAGAGGAAAGAGGATCAGGTGACCAAGCACCGCCAGGCAGAACTTTTCAAGGCCTGTTAGGCCAAGCAGGGTGCGTGACTTCTTCAAGACCCGAGAGCTGAGAATGAATAAAAATTTCCATCAGCAGATAATACAGAACTTGCAGTGGATGAGGGAGACTGAGAAAGTAGGCAAATTAATCCGGCCGGCGTCCAGACTAAATTACTAGGGGCACAAAAGGGCCAGAGCACAGAGCCAGGAGCCGGAATCCAGCTCCTCTCCAGTGCCATGGCAGCTCCACTCCAGTCCCGCCCCAGCTCCGAGCTCCGGCCCATGTCAACTGACCTCGGATGGGCTTGTCGTCCTTCTCATCCTCTTTGGTCTTCCGCTGATCGGCACCGAGGTAATCCGGCATTTTAGCAGCTCCAAAAGCCTCCGCTCCTTAATGATTACACAGCACCTCCCTTGCTTCCGGTGGTGTCTTCCCTTTCCCTTCCCCACCGGAAGTAGACTGGGCTCAGACAGACCCCTTTACGCAATGCTTGAGAGTCCGGAGAGAGCCCTGGGGAAACGCTTTGGCACGCTGGTTTTTGGATTGATTACCTGTGAGAAGGAAACTTTACAGTGCTTGTAAAACGCCTGGCATATTAGACACAATAAGTAGTGGCCACATCTACAAATATAGTGAAGGTAATCTATTTCTGGTAAAGAGTTAATATCCAGAATATAAAAAGAACTCCTACCACACAAGAAAACAACCTGATTTTTTAAATGGGCAAATAACCTGAATAAACATTGCTCTAGAGTAGATATACAAATGGACAACATCACTGTTAGGAAATGCATATCAAAACCACAGTTGGATGCCACCACATACCCACTGAGATAGCTATTATAAAAACAAGCAAAAACAAAACAGAAAATAAGTGTTGGAAAGGATGACCCTTGGGTTCAGCCAACCCTTGCGTGTGCTGCTGGATGAAATGGAATCCTGGTGCACTGTTGATGTAAATGTAAAATGATAAAATGGTGCAACTGCTGTGGGAAACAGTATGATGATTCCTCAGGAAATTAAAAATAATTACCATGCCATCTAGCAATTCGATTTCTGGATATGTATCCAAAAGAACTGAAAACAGGATCTCAAAGAGATATTTGTACATCCATGTCCATAAGCAGCATTAGTCACGATACCCATAAGGTGGAAGCAACCCAAGTGTCCATCTACATATGAATGGATAAACAAAATGTGATACACGTACGCGGGCACACACACACACACAAATATTATTGAGCCTTAAAAAGGAATGAAATTCTAGTATAAGCTACAACACAGATGAACCTTGAGGACATTATGCTAAGTGAATAAGCCAGTCACAAAAAAGACAAATACTGTATGATTCCACAAATATGAAGTACCTAGAGGTGTCAAATTCCTAAAGACAAAGTAGAAGGATGGTTTCCAGTGGACAGTTTTCTCCACTGGCATAGAGTTTCAGTTTTGTAAGATTAAATGGGTATAGAGTTTCAGTTTTGTAGGATAAAAATAGTTTTGTAGGGTGGTTACACAATAATGTGAATGTACTTAACATTACTGTAAACTTAAAAATGGTGAAGATCATAAATTTCATGTTATGTGTATTTTAGCACAATTTTTTAAAAGAACAAAACCCCCGGCCGGGCACAGTGGCTCACCCCTGTAATTCCAGGACTTTGGGAGGCTGAAGCGGGCAGATCATAAGGTCAGGAGTTGGAGACCAGCCTGGCCAACATGGCTAAACCCCGTCTCTACGAAAAATACAAAAATTAGCTGGGCGTGGTGGCATGCACCTGTAGTCTCAGCTACTCGGGAGGCTGAGGCAGGAGAATCACTTGAACATGGGAGGCAGAGATTGCAGTGAGCCGAGATCAGGCCACTGCACTCCAGCCTGGGTGACAGAGCAAGCCTCTGTCTCAGAAAAGAAAAAAAAAAACAAAAAACCCTATGACCTTAGAGTTAATGGTAAAATTGAATGGGAGGAGGTGTGAGGAAAAAAATATATTAATATGAAGAAAGTGGAGTCACGTTACTTTGCACCTTGGAGCATGTCTTAACAGTGATTGCATTAATAGGGATCAGGAAGAGGTTTTGGGGCAGAAGATTAGTTCAATTTTTTTAAAGACGGGGTCTCACTGTTACCCAGGCTGGAGCGCAATGGTGCGATCTTGGCTCACTGCTACCTCCACCTCCCGGGCTCAACGATCTTCCCACCTCAGCCTCCCTTAGTTTAATTTTTGAAATGTCAGTTTTGAAGTGACAATTTTATCAGGCAGCAGATATACAGACCAATTAAATGTATTTAATTGGCCTGGCACAGTGACTCACGCCTCTAATCCCAGAGCTTTGGGAGAGTGAGGCAGGAGGATCCCTTGAGGCCAGGAGTATAAGACCACCTTGGGCAACATAGTGAGACCCTGTCCCTACAAAATATATATATATATATATATATTTTTTTTTAAATATTTAAAAACTTTAATTGTGAAAATATAATGAAATTAGTAAATTATTTTCTAATTTACTAATTTCTGGTGGTCCTTGCTAAAGAGTGGCTTATCAAGTTTATTTTATTGAACCTGTTTCAGATACTGTTGGTGGGGGTGAACCTTTACCCACTGTTTGTTTTTGCTAGTTTTTGCTTTTGACTGCAGTCTTAGAAGGAAGCATATAGTAGGAATACAATTGATTTTATTATACATTAAACAATTAAGTCCCAGAGTCCTACAATTGGGAATAGCTTGAATGAAAACTTCATTAGAACAGGGTAAAAATATTGCTGGCCTTGTAATACAATCTAACACTAGAGAGAGGTTTCTTCTCCAAGTGAGTATTAAAAGATATAATGCAGGTAAATTAGTAATAGCACGACAAATATTAGCTGCTATTATCATCATCAAGTTAAACACAAATGTATCACAAAAATACGTACGTAATTCTCCGCAAATGTATGTACTAGTCGTCGATACTGGTTCATACAGGTATTTTCATTTTTTACTTAAAAGTATAGCGCGCCTGGGAAAATCACTGATTAGGTTCAGATTAATATATAAAGCAATAAGAACTTAAAGATAATATAAAAAGAGCTGCTTTTAAAGGTTATGTTCTATGTATTGCACTGGGACATGGAATATAATCCTTTCTACAGGAAAACTGATGCGCCTAGGAACCATTCTCTCGTGCGACTTGGTCTCCAGCCGGATCTCAGTCAGTATAGAACTAGGTTGCCGCACACGTTGGCGGGGGTGGGAGGGTGTGAGATTGGCCTCCACACCACGAAAGATCCATCCCGGAAGTGCTTACTGGTCGTCTCCATGCGCCGGTTCCTGGGTGTCGTAGAGCCAAGGCGCGAGGCTCCGACTGAGAGGTAGAGCTGGAGGGGACCCTAAGCGCCCTCGGCCCGGGACGTGAACCGCTGCGCCCACCAGGCTAGACCCGGCGCCATCATGCTGCTCCTGCCAAGCGCCGCGGACGGCCGGGGCACCGCCATCACCCACGCTCTGACCTCTGGTAAGTGCCCACCCAACCCCGGTTCCTTCTCACCTCAGCCGCCCCTGCCTCAGTCCTCCGCCTCGGCAACGCTGGGCTGTCTCTACCCTTGACCCTGGCGACTAGCCCCGGGGCCGTGTGGGTCCGTGAAGAGTGCCTTTTTGCTCCGTGTTTTAAAGTAATCCTACCCTAGGTTAGAAGGAAGAAGGGTGAGGGGTGCCTTCCTTTTGCTCCTACCGTTGCTTCCTCCTGTCGCCGCTGCTGACTCATGGATTGGGCTGAGCATTTCGGGACGGAACCCCCCCAGTACCCCAGAAAGGTTCTCATAAGCATCTCCTTGCCTACGGCGGAAAGACTACGCGCAGCGAGCACCCCACGTGCCTGGGGTCGTACAAAGCTTTGCTACTGGCGCTCTCTTAAACACCTTTCTCCCTCTCTACGTTTGCTCCGGCCTTGTTTTTTAAATGTCACAACTCAGACACCGCTCCTCATACTCGGTGTTCAAAGACTGCTGCTGAAAAGATCCGCGTAGACTTTGAAAGGCAGTTATTATTACAAGTGAAACTTGTCCTGCTGCTGTAGGTTTTAGATTTATGGCCCAGGACAGTCATGAGTATTGTAAACTTAAGAGTCTCCAGGTCCAGTGATCTACAGTAATTCCCATAGCCAGTCACATAGGCGCTTGTTGAATGTGATTTTGAACATAACCCATGGCACGTGTTGCATTCGTGGGTCTCCGTGTGCCTCTTACAATTAGAGGAAAAGGCTTAAAAGGCAGTGTTCTTAAAAGCTACACACCCATACTACAACAGGTAGTACCTTTTTGACACTGTTTTAATCCTCTCCTGTGGAATGTGGAGGAAATCTTAAAATAAGTTGTTCAGGGATTTTCCTTTTTCGAATTGCTAATATGCACATGTACAGTGATTTACCCCCACTTCCAGGAATAGATGATACCTTTACTACATGTTTGTAATTTCAGAGAGTTTTTATGGTCTCATTCAAGCTTCCTAGGAACTGAATGAGATAAATAGGTATTGTTTCCATCTTACAGGTGAAGACATCCTGATTCATTTCAGGCCACATAGCCACTGTCAAACCTAGCCTAAAACTCAGAGTGTCTGGTTTCAGATTGAGAGCTTGTTCCACCGCAGCTTAGCTGCATTAGTAAATCCCCATTTGCTGCTTGGAAAATTGCTTTCAGGACAAATTCTTGTTAGTGAATCCTTAAAATTTTTAAGAGCTATAGTTCAAGATTTTAATAATTAAGACAATTTGAGTTGTCTGGGTGCAGTGGCTCACGCCTATAATCCCAGCACCTTGGGAGGCCAAGGCGGGTGGATTACCTGAGGTCAGGAGTTCAAGACCAGCCTGGCTAACAAGGTGAAACCCTGTCTCTACTAAAAATACAAAAAAGTAGCTGGGCGTGGTGGCGGGCACCTATAATCCCAGCAACGTGGGAGGCTGAGGCAGAAGAATCACTTGAACCCGGGAGGCGGAGGTTGCAGTGAGCCGAGATTGCGCCATTGCACTCCAGCCTGGGCAACAAGAGCAAAACTCCGTCTCAAAAAAAAAAAAAAAAAAAATAGTTTGAGTTCTTTTTAGATTTTTTATTTTTGGTGAGGCTAGCTCTTCGTGACAATTTATCACTATTTATTACTTTATTAAAATTATTTGTCTAGGCCGGGCACGGTGGCTCACGCCTGTAATCCCAGCACTTTGGGAGGCCGAGGCGGGTGGGTCACGAGGTCAGGAGATTGAGACCATCCTGGCTAACATGGTGAAACCCCGTCTCTACTAAAAATACCAAAAATTAGCCAGGGGTGGTGGCGGGCACCTGTAGTCCAAGCTACTAGGGAGGCTGAGGCAGGAAAATCGCTTGAACCTGGGAGGCGGAGCTTGTAGTGAGCCAAGATCACACCATTGCACTCCAGCCTGGGGGACAGAGGGAGACTCCGTCTCAAAAAAAAAAAAAAAAAAAAAAAATTTGTCTAGCTGGGTGCAGTGGCTCACGCCTGTAATGCCAACACTTTGGGAGGCTGAGGCAGGTGGATCACCTGAGGTCGGGAGTTCGAGACCAGCCTGACCAACATGGAGAAACCCCATCGCTACTAAAAATACAAAATTAGCTGGGTGTGGTGGCGCATGCCTGTAATCCCAGCTGCTTGAGAGGCTGAGGCACAAGAATCACTTGAACCCGGGAGGTGGAGATGGCATTGAGCCGAGATCTCGCCATTGCACTCCAGCCTGGGCAGTAAGAGCAAAACTCCATCTCAAAAAAAAAAAAAAAAAGTAAAAAAATAAATAAATAAAATAATTTATCTAAAAGTAAAGTAGTTTGCAACATTTCTTCTTGTTCCTCACCTTACTCTCATATCCCCAACAAAGTACTGATTTATTGTTGACATTACTGAGTTTTTTTATTTTGTCAGATAACTGGAAGAGGTTGATTAAATACTCTTTAATACTAGGAAAGGATAATTTCTTGCTAACCCTCATGTAAACTGGATGACTGCAATTATTTTCCTAGTCAGTGGTTTTAAAAGTATATTCTGGTATCACTGTTTTGATTTTATTTCCTGAAAAAAGTAATTGCCTTGAAACAGATTTATTCCATGCAATACATTGAAGCCTCTCTTAACACTTTCAATCACAGCCTCTACACTCTGTCGAGTTGAACCTGTGGGAAGATGGTTTGAAGCTTTTGTTAAGAGGAGAAACAGAAATGCTTCTGCCTCTTTTCAGGAACTGGAGGATAAGAAAGAGTTATCCGAGGAATCAGAAGATGAAGAATTGCAGTTGGAAGAGTTTCCCATGCTGAAAACACTTGATCCCAAAGACTGGAAGGTATTTAATATCGAATATTTTGTTCAGTCAGATGCTTTATTAGACATAGTCAATTTTCTTATGAGTTTTCCATTAATAAACATGTTTTAAGATGATTCAGCAAGATAACTATAATTTAGCATCTGTTTATTACTAAGTCTTGAGTGGGTTAGCACTAGCCATGAGATACTGTCTCTGCTGGAGAAATCCAGGAAGAGTTCACAGAAAGATAATGTTTGCACTGGTCTTAAAAGAACAGGCAGCAATTAGTGAAGCAGAGAAGTGAGAAAAGTATTCTGGGCAGAAGGAGTAAGATATCCAAAGACACAAAGGAGTAAAAGAATATGTAGTGCCTCTTGGGGGATTGATAAGTCGTATAGGGTACATGCGGTATGGTGATGAGAAATCTAGTGTCTTTAAAAGGACACTGGACCAAACTCTGTTGTGTCCTTTTTACACCATGCTAAAGAAGGAATTAAAATTTATTTTTGGGACAGTAAGATACCATCAAAAGTTTCTTAGCTAATTTTAGCAAAGTAATTCCCTTGGCAGTACAGGAAATTGCTTGAAGAGGAGCAAGGGACTGGAGGGGAAGTGAATAGTTTACTGTTATAGGGCTAGTGCACTAAGGTAGACCTGTGACTGAATCCTTGAACTTACTATGTGGTTGGGTTTTGAGGAAGAGGGGTCAGATTTGCCTTTTTTGGAGGTAGCATTAACAGGCTTTGGTGACCCTGGCTGTGTGGCACAAGAGAAAGAGAAGTATTCAGAGGTCCTTCCCAGCATTAGAGCTTGAGTGACCTGCTAGAGTGTGTGGTCAGTAACCAATGCTGGGATGAGGTTAAGAATGTTTGTGGGAGGTGCTGTTTGTGTCTAAGTTTGACTATGTGAAGACTGAGGTTTTGGTACATAGCGGTGAAGCTGTCTAGTAGATGGTTAGAAATTGGTCTATGACTCCGAAAAGAGGTTAGAACCAAAGACTTTTTGAAGTCATTGGCGCATGGTGGTTGCTGTGAGGAACTGAATGACATCAGCAAGAGACAAAAGTATGAACAAATAGATAATGCTTTAGTAGGTACTTGTATAATAGTTAAATGTGTATGCTGTGGAATTGGAGTGCCTGAATTCAAATCTGGTTCTGCCATTTGGTGCACTTGGACCTTGGGAAAGTTCCCAGATATGTGTGTACCTCATTTCCCTTGTTGCTACAGTGAGATTGTTAACAGCTCAAAGGTTTATCTTGAGGATTAATAAAAGGATGCTTATAAAACACTTAACTTAGTACTTGCCACATGATAAATGCCAAACAAATAATGGATAATAAGAGTTCCTATGTCATTGGTTGTTTAGAGGACTAAATAAGCTAAAGCATATGTATAAAACATTTAGAAAAGTAAGCACTCAGAAAGTGTTAGCTGATTCTCCCACCTCATCCATTTTAAAAGAAAAAGACAACATTGAGGAGCATGGATATTTACAGGGTAGGAAAAGGAGGAAAAACAGCAGAAGATACTAAGAAGGGTGACAGAAGTAGAAAGAAAACAAGGAAAAAGACACTTTGTTATTTGAAGAAATACTTCCTAAACAGGCACTATATTCTTCCAGAAACTAAGGGAGGAGCAAGAGGGAAAAAGAGGCAGGGTGCAGTGGCTCATGCCTGTAATCCCAGCACTTTGGGAGGCTGAAGCGGGCAGATCACCCGAGGTCAGGAGTTCGAGACTAGCCTGACCAACATGGTGAAACCTCATCTCTACTAAAAATACAAAATTAGCCAGCGTGGTGGCACATGCCTGTAATCGCAGCTACTTGGGAGGCTGAGGCAGGAGAATCACTTCAACCCAGGAGGTAGAGGTTGCGGTGAGCCGAGATCATACAATTGCACTCCAGCCTGGGCAACAAGAGCAAAACTCTGTCTCAAAAAAAGGGGGGCGGGGGGAAAGAATCACCTGTGTCACTCCTTCAGAAAGAGGTCAATCACATAACATGAAAAATTCTTTTAAAAAACATTGGACCGGGCGTGGTGGCACATGCTTATAATCCCAGCTACTCAAGAGGCTGAAACAGGAGAATCGCTTGAACCGGGGAGGTGGAGGTTGCGGTGAGCTGAGATCGTGCCACTGCACTCCAGCCTGGGCAACAAGAGCGAAACTCCATCTCAAAAAAAAAAAAAAAACCACTGGATTTGGCAAACTAAAAGTTTCGGTGTCCTCATTGAAAGCAGTTTGAGTAAAATGATTGAGAAGGCAAGAGATTACAGTGGATGAGCAGTGATTAGGAAGTGATGAAGTAGGATCAAAGTGTAAAATACTCTTTCAAAGCTGGGTAGTAAAGAAATTGAGAGAAGATAGTAACTTCAGGAGAAGGCAGAGTTGGGAAAAGACAGAACTGGGGAGTGTTGATCTGTAAAAGGGAGAAGGTCTTTGGTATAGAAAGAAGTAGATTGTATCAGAGTAAGGTAGCAGGGTTCAGTCACTTGTTCAGTTTATTTTCATTCATCAAATATGGATCAAACACCATGTCAGATACTGTTCTAGGTGCCGAGGATACTGTACTGAACAAGACGGTATTACTGCTTCCACACAGCTTATATTCCAGTGATGTAATAAGTAAACAAGAACATGTAGCCATAAGTTCCATAGGATGGCCATAAGGTATCAACAGGTGCTAAGAGAAAAAAGGGGTCTTTGGTCAAGTAAGTTTGGAAAATGCTAGGTTTTACAGGTTTCAGTTTGTTTATTTTTTAAATCTAGTTACAGGACTTCTCAGAGCCTTTCTTAGGCTTTTGTGCATACAAATCATCAAGGAGGCTATATAATAGTCCACATTTACCTCTTTTTTTTAATTTATTTTTTATTTTATTTTATTTTGAGACAGAGTCTCACTCTGTTGCCCAGGCTGGAGTGCAGTGGTGCAGTCTTGGCTCACTGCAACCTCCGCCTCCCAGGTTCAAGCAATTATCTTGCCTCAGCCTCCTGAGTAGCTGGGATTACAGGTGGGTGCCACCACGCCCGGCTAATTTTTGTATTTTTAGTAGAGACAGGGTTTCACCATGTTAGCCAGGCTGGTCTCAAACTCCTGACGTCATGATCCACCCACCTCAGCCTCCCAAAGCACTGGGATTACAGGTGTGAGCTAGCATGCCCAGCCTATCTTTTTTTTTTTTAAAGACAGGGTCTTGGCCGGGTGCAATGGCTCACACCTGTAATCCCTGGGCCCTTTGGGAGGCCACGGCAGGTATATCACCTGAGGTCAGGAGTTTGAGACCAGCCTGACCAACAAGGTGAAACCCCGTCTTTACTAAAAATACAAAAATTAGCCAGGCGTGGTGGTGTGCACCTGTAATTCCAGCAACTTGGAAGGCTGAGGCAGGAGAATTACTTGAACCCGGAAGGCAGAGGTTGCAGTGAGCCAAGATGGCACCACTGCACTCCAGGCTGGGCAACAGAGCAAGACTCCGTCTCAAAAAAATAAAATAAAATCTTAAAATCGTTAAAAAAAAAAAAAAAAAAAAGACAGAGTCTTGCTCTGTCGCCTATCCTGGAGTGCAGTGGCATGATCACAGCTTACTGCATCCTCTACCTACCAGACTCAAGCAACCCTGCTACTTCTGCCTCCTGAGTAGCTGGAACTACAGGTGCACACCACCACACCCAGTTAATTTTTTAAAATTTTTTTGTAGAGACAGGGATCTTACTTTGTTGCCCAGGCTGGCCTCATATTCCTGGGCTCAAGCAGTCCTCCACCTGGGCCTCCCAAAGTGCTAGGATTACAGGCATGAACCATGGCACCCAGCCTAAACCACATTTCTCAAACTTACCTGACCATAGACCCTGGTTTATACAGAACCTCTTACTGGACTCCTGATGAAATGTCACTTTGGGAAATGCTGTATTAAGGTACCAGAACACAAGGGATGGAATATATTGGCTCCATTTCAAATTTGACTCCCTTTTGTGTTTTTTTTTTCAGAACCAAGATCATTATGCAGTTCTTGGACTTGGCCATGTGAGATACAAGGCTACACAGAGACAGATCAAAGCAGCTCGTAAGTACTTAGTTATTTTGAAATAATCAAATATCTTGTATAGGAACAGGCTATGCTTTTTAAAAGATATACAGTATCATACTCTGCAGCCATAACTACATTTAACAGCATGTGTTATATTGTCATAACAAGCAAAAAACCACGGTCTCCCCTGCCTTCGCAATCAGAAGAAAGCAATCCATTTTACGTATAGACTTTCCCAGTAGGGATAAGAAATTAGGATGGGTGTGTGAATACAGAATACTCTCCCAATGGCAAGCTTTTAAAAAATAATACTTCACCTCTCTTTAGAAGTATAGCCAGCTGTACTTAGTGGATACTGCCTTTTTATTGTTTTTTTGGTTTTGGTTTTTCTTTTTAAGGTTATTTTGTAATCTTAGGTCACACCTTTGTAGATATCACCCTGTCTTCTGTCCAAGAAAAGTTGTCTGATGTTTTATTGTTGTTTTCATTGACAAGGTTAAAATTTGGCATGGGACAGGGTAATGCTGGGACCCCAGTCTTCATATGCCTTATAAAACACCATCCCTTAATGCTCCTAAATGTCCTATGCTTTGCAATCCTGTGGACATAATTTCTTATAGACGTGATCAGTTCTGTCTTAGGAGAATGTTCTGCCCTCCACTCTAGAGAATGGATATTGAGGTCAGAGAGGGTAAGATTGTGGCCACATGGAAAAGGAGTAGGGAATCAGGGCCTGTCAAGAAGAGGAAGTATTATACGTGGAGGAAGATGACTGAATAAGAATGCCTATGCTAAAAATTATTAGTCAATACTTAGCATAGTAGATGAACTCAAAATTGTCCCCATTACTGCTTACATTTAGGAAAATCACAGGAAATATTTTTTAACAAAGTGAAGGAATTTATCAGATTATTTTAAACTGGATTTGTTTAAAGGCTGGCATGATTCTAGACAAAGCATATGGTAATGCATGTGAATAGTTATTCCAGTATACATAAATGCCAGAAAAGTCCATTTGCCACGTACAAGTGGTTCGCAAAGTTTTACTATATGAAAGAATAGCGTTGGCTGGGCGTGGTGGCTCACGCCTATAATCCCAACACTTTGGGAGGCCAAGACGGGTGGATCACCTGAGGTCAGGAGTATGAGACCAGCCTGGCCAACGTGGTGAAACCCTGTCTCTACTAAAAATACAAAAAAATTAGCTGGGTGTGGTGGTGGGCACCTGTAATCCCAGCTACTTGGGAGGCTGAGGCAGGAGAATCACTTGAACCCAGGAGGCAGAGGTTGCAGTGAGCTGAGGTCGTGCCATTGCGCTCCAGCCTGGGCAACAAGAGCGACACTCTGTTTCTAAAAAAAAAAGAATAGCATACAAATACCAAATATGTCTCAATGCAGATAAATTTGTTAATTAGAATTGATATAGAACTGTGAAAATAATTTGTGTTTTAAGGTGAAAGAATTCTTTGTTTCTCAAAAGATTAAAAATGTGCAATAAATTGTAAAAGAAACATTCATATGCTTCTGTTAAATCCACTTTCTTTTTTTGGGACAGAATTTCGTACTTGTTGCCCAGGCTGGAGTGCAATGGCACCATCTTGGCTCACCACAACCTCCGCCTCCCTGGTTCAAGCAATTCTCCTGCCTCAGCCTCTCCAGTAGCTGGGATTAGAGGCATGTGCCACCACGCCCAGCTAATTTTGTATTTTTTGTAGAGACGGGATTTCACCATGTTGGTCAGGCTGGTCTCAAACTCCCGACCTCAGGTGATCCACCCACATCGGCCTCCCAGAGCGCTGGGATTACAGACGTGAGCCACGGCACCCAGCCGAAATCCACTCTTTTTATTGGCCTTGTAGAAATTGATTTTTAGCCAGGTACAGTGGCTCACACCTGTAATCCCAACACTTTGGAAGACCAAGGCAAGCAGATTACTTGAGGCTGGAGTTCAATACTAGCCTGGCTAATGTGGTGAAACCCCATCTCTACTAAAAATACAAAAATTAGCCAGGTGCGGTGACGCATGCCTGTAAGCCCAACTACTTGGGAGGCTGAGGCATGAGAATCGCTTGAACCTGGGCGGCGGAAGTTGCAGTGAGCAGAGATTGTACCACTGCAGTCCAACCTGAGCAACAGAGTGAGAGAGTGAGACTCTGTCTCATTAAAAAAAAAAAAGAAGAAAAGAAATTTAGCTTTTGAGTATGTATTCTCTAGCCAAAAATTTTGCAGCACCAGTGCAGAGATTGTTAACAATAAGGGTAATTCTAACTTACTCTCTACCACCCTTGTGGAATATTCCATCAGTCTTTATTCAGAAAGAAACTGTCATTCTCTCACCTGTCTCTATAAAACACAGTTGCTACTCATTGCTTTCTGAAAATTTATCTAAAAGTTAAAATGCAAAGTTACTGTTTGCAAATCTGTAATTATTAGCACAAACAAACCTAATAAAAATGTAAATCTGGTACCACTTGAGGTCCTTTGAGTGCTTGCTTTATATTACAAGCAAAGTTTTATTTTTGTTGAGTATATTTTGAATGTCAATGATGAAAATTAATTAAGTGTGAAGTAGGAGCCGGGTGCGGTGGCTCACACTTGTAATCCTAGCACTTTGGGAGGCTGGGGAGGGTGGATCACCTGAGGTCAGGAGTTCGAGACCAGCCTGGCCAACATGGTGAAACCCCGTCTCTACTAAAAATATAAAAATTAGGCGGGCATGGAGACGCATGTCTGTAATCCCAGCTACTTGGGTGGCTGCGGCACGAGAATCGCTTGAACCTGGGAGGCAGAGGTTGCAGCCAGCCGAGATTGCACCATTGCACTCCAGCCTGGGTGACAAAGGGAAACTGTCTCAAAAAATACCAAAAATATTTGTCACTGTTTCTGAACCCTTGCAGTATATGTTGAAATAAATAATTTTATTATGCTCATGAAAAGATTTCTATAGGCCAAGCATCGTGGCTTATCCCTGTAATCCTAGCACTGTGAGAGAATAAGGCCAGAGGATCACTTGAGATCAGGAGTTCAAGACCAACCTGGACAACATAGCGAGACCTTGTCTCTTTTTTTTTTTTTTTTTTTTTTTGAGGCGGAGTCTCGCTCTGTCGCCCAGGCTGGAGTGCAGTGGCGCAATCTCGGCTCACTGTAAGCTCCGCCTCCCAGGTTCACACCATTCTCCTGCCTCAGCCTCCCGAGTAGCTGGGACTACAGGCGCCCACCACCATGCCTGGCTAATTTTTTGTATTTTTAGTAGACACGGGGTTTCACCGTGGTCTCGATCTCCTGACCTCGTGATTCGCCCACCTCGGCCTCCCAAAGTGCTGGGATTACAAGCGTGAGCCACCGCGCCCGGCCTCTTTTTTTTTTTTAATTAAAAAAAAGTTTTTTTCAAGATTTCTTTTGTTTTTTAAGATGGAGTCTGTTGTCTGGGGTGGAGTGTAGTCGTGTGATCTTGGCTCACTGCAGCCTCCATCTCCAGGGTTCAGGTGGTTCTCCTGCCTCATTCTCCTGCCTCAACCTCCCAAGCTGGGATTACAGGCACCTGCCAACATGTCTGACTAATTTTTGTATTTTTTAATAGAGACTGGGTTTCACCACGTTGACCAGGTTGGTCTCGAACTCCTGAGCTCAAGTGATCCACCTGCCTCAGTCTCCCAAAGTGCTAGGATTACAGGCATGAGCCACCATGCCCAGCCAAAAGATTTCTGCAAAAATGTTCACAACAGGCCGGGCATAGTGGCTCACGCCTGTAATCCCAGCACTTTGGGAGGCCGAGGCGGGCGGATCACGCGGTCAGGAGATAGAGACCATCCCGGGTAACACGGTGAAACCCCATCTCTACTAAAAATATAAAAATATTAGCTGGGCGTGGTGGTGGGTGCCTGTAGTCGCAGCTACTCACGTGGCTGAGGCAAGAGAATGGCATGAACCCGGGAGGTGGAGATTGCAGTGAGCTGAGATCACGCCACTGCACTCCAGCCTGGGCAACAGAGCGAGACTCGTCTCAAAAAAAAAAAAAAAATGTTCACAACAGCCTATTCACAATGTCCAGAAACTGGAAATCACCCAAATGTTTAATAACATGGAAATAGATAAGCAAACTGCTATATATTTTGGTGCAGTGGAATACTAATCAGCAATTTTTAAAGGAACAAATTGCCAATACACAGAAAAACATGGATGAATCTCAAACCATGAGTAAAAGAAGCCAGACACAGACATACTGTAAGTTACATCTACTTGAAGCTCAAGAACATACAAAAGTGGTGACAGGCATCAGAAAATGGTTGCCTCAGCTGGTAGAGGATGGGAGCCAGTGGAAAAGGGTACAAGGGAACTTTTTGGATGATGGAAATGGCCTATATTTTCTTTTGGATAGTAGTTACATGAGTGTATATGATTGTCAGAACTCATTGAACTTAATGAATGCTTAAAATCTGGGCATTTATTTTATTTAAATTGTATCTCCATTGAATCAGATAGATATGATTAAACAAACCAAAAATACCAGTCACTTGGAAATTAAATATATTCTTTTGAGCCCAGACAGAAATAAATAAAAATTATGCTAATAGACTTCTTTTTTTCCACAAAAGTCAGATTACTGCTTTATCAAAACTTAAGGACTGGCAGCTAGTGCTGTACCTTAAGTAAATTCATTGCCTTAACCTATTCTGTTACTTTTTTCAAAAGAGGGAAAAGATAAGGCGGAAATTCAATTCAGAGGTTTAAAAGAATAGCACAAAGGAAGATGTAGGAAGAAAATAAATAAGACAATATCCCAAAATGGGTTTTATAAGAAGAATAAACAAATAGAAGTTGAGCATCCCTAATCCAAAACTCCAAAGTCCAAAATGCTCCAAATTCTGAGTGCCGGTATGACACTTCAAAGGAAATGCTCACTGGAGGATTTTGGATTTTCAGATTTGGAATGGATGCTCACCCAGTAAGTATAATGCAGATATTCCAAAATCTAAAAAAATTTGAAATCCCAAATGCTTTTGGTCCCAAGCATTTCAGATACAGGATACTCAAAACATAGTGAAATACACAAAGAGCTAATCATGGTGGCTCATGCCTGTGATCCCAGCACTTCGGAAGGCTGAGGTGGGTGGATTGCTTGAGCTCTGTAGTTCAAGACTAACCTGGGCAACATGGCAGAACCCCATTTCTACAAAAAATACAAAAATTAGCTGGGCATAGTGGTGCGTGCCTGTGGTCCCAGCTGTTCAGATGGCTGAGATAGCGCTTGAGCCCAGGAGGTCAAGGCTGCAGTGAGCCGTGATCACACCACTGCACTCCACCCTGAGCAATAGTAAGACCCTGTCCACACCACCCCCACCCCCCGCAAAAAAAAGGATGAAAAACATTAAAGTTACTAAAGAATTTACTCCTAAAAACAATTTTTAGGCCCAGATAATTTTTCAGGTGAATTGTTTTAAGTGTTAAAGAATTAAAAATTCTAATGCTGAATATAAACTTGGTGTTTTATTTTGTAATTGGAGAATCAGTTAATCATGAACTGTTTTGGAATAATTCATTTTGTTAAGTTGTAAAGTTTAATGTAATCTGAGTATGCAAAACCTAGCAAAGAGAGCCCAAAAAATCCTACAAACAATTCCTATTAATATAATGGAAAACAAAATAGTTAAAATGTTAAAAATAATAGCAAATTTGCTGGGCGCGGTGGCTCACACCTGTAATCCGAGCACTTTGGGAGGCCGAGGTGGGCGGATGACGAGGTCAGGAGATCGAGACCATCCTGGCTAACACGGTGAAACCCTGTCTCTACTAAAAATACAAAAAAAGTAGGCGGGCGTGGTGGCAGGCGCTTGTAGTCCCAGCTACTCGGGAGGCTGAGGCAGGAGAATGGCGTGAACCTGGGAGGCAGAGCATGCAGTGAGCCGAGATTGCGCCACTGCACTCCAACCTGGGTGACAGAGCAAGACTCCGCCTCAAAAAAAAAAAATAGCAAATTCAAGAAAAGGGAATTTTTATACACTGTTGGTAGGAATGTAAATTAGCATAGCCACTATGCAAGTTAGTATGGAGATTTTTCAAAAAATTAAAAATAGAATTACCATATAGCCCAGCAGTCCCACTACTGGATATTTATCCAAAGGAAAAGAAAACAGTATGTCAAAGGGGTACCTGCACTCCCATGTTTTTATTGCGGCTCTGTTTATAATAACAAAGATAAGGAATCAACCTACGTGTCCATCAGCAGACTAATGGATAAAGAAAAGTATATGTATACAGTGGGATACCACTCAGCCATAAAAAAGAATGAAATGTCTGCAGCAATATAGATGGAACTAGAGGTCATTATGTTGAGTGAAATAAGCTTGGCACAGAAAGGCAAATATTTCATGTTCTCACTCATGAGAACAGTGGGAGCTTGAAAAGTTGATCTCGTGGAGGTAGTAGATAGAATGATAGATACCAGAGGCTGGGAAGGGTGTTGGGGGGAGAGGGATAAAGAGAGGTTGGTCAATGGATACAAACATACAGTTAGAAGGAATAAGTCCCAGTGTACTCTAGCAGAGTAGGGTGATGATAGTTAACAATAATGTATTGTATATTTCAAAATAGCTAGAAGACAGAACTTGAAATGTTCATAATACATAGGAATATTAAACACTGAAGTTGATAGATACCCAGATACCCTGACTTGATCATTACATGGTTTATGCATGTATCATGAATTATGCACAAAGTGAGCCAGGTGCAGTGGCTCACTCCTGTAATCCCAGCACATTGGGAGGCTGAGACAGGCGGATCACTTACGGTCAGGAGTTCAAGACCAAGCCTGGCCAACATGGCAAAACCCTGTCTCTACTAAAAATACAAAAATTAGCTGAGCGTGGTGGCAGGTGCCTGTAATCCCAGATACGCCGGGGGCTGACAGGAGAATCACTTGAACCCGGGAGGTGGAGGTTGCAGTGAGCCAAGATTGTGCCATTGCACGCCAGCCTGGCCAACAGAGTGAGACTCCATCTCAAAAAAAAAAAAAAATGGATTTTGTTCGTGTATTATGAACAAAATATCACTTGTACCCCATAAGTGTGTACAGATACTTGTATCATGAAAAAATAGTGGCCAGGCGTGGTCGCGCAGGCCTGTAATTCTAGCACTTTGGGAGGCCAAGGTGGGAGGATCGTTTGAGCCCAGGAGTTCAAGACCAGCCTGGCCAACATGACAAAACCCCTCCCCTACAAAAAAAAAGAGCTGGGTGTGGTGGCTCACACCTGTAATCCCAGCACTGTGGGAGGCTGAGGTGGGCAGATCACGAGGTCAGGAGTTTGAGACCAGCCTGGCCAACATGGTGAAACCCTGTCTCTACTAAAAATACAAAAATTAGCCGGGCGTGGTGGCACACAGCTGTAATCCCAGCTTCTCAGGAGGCTGAGGCAGGAGAATCTCTTGAACCCAGGAGGCGGAGGTTTCAGTGAGCTGAGACTGTGGCACTACACTCCAGCCTGGGCAACAAGAGCAAAACTCTGTCTCAATAAATAAGTTAGGAAGGATGGTGGAGAGCACCTGTAATCCCATCCACTTGGGAGGCTGAGGTGGGAGGATCACCTGAGCCCGGGAGGTTAAGGTTACAGTGAGCTGAGATTGGGTGCCACTGCTCCAGCCTGAGCGACAGAGTGAGACCCTGTCTCAAAAAAAAATAAAATAACAAATTCAATTTAACAATACACTAAAAGAATAATAGTGTTCATGAACACATAGAGTTTCTCTCGGGAATCCAACTTAGGAAGTATATTAATATAGCAAAATTATAGGTCAGATAATATTAAATCCATGTGATTTCCTGAGTAGGTAGTGAAAGCACATAGAATACAATTTAACACCCATTCCGTTTTGATAAGAATTTTGAAAAGAAATGTAGTTAATTCCCTACTTTGATAACTGTTTCAGGCCCACAGCTAGCAAACTTTTAGCTATGTGGCATTAATGCTATTACCTAAAATCCAGGGGTGAAGCAGCCTGCTTTTTATTTTTTATGCTATTCTGGGAGCTTGGGTCAGTGAGTTAAGTTATTAAATAAGAGACAACTATTGGAAAGAAGGAAATAAATATATTATTTGTAGATAATATAGGATCTGCCTAGAAAAGCAAAAGAGAGTTAGTGACTAGATGCGAGAAAAATCAACAAAAATTACAGTTTTTGAGAGTTACGATCAAATATATTAGAAAGCTGTGGTCAGTTTAAAGATAACCCCAGGGCAAGAATAAGTAACCAAAACAAGCCCTTGTGAAATTTACTATTATAAAGATAGTGTCACAAATCAGTGGAAAAGGGAAGGATTATTAAATGACAATAATATTTTGAAAAATGGCAAGTTTAGATACTTTCTTGACTATATTAAAATTCCAAAAAGATTTAAAAATTTTTTCAATCTATAGGAAATATTAATGAAACTAGAACTAAGTAATAGAAGAAATTACAAAAGAAATGATCAGTAAGTGTAAATAAAGATGACAATTTTTTTTTAAAAAGTGTTAACAAAATGGGGAAAAATTAGCAATAAACATAATGAATTAGGAGAGGCAGCATACAAACACAGGCTGAGGAGTCAGACTGTCTGGATTAGAGCCCGACTTGGCCGGAAATTTGAGCAAGTTGCGGTGGTAGTGGCTACATAACGTCTCTGTGCCTCATTTTCCTCATCTATAAAATGGAGACAGTAATAGTACTTTCCTCATAGATCATGGAGAAGATTAACTGGTAAACAGGCCTGGCACATGTCAACTGCTCTGTAGATGTTAACAGCTAGCATTATTTATTGTAAGTGACACAGAGTCAGAAGAAAAACTGAGACAGCCCCTCCTTTTTCCAGTTAAAGGATGAAAAACAAAAAAAATTGTTGACCACCAGTGATAATCACAAATTTTAAATAATTAGACCTACGGTGGCTGAGGCTGTGGTAAAAGGATGTTCACGTAGGATTATGAAATAGTATGCCTTTTGGAAAATAACTTGTTCCATTTCCATTCATGAAGTTCACTTCTGTGATTATATCCTAAGAAGAAAGAATCCTAAATAAGGAAAAATACTTACATTTAAAATTATTCAAATTGGCATTATTTATAATAATGCAAAATTGGAAATGGCACAAATGTCCAACAGTAGAGAAATGCCTAAATTATAACAAATCTACTTGAAATACTGTATTAAGCAGTCATTTGAAAGAAAAATTTGAAGAGTTTGCAAGGAAAAAACCATGGAAAATGCAAATGCTATAATGTGAAGTTGAAAAAAGCAGAATATAAATTAGTAGATACGATTACACCTGAATTGTTTTTTTTTTCTTCTTCTTTTTCTTTTTGACACAGAGTCTCACTCTGTCACCCAGGCTGGAATGCAGTGGCGCCATCTCAGCTCACTGCAACCTCCACCTCGTGGGTTCAAGCGATTCTTACGTCTGAGCCACCCGAGTAGCTGGGACCACAGGCATGCACCACCACACCCAGCTAGTTTTTGTATTTTTAGTAGAAACCAGGTTTTGCCATATTGGCCAGGCTAGTCTTGAACTCCTGACCTCAAGTGATCCTCCCAGCTTGGCCTCCCAAAGTGCTGGGATTACAAGCATGAGCCACCATGCCCAGCCTACACCTGAATTTTTTAAAGCATATGCTTAAGAAAACAAAAATATCTATGCAGAAATACACCAAAATGTTAACAGTCATTGTCGTTGGTTAGAGGCACTTTGGCTAATTCTTAAAATAATTATTTCAAGCCGGGCTCTGGCTCCCACCTGTAATCCCAGCACTTTCGGAGGCCAAGGCGGGTGGATCACCTGAGGTCAAGAGTTTGAGACCAGCCTGGCCAACATAGTGAAACCTTGTTTCTGCTAAAAATACAACAAATTAGCTGGGCATGGTGGCGGGCACCTGTAACCCCAGCTACTTGGGAGGCTGAGGCAGGAGAATCACTTCAACCCAGGAGGCAGAGGTTGCAGTTAGCCGAGATCGTGCCATTACACTCCAGTCTGGGCAACAAGAGCGAAACTCCGTCTCAAAAAATAATAATAAATAAATTAGTTTCTCTATAATTTTCACATTGAATAAGCATATATTTTACTGGGAGAAAAGATTCTAATATTAGCCTTATGATTTTAGAAATGGTCTACTTGTAACTCATCTTTAGTTTTGGTGCTTAACATGACAAATTATCTCAATCTGACTGGTTTTGTAGATAAAGCAATGGTTTTAAAACATCACCCAGACAAACGGAAAGCAGCTGGTGAACCAATAAAAGAAGGAGATAATGACTACTTCACTTGCATAACTAAAGGTAAGAAAATGCTTTAGAGTCAGGAATTTCTAATAGTAATTGTTATTTATTAATTGCTGGGATTGGGTTTCTTATGCATACTGTAGTTCATTCAACTATCCTTTGACATTTTAAAACATTTCAGTTATATCAAGTTCTTTCTAATCATCACCCCAGAGCCTCACGACACAAAGTGAGGTTTCCCCAGCCAGCAGCATCAGCAACACCTGGCAGCTTATTAGAAATGCAGTCTCAGGCCCTGCCCCAAACCTACTGATTAAAATCTGCATTTTAACAGGATCCCCAGGTGATTCTTATCAGAAGCTCATCCTACAGTTAATTCATGTAAGTGTTCTATTTAATGATGAGAATACTAAGATTTTTTTTTTTTTCATTTCAGATGCTTTATGGGACTAAACTGTTCCTTAGGTGTTTTGCTAGCCTAGTTTAAATCAAGAAGTTGATTATATCCTAGTACCGACCCTACAGTTACTTATTGCTATTTACATACACATCACTAAGCAAATTAATGTAGGTTACCACCATTTCTAAATGTTTCCTTAAATGTGATTTTACATTTTGATGCTAATTTTTAAACAGTTGTATGCACACCATTCAAATTTACTCTTTGCCAGTTCTCTTACACAGTGCTCCAGAAGCCTAAGATCCTTCGATCTTTTACAACCTTGGGATCTAACAATTAACTTACTAGCTATTTCTTTTTCCCCAGAGTCATCCTTTCTCTTGAGGGGCGGGTGATATTTATTGTTTTGTCACTTGTCTACTAGAAAAATAAAGAAGGAGTTAAGTCCAGTTATTTTCAGTAGTGCTAAAGCTGTTGTTACCTAAATTAAATCCTCCCCAACCTGCAAACAAAATTTTCAAATATGAAAATTAATGACTTTTATGTTTTAAGGAGGGAAATACTTGTTTTCTTGCAGAAAAAAATAGGTAAAGTTATGGTGATGTGATCTTAACAATTTTTTTCTCAGCTTATGAAATGTTATCTGATCCAGTGAAAAGACGAGCATTTAACAGTGTAGATCCTACTTTTGATAACTCAGTTCCTTCTAAAAGTGAAGCAAAGGATAATTTCTTCGAAGTGTTTACCCCAGTGTTTGAAAGGAATTCCAGGTGAGTTAAGGCATCCCTTTTGATCATAGTGCCCTGTTGGCTTGTTTCTTGTAGTCTTCCAGGTTTCTGCCCTTTCCCTCTGATAATAGTTTCATTTATAGATTATTTCTACTGTCTCCTCCTCCTCCTCCTTCTCTGCAATATTGAGCCCTTCTGGTGAACTTATTGTTCTCATTTGTATTGCTTTCTAAACAGAAGTTCTATATTTCCATAGTAAAATTTCTGTACAATTTATGGGAGGTTTCTCTTTTAAATTTACTTGGGCTGGGCACAGTGGTTCACACCTGTAATCCCAGCACTTTGGAAGGCCAAGGTGGACGGATCACCTGAGGTCAGGAGTTCAAGACCAGCCTGGCCAACATGGTGAAACCCTGGCTCTACTAAAATACAAAAATTAGCCGGCCGTGGAGGTGCATGCCTGTAATCCCAGCTCCTCGGGAGGCAGAGACGGGAGTTTCGCTTGAACCCAGGAGACAGTGGTTGCAGTTAGCCAAGGTCGTGCCACTACACTGAGCAAGACTCCATCTCAAAAAAAAAAAAAAAAATTTACTGTGAGAGAAATAATAGTATCTGACTTTTATAGTGTGATTCTTACACTTAGGTGACAGTAATTTTCCATTCTTTGATTTCCTCTTTATCGGTATACTACTCTCTTTGACTCATTGTCAGTTGAGAAAAGCCTTTGTTCTTTATTTGATCATCTGATTATCATAAGGCTTCTTTGACAAAACATTAATATTTACGATTAAAGCATACATATTTTATTTCATTAAAGTTTGTTTTAAAATAGTATGTACCAGTATTATTTTACATCTCTTTTTTCCATCTGCATTGGCAGGTTCCCTTAAAGCACATCTTGGCTGCACATTGGAATTACCTGGAGAACAGGAAGAACTCCTGATGCCTGAGTTCCACCTGGAAAGATTCTGATTTATTGGTTTGAATTTCTGTGGGGATTTTTAAGGCTCCCAGGTGATTCTACTGTGCAGCCAAATTTGAGAACCACTTTGAGTAGTGGTTTGGCGCCGCCTAGTATTTCCGCCATCCTTTCTCCCTTGGATTTCACCTTTGTTTTTTGTTTTTTTTCCTTTTTTATTTTGAGACAGTATCTTGCTCTGTTGCCAAGGCTGGAGTGCAGTGGCACAATCTCGGCTCACCGCAACCTCTGCCTCCCAGGTTCAAGCAATTCTCCTGCCTCAGCCTCCTGAGTAGCTGGGACTACAGGCATGTGCCACCACTAATTTGTGTATTTTTAGTAGAGACAGGTTTTCACCATATTGGCCAGACAGGTCTCAAACTCCTGGCCCCAGGTGATCTGCTGGCCTCGGCCTCCCAAAGTGCTGGGATTACAGGCATGAGCCACCGCACCTGGCCATGTTTGTTTTATAACAGTGCTGAGGTGGTAAAAAGGAGTAGTATATTTTTCTGTGTAATGATTTCACAGAGTAGAAAACATGAATCAGTAGCAGCTTCAGGATCCTTTTCAGCAGTGATCGATGAAGTGCTGAGCCGAGAAATCTGGCTCTAAGGGGAAGGTGGAGGTGGTGATGGAGTGGAAATTAGTTCCCTATGTGAATATTAACATTTTTAAAGGGCTAGGCCTACAGGTTGTTGTTGTGCTGACTATTTAGGGACAGGAGCTTGGCAAAAGGGGCTAGCTGCCATTTTTTCCAGCCTGCCTAGCAGCTGCTATGGCATTGTATTTTATAGAACTGAAGGTAACCTGTGATTACAAGGCCGTCCCGTTGTTTCTCTCCTCACCCCAGTCTATCTTTGGCCTCACTTTTCGCACACCTGCGTTGTTTCATGCCCCACTGCTGACCTTCCAGCTCCATCTTCGAGTTGTAGAGTTTGTAGGGAAGGGAAATCAGAGGAATTAGTAAAAACTATTGTTTTTAATAAATTGTTTGTTGAACCGTTGTACATAATTTTTGAAGAATTGTAAGAATATTTCCTTTGATATTTCAGATGGTCAAATAAAAAAAATGTTCCTAAACTTGGTGATATGAATTCATCATTTGAAGATGTAGATATATTTTATTCTTTCTGGTAAGTGAATATACTGTTTGTATGATGCTGTCATTTTTTAAAAGGAAAAGTATTCAATAAGTACTTGATTGTTTATAAATTAATTCAGATGGGCAAATTGCAGAACCTTCACTGAACAAAAGCACTCTGTTACCTATGTGATATTTACGCTTTTAAGATTTTCAGCCTGTTTTCTGTTAATGAGATTTCTAGATATCAAGCACGTGATAGTAGTAAAAAATGAAAATTGGGGAGTCATTTGAATAAAAATAAGTACATTTTTATTTAGTTACTTCCTACTAAAAGTACTTGAGTTCCTGAGGAAGGAGACAGTGCTATTTGTTTCTGTAACTAATTCACTAATTTTTTTTTTTTTTTTTTTTTTTTTTGAGACAGAATCTCACTCTGTCGCCCAGGCTGGAGAGGGCAGTGGCGCGATCTCGGCTCACTGCAAGGTCCACCTCCCGGGTTCACGCCATTCTCCTGCCTCAGCCTCCCGAGTAGCTGGGACTACAGGTGCCCACCACCATGCCTGGCTAATTTTTTGTATTTTTAGTAGACACGGGGTTTCACCGTGTTAGCCAGGATGGTCTCAATCTCCTGACCTTGTGAGCCGCCCACCTCGGCCTCCCAAAGTGCTGGGATTACAGGCGTGAGCCACTGTGCCCAGCCTAATTCACTAACTTTTAATATGCACAATAGTTAGTGGCCATTTATGTGCTACATTTTCTCATCAAATGTCTAGTGAATACAAAAACATAAAATCACGTAGAACAAAAATAACAAGATTTAGTTCTATCAGTTGTAATTGCTTTTACCTTCAGAGGATACAAACTGGAGATGAGATAACCACTACTAGGGTTACCTTCAGACTTGACAGATTAGCGAAACTGAAGGTAAGGAAAACTTAAAAATAGGTCTTGGTCAAGCAAAAAACCTAACAAAGAAGAGATAGCAGGGAGGTGTGGTTTTGATTATGGAGTGATGTGTGCATTTTAGATTTTCATACCAAATGCAGTGTCCTTAAAAAAGGAGAAAGACTTGACCTTAGTTCAATACTAGAAGGGAAGGAAAGGTATCCATTAAAACAAATTCATTCACTTGCATTAAAAGGAATTTTTTTTTTCATTTGTTCTGTCTTGATTGTGTATTATTTCTGTCTATATTAGGTATAATTTTGATTCTTGGAGAGAATTTTCTTATTTAGATGAAGAAGAAAAAGAAAAAGCAGAATGGTATGTATGCAAATCATTAATAATGGAAGGTATTTATTTGGTTCTCTGGTATTTGTGATGATGTAAAAATATGTCACATAAATTTTCTTTCATATTTTCTCTTTGTACATCTTTTTTAAACACTTTTTTAATATTTTGAAATCCTTTCTCACAAGTTAAAGTAGGTGGGCCTAGATCAATAATTGGTTAGGATATGCTTAAGAAATTGCCAAGGAATATAATGTCAGAGAGCTCAGTTCAGCAAAATCTTTTTCTTCTGGTTGCTTAACCTAGGTTTTATTAAGTTTTTTTTTTTTTTGTATGTGTGCAGAAATGCTTTTGACATGAATGTGCAAAAAATAACCAAAATTAACATTAAATAGAACCATTGTTTAGGCCGGGCGTGCTGGCTCATGCCTGTAATTCTAGCACTTTGGGAGGCTGAGGTGGGCGGATCACCTGAGGTCAGGAGTTCGAGACCAGCCTGGGCAACATGGCGAAACCGTCTCTACTAAAAATACAAAAATTAGCCAGGCAAGGTGACAGGTACCTGTAATTCCAGCTACTCCGGAGGCTGAGGCAGGAGACTCACTTGAACCCGGGAGGCGGAGGTTGCAGTGAGCCAAAATCACGCCATTGCACTCCAGCCTGGGCGACGAGCAAAAGTCTGTCTCAAAAAAAAAAAAAAAAAAAAAAAATCGTTGTTTAATGTTAGTAATGACGCAGCATTTTAACCTCTAGGATGTTATTTACATATAAATATTTTATAAAATACTGCATTTTCCAGTCATAGCATCTGTAAGCAGTAGTTTGTTTCTAATATTTTCTATTTTATAGTCGTGATGAGAGGAGATGGATTGAAAAGCAGAACAGAGCAACAAGAGCACAAAGAAAAAAAGAAGAAATGAACAGAATAAGAACATTAGTTGGTAAGTAGAATTGATTTTTTTAAGTCCCCTAAATGTTAGAAATTCAAAATGAGATTAACTTTTTCTTTTGCTAGACAATGCATATAGCTGTGATCCAAGGATAAAAAAGTTCAAGGAAGAAGAAAAAGCCAAGAAAGAAGCAGAAAAGAAAGCAAAAGCAGAAGCTAAACGGAAGGAGCAAGAAGCTAAAGAAAAAGTAAGACAACATTTAATGAAGGTGGACTTTAAATGTTTATGAAATCTTTAATCTTCTCATCTATTTTTTAAAAAAACTATTAATTTGAAAGCAGAGAATTGGGTGCTACTGTGAATGAATCATGACCAGTTGGTATAATTGAGAGAGATCTTCCTTACCAGCAAGTTTTTATTGAGCAGAAAATTGTGTCATAAGTTCCTTTAATATTATGCTTATTTCTAATATGTCAATTTTACATTTTCTAATAAATGTTTATAGATCTTTAACAGCTGTCTTTCTGAGTTCATCCTTCAGTTTTCAATAAGTTTATGTTGCCTTTTTCCTAATATAATTTATTAAAAGCTTAAATTTTTAAAATTATAAAACATTTAGGAATTTACTGACCTATTAAAATGATTTTACTCCCTTTTTTTAAAGCAAAGACAAGCTGAATTAGAAGCTGCTCGGTTAGCTAAGGAGAAAGAAGAGGAGGAAGTTAGACAGCAAGCATTGCTGGCAAAGAAGGAAAAAGATATCCAGAAAAAAGCCATTAAGAAGGAAAGGCAAAAACTTCGAAACTCATGCAAGGTATGTCAGACTGAACAAACACTAGGCACAAGTAAATCAAGTTGCTTATTAAGCAAAAATACTTCTTTTTTTTTTTTTTTTTCAAACGGAGTCTCGCTCTGTCGCCCAGGCTAGAGTTCAGTGGTGCAACCTCAGTTCACCGCAATTTCCGCCTCCGAGTTCAAGCAATTCTCCCGCCTTGGCCTCCCAAGTAGCTGGGATTACAGGCACGTGCCACCATGCCTGGCTAATTTTTTGTATTTTTAGTAGAGACAGGGTTTTGCCATGTTGGCATAGCTGGTCTTGTACTCCTGACCTCAAGTGATCTCCCCGCCTCTGCCTCCCAAAGTGCTGGGACTACAGGCATGAGCCACTGCACCCAGCCAAAATATTTCTTGAAAAAAAAAAATTATTTTTATTTATTTATTTATTTGAAATGGAATCTCGCACTGTCACCTGGTCTGGAGTACAGTGGCACGATTTTGGCTCACTGCAACCTCCGCCTCCTGGGTTCAAGCAACTCTCCTGCCTCAGCCTCCTGAGTAGATGGGATTACAGGTGCCTGCCACCATGCCCAGCTAATTTTTTGTATTTTTAGTTGAGACAGAGTTTCACTGTGTTGGCCAGGCTGGTCTCAAACTCCTGACCTCATGATCCACCCATCTCAGCCTCCCAAAGTGTTGGGATTATAGGCATGAGCCACCTGTGCCCAGCCAAAAAAATTTTTTTTAAATTTTTTGTTTTTGTTGTTGTTGTTGTTGTTGTTGAGGCAGGGTCTCAGTCACTGAGGCTGGAGTGCTGTGGCGCCATCTCGGCTCACTGCAACCTTCACCTCCCCAGTTCAAGACATTCTCATGCCTTGGCCACCCAAGTAGCTGGGATTACAGGTGCACACGACTACACCCAGCTAATTTTTGTATTTTTAGTAGAGACGGGGTTTCACCGTGTTGGTCTCGAACTGCTGGCCTCAAGTGATACCCCTGCCTTGGACTCCCAAAGTGCTAGGATTATAGTCATGAGCCATTGCACCTGGCCAAGCATAAATGTATTTCTTTTCTTTACTATGCAAATGTAACTAAACAAGACAGAGCGAGTCTCCATCTCAAAAAAAAAAAGACATTGCTGAGATAACTGAAGATATGAATATAGACACAGTTTCAGAATATATATATATATATATATATATAATTTTTTTTTTTTTTTTTTGAGACAGAGTCTTGCTCTGTCGCCCAGGCTGGAGTGCAGTGGCACAATCTCCGCTCACTGCAAGCTCCGCCTCCTGGGTTCACGCCATGCTCCTGCCTCAGCCTCCCAAGTAGCTGGGACTACAGGCGCCTGCCACCACGCCCGGCTAATTTTTTGGATTTTTAGTAGAGACGGGGTTTCATTATGTTAGCCAGGATGGTCTCGATCTCCTGACCTCACGATCCGCCCACCTCGGCCTCCCAAAGTGCTGGGACAGTTTTAGAATATTAAGTTGTTTTTTGGTTTGATAATGGTAAGATGATTATGTTTAAAAAAAAAAACTATCAGGGTTGAAAACTGAAATATGTACACCTGAAATTTAGAAAAAGTAGCCAGGCGCGATGGCTCACGCCTATAATCCCAGCACTTTGGGAGGCTGAGGTGGGTGGATCACGAGGTCAGGAGTTCAAGACCAGCCTGGCCAAAATGGTGAAACCTCGTCTCTACTAAATATAGAAAAAATTAGCCAGGTATGGTGGTGGGCGCCTGTAATCCCAGCTACTCAGGAAGCTGAGGCAGAAGAATAGCTTGAACCTGGGAGGTGGAGGTTGCAATGAGCTGATTTCGTGCCACTGCACTCCAGCCTGGGCGACAGAGTGAGACTCCATCTCAAAAAAAAGAAAAAGTTAAAAACATTTACACTGAGATAAAATTATACCTGTTTAGTTGTCATTGTCTGTTTGTTTTTTCAAGACAGAGTCTCGCTCTGTCGCCCAGGCTTGAGTGCAGTGGTGTGATCTCAGTTCACTGCAATTTCCGCCTCTGGATTCAAGCGATTCTCCTGCCTCAGCCTCCCGAGTAGCTGGGATTACAGCTTTGTAATTATGTTGATGGATGTATTTTTGAGTGTAGATATGAGATAATTTTGTGTTTGTGCTTTTAGACCTGGAATCATTTTTCTGATAATGAGGCAGAGCGGGTTAAAATGATGGAAGAAGTGGAAAAACTTTGTGATCGGCTCGAACTGGCAAGGTATACCTATGGAACTGCTACTGAAGTCTTCACTTGAGCTTAGGATAAAGTTTCATTTCTTCTTTTTTTTTTCTTTAGCTTACACTGCTTGAATGAAACACTCACATCATGCACAAAAGAAGTAGGAAAGGCTGCTTTGGAAAAACAGGTAATAGAAGAACACATCACTCCTACCTGTATGTAGCATTTAATTCTGCTTTGACCTGTTTCTTCACCTAATATATGTCACCAAGTGCAAGGAGTATCTGATTTCTCTTTGTGTTTCCCACTGTTTTGTTGTTGTTGTTGTTTTCTGTGTTTGGTTTTTCGGTTTTTTTTGAGACGGAGTCTTGCTCTGTTGCTCAGGCTGGAGTGCAGTGGCACTATCTTGGCTCACTACAACCTCCGCCTCCCGGGTTCAAGTGATTCTCCTGCCTCAGCCTCCTGAGTAAGTGGGATTATAGGCACAAAACACCACACCTGGCTAATTTTTGTATTTTTAGTAGAGACAGGGTTTCACTATGTTGGTTAGGCTAGTCTTGAATTCTTGACCTCATGATCCGCCCATGTCGGCTTCTCAAAGTGCTGGGATTATAGGTGTGAACCACCACGCGCAGCCTGTTTTTGTTTTTGTTTTTGAGATGGAGTCTCTCTCTGTCACCCAGGCTGTAGTGCAGGTGGGGTTACAGGTGTGTGCCACCATGCCCGGCTGATTTTTGTATTTTTACTAGAGACAGGGTTTCGCTGTGTTGGCCAGGCGAGTCTCATAAACTCCTGACCTCGAGTGGTCGGTCTGCATTGGCCTCCCAAAGGATTATAGGCATGAGCCACCATGCCCAGCCTTTGTTTTGTTTATGTAGTAAGTGCTGTTGTTGATTTAAGTTGGACTTAATGTTTATGGTTTTTACCATGCTTAGTGTTTGATTTGTGGTATCTATCACAATCATAGCTTTTGCAAAATCATCATTAGAAAAAAATAATTGTTTTGATTATTCCTTGAGTATTTTCTTTTTTTTTTTTTTTTTTTTTTTTTTGGAGATGGAGTTTCTCTCTTGTTGCCCAGGCTGGAGTGCAATGGCGCGATCTCAGCTCACCGCAACCTCCGCCTCCCAGGTTCAAGCAATTCTCCTACCTCAGCCTCCCAAGTACCTGGGATTACAGGCATGCGCCACCATGCTTGGCTAATTTTGTATTTTTAGTAGAGACGGGGTTTCTCCATGTTGAGGCTGGTCTCGAACTGCTGACCTCAGGTGATCCTCCCACCTCGGCCTCCCAAAGTGCTAGGATTACAGGTGTGAGCCACCACGCCTGGCCCCTTGAGTATTTTCATAGGGTAGTAACATTTAGAACCAAAAGAGGTCTTTGTTCTGTCTAGTCTATACCTTTTATTTTACATATAAGAAAACAGGCCCAGAAATTCAATTCAGTTGAACAAGTATTAGCACCTACTATATATAGCACAATGCCTAGGTTCTTTTGGAGAAATGCCTAATGCTGTTGCACCACAAAGGACTTATGCTGAGAAGAACCTTAAGGACCAAAAGATGGAGACCCCATAGTAAATGTGGTGTAGGATAGGAAGGGCCACAAGTTTTAGTGACCAGGGAAGGCTCAGTGTAGTTTGAACCAGCCTGAAAGGAAGGACAGAGTTAAAATGAAGGTTAGAAGAATACCACAAACTATAAAATAGAAGTAGAAGTATAAAGTATGGTTCAGCCTGGGCAACATGAAGAAAATTTCTACCGAAAATACAAAAATTAGCTGGCATGGTGTCGTGTACCTGTAGTCCCAGCTTCTCAGGAGGCTGAGGTTAGAGGATTACCTGAGCCTGGGAGGTCACAGCTGCAGTGAGCTATGATCACATCGGTGCACTCCAGCCTGGGCAACAGAGCGAGACTTTGTCTCAAAAAAAACAGACCAAAAAAAAAAAAAAAAAGTAGAAAGTTATGGGGAAAAGGAGTGGGAAACAAAATCAAGTTAGGAAAAGCAGAACCAATGATCAGGTTTTTAATACCTTGTTGACTAGTTTCCATTACTGCAAATCTTTGATTAACAGAAGGTTCAACATTGTACTACTAAGTTGACATTTGTGGATAAGGTGCATCAGATAGATGTAACTAGTTACAACAATCTTAAACTTAAGAACCTGCACTATGAGCATGGTGGCTCATGCCTATAATCCCAGCACTTTGGGAGGCCAAGGCAGGCAGATCCCCTGAGGTCAGGAGTTCGAGACTAGCCTGGCCAACATGATGAAACCCCATCTCTGCTAAAAATAACAAAAATTAGCTGGGCATTGTGGCAGGCACCTGTAATACCAGCTACTTGGGAGGCTGAGGCAGGAGAATCACTTGAACCTAGGAGGCGGAGGTTGCAGTGAGCCAAAATCACACCACTGCACTCCAGCCTGGGCGACAGAGTGAGACTCCACCTCAAAAAAAAGAAAGAAAAAGAACCTGCACTATGAACATGATGATAGGAATCAAAAAAATTTTTCAAGGTTAGCATTATTGGGACTTTACTGGTTCTAAGGGATTGAAGGGGAGAAATGAGCCAAAGATGACTCTAAGATAGCAGCTGACAGAAGCAACAAGGGCAAATAAAGGTTTTCTTTTTTTTACTTGTGCATGTTTGAAGGTAGTCTAGAAGGAACAATGTAAATGGTAGAGCTTCAAAATAAAACAGAGGCCATTTTGCTATGCCTTCACCTTTTGGTAGAGAATAAATGAGATTGTCTGCAGAAAGGATGAATATGAGTTTGAAGAGAGGTTTGAAATGGCCTTGTGGATGAATAACTCAGTGACCCACAGACTTGTCAATTAGTGTCCAAGGCTAATGGAAGTCACATGACATAAGTACTGGGAAAATCAGGCAGGCTGTGGGCAGTTCTTGGTCCCTCAGGCAGACCTATGCAGACTGAAGCCAGAGCAGGAAAAGCCAGAGTGAAAAGCTGGTGCCTCTTTTTGGGTTGGCCTGAGAGGAGTATGGGGTCAGAGTGAGAATGACATTGAGAGTTGAGGACCACAAAGCCCTAGCCAGGAAGAGAGTGTAGAATGGCAATACAATATACTTTTAAGTCCTTGACTTACGATATTTGTGCAGATAGAAGAAATAAATGAGCAAATCAGAAGAGAGAAAGAGGAAGCTGAGGCTCGTATGCGACAAGCATCTAAGAACACAGAGAAATCAACTGGTGGAGGTGGAAATGGAAGTAAAAATTGGTCAGAAGATGATCTACAATTACTAATTAAAGCTGTGAATCTGTTCCCTGCTGGAACAAATTCAAGGTACTGGTTTTAATGAAACTTTTCTTCAACTCACACTGGAGCCTGGAGATAATGTAGACAGACTCCAAGTAGCAGCACTTGTTATCACAGAAACTTGCAGAGATAAATTCTGTGCCACAGTAGAAAAGTGAAAAGCGAGGTGCATTTTGAAGCTGTCAGTCTTACCCATTGCATCAGTACACATGCACATATACATATGACAGAATACTTGTTTCTCAGGAAATTGAAGATCGTGAGACAAGTCTTGACTTATGTCGGCTTACTCTGTCATGGCTTGTGCTAGGGATTAGGTTTTCTGTAGTTTTTCTTTTACAGTCTTGCTCTTTGTTTCTTCCCACCTCAAGCTGGAGCTTGAGTTTAACTCCAAGAAAGCCCTAGAGATCCAGCATCCCTAATTCTATAGATGAAACCGAGGCTATTTTCAGAATGATTGATCTTCTGAAGAAATGTATTAAACTGGCAGTATACACAAATAAGTGGTTTTATGTATGTTGATTTGTACACAGAATCTGTAAGACGTATGGACTTAAAACCAAGATTATATAGTTGATTGAAACATGAAAAGCAAAAACCATAATTCAGGCAACAGGAATTTACAGTACAGCATAATTAGACCACCAATTTGAGCTCATTCTGTACATACTATAACCTTTCTGCAGTAAAAATCTAATGGTTTTTGTTGTTTTGTTTTTCCTTACTACTATTATATTATTGGTATAATATATCCTATCAGATGGGAAGTTATTGCTAATTACATGAACATACATTCTTCCTCTGGAGTCAAAAGAACTGCCAAAGATGTTATTGGCAAAGCAAAGAGTCTCCAAAAACTTGGTGAGTTTTGAGAAGTCCATTTGTTACTTTAAACACCTATTTTTAAAATAACTTATGCAAGTTAATGAAAGATTAAATGAGATGATCTGTTAACCATTAAATTTTTTTCATTTCTCAGACCCTCATCAAAAAGATGACATAAATAAAAAGGCATTTGATAAGTTTAAAAAAGAACATGGAGTGGTACCTCAAGCAGATAACGCAACGCCTTCAGAACGATTTGAAGGTAAATTTTGCTTTTCTAAACGTAGAAAATGCTAGCCGTGTTATCTGTGCTGCTTGGACGTACAAGACTTAGGGTCTATGTTCAGAATGATAGGGAAATAAAATGTTTGGCAGACTGGAAGCTGTAAGCAAACATTTCCAGGGCAAAGATTTACTTCACCTAACCATTAAAAATGGAGAATTGCAGTTCTTCCATTTCAGATGCCATTAGAAAAGGGGGCTGTGTTTGTTTTGCTTACCAGGTTTTGCAAATCTGTGTTAGATGATATTATTGGGACTAAAGAATCGTGTTTTATCGCGATAATTGCTTGATTTTGAGAAATGTACTGTAATTATATAAGAAAATGTCCTTATGTTTAAGGAAAAACACAGAAGTGTTAAGGAATAAGGAGGCATCATGTCTGTAACTTACAGTTCAAAGTATGTCTGTATATATAGAGAAAAAGAATTAGCAAATATGAAAATGTTCACATTTGGGGAAGTCAGGCAGAGTACACAGGGATTCTTTCTACTCCTCTAAAATTATTTCAAAATAAAAAGTTAAAAATTGTTAGGGTTCAAAACCAGCCTGGGAAACATAGTAAGACTCAAAAAAAAAAAAAAAGAAAAACGGTTTGATATTATCTTGGGTGTTCTAATTTGATTACTCTAGACCAATGCTTTTCATATTACAAATCATGACCCATCACTGGGTCATGAAGTCAATTTAGTGTCTTGAATAGAAAATAAGTGTTACATAGGTGGGTATACTTGTGAAACTCTTGATCATGTGTGTCTTTGTGTTTGGGATGTGATATAAATTTTTTTCTTGCTATGACAAGGTTTGAAAGCAGTTTATGTGGAAAAAGTTCTTTCACTTCATGTTTTGTGAGCCACCAATCCTTTCTTAAACTAATCGCAGAAAGATGCTTTTGGATTAAGACTTGACTATACATAAGCTGTTTCTTTCTTCTAAGAGTCCCAGTTTTACCTATATTCTTTAATCTTATTATCCCAAAATTTGAACTTAAAGATATGAGACTTAACAGTGTTATATAGGGGAGGAAAATCATTGCAAAAATCAGGGGTGACTTGTTTGGCTGAGTTAGGCATTATTTCGGTTCTTTTAATAAAGGTAAGTTAACAAGGCAGGGTTTCAGAACACCTAAAAGACACTTCTAAAGAAGTTTATTCTCCTGCACCTTTATCTCCACAAAATACAACAGGTATTAGCACACTAGTCTCAGCTCTTTCTTAGGGGGAGTTGTTTCCATGTTGGAGGGAGGTGGGCCCTGATATTTGTCCAGTCTGCTTTCTGTGAGGAGAGGTGACCCTGTGAAGGCAAGAGTGACTGGCAGTACTGCTATGTGGGTATGACTCCTTTGCCTCTTTTATGGAAATGGGAAGGCTCCTTCCTCTTCAGTTGTACCGTTAAACAGCAAGCTGGCACCATTTTTTGAATAGTGATTTCTCATAGGAGTTTTGCAGCAGTATGTTTAATTTATTTTGGTATTTGTGATGTAACTGGAGAACAGCAGGAAATACTGCCATGTCACTTCCATCTTTTTTCCAAGAGAGGAAATAAAATCTATGGTATTTAGGGCTTTAAACCAATACAAAGAAATTCAACAAAAGACTTCCTAGAACTTAAAAGCTACCTTCAAAAAAGCTTCTTAGGCACCTTAGGTACCTTCAAATATTACACAAATTCTCTGCTTTGTTTTGAATAGGTGGTGGTTTTGTTTTTGTTTTTCCTTCTTTAATTGGGAAGGAACTTTGGTTTCTAGGCTTAACTTTTAACAGATCTCACAGGCCGCAGTTTCTAGTAGTAGTCAGGCTACTGGTAGTATTAGTCTGTGTTGTCACTGCATAGTCTGAAATAACTAAGTTGCCAGAAGTCCATTAACTTAACCAAATCAGCTTTCTACCACTTAACATTCTCCTTTTACCTACACAAGTGGACTGTGTAATACTTAACATCCTTAAGAAATATATTTGTTTCTGACACACATCTTAGATGTTTTCTGAAATATACACGGTTTAGTTGAAGAACCACAATAGCAGTTATTGGAAGTGTTCAGCATCGGCTCCCAAGATTTTAGCAGATGTGATGAAGAGACCACTACAACACAATCTAATCTCAGCTTGCCTCTCCAGCACTGGTACCCTGGGCACTTGGCTTAATTTTGCTAGGTTTGTTTCCTTCAGTGTAAAACAAGAATGGTTTCCAGGGTTTCTATCCAGCAAAAGTTTAACTGTGAGGAAGCTCTTTTACCTATCCTGTAAGGAAGTAGACTTATCAGAACTCTTAATGAATTGTGGTTGTGTTTTTGAGTCCAAGAGTCCAACAGTACTATAAATTTAAATATGGCTTTTTTCCAGTCTGGTGAGTATATTACATTGATTTTTAAGAGATAAACAGTACAAGGTAGATCTTTACTATTGTGTTTTAAAAGCCTTTGAGATTTTATTTTCTGGGATGTGAGCCATCTGAAATTTTTTCTCTTATTAACACTCAAGAGGACTATATGTATCTCTCATCTCTACAAGTTTATTTTCAAAATGACACATCCCAGATTGAAGTGGGCAGTTAGCGAACACTTGCGGACCACAAGACTTGTCTGGGAACATGTTCAAAGACAGTTTTCAAATAAAAATTTTTCTTAAACAGGTCCATATACAGACTTCACCCCTTGGACAACGGAAGAACAGAAGCTTTTGGAACAAGCTTTGAAAACATACCCAGTAAATACACCTGAAAGGTGGGAAAAAATAGCAGAAGCGGTACCTGGCAGGACAAAGAAGGACTGCATGAAACGATACAAGGTTGCAGACTTAAGATTTTATAGATTGTTGTATTTTAAATTGTAACGGGTTATATAGCCCATATTTTATGTATTAAGTGGTTAATAATATAGTGCTTATTTCAGTACCAGTAGTTATGGGGCCAATATTATTAGGAAGAAATGAGCAACCTTAGAAACTTTCTAGGCCCTGGCAGATACTGAAATCAGTATATTTAGTACTATCTTAGTTGTTTGAATTATTTACACCAAACACTAGATTAAAATGTTTTTAAATTCTGACAACTTCTTAAATCACATCTTTCTCCCTTCTAGGAACTTGTCGAGATGGTAAAAGCAAAGAAAGCTGCTCAAGAACAAGTGCTGAATGCAAGTAGAGCCAAGAAATGACAATCTTTGTTGTGTGTGCATTTTTATAATAAAACTGAAAATACTGTAAACATTTTCATTCTTAAAATTATACTCATGGTAATAATTTGAAAGTATGCTGCTTGCAACATAATTTCTCAGAGAACAAAGACTGACCATTAATACAAGACAACCTTCAGAGGGGTAGTCTTTTTATCCTTTGAAAGTATGATACAGTATTTAATTTAAATTTCCAAATGTATATACATGTTCATTTTTATTTTTTTCTAGATCTGTTTTATAAATACATGTGTTCAAACAATCTTGATTAGGAGCATTTTAATCATGAAGCCAACACATGTTACTGCAAATCTGTTTAAAATCTGGTAGTTGCTCAATGGGACCTAAGGATTAAAAAGAAGACAGTTAATTAAAAGTACTTGGCCAACTTTTTGCATAGAAGAAAAGAAGCCAGGCTTACCAACAGCAGCAATAGCTGGACTCCTATTATAAATGTATTTGGTACATACTTCTCGAATTGTCTCAGCATTCACAGCCTGAAATATGGAAGACACTGTCATTCAGCTTTTTGTAGTAAAGACAAAGTCTATACCTGGAACTTCTTAAAACTAAAGCAAGATGAAAGATACATATTCTCAGCTTTTTTAACAAAGATCTTTTTTACACATGACCCAATAGTAACTCAGGACTACTTACATCAATTCTTGCTTCAAGCTCAGGGATGGGAATCCTTCTATTATAGCATAACATTTGCCTACCAATATCTTCACAAATTGGAGTTGAACCTATTTAAAAAGAAGGAAAAACTAACTATTGGAATATAGATCAACCATATGAAAACAGAACCTATGTCTTTATTTTTACCATCAAGCTGCAACAACATGTTTGTTTTCAGAAGATTTCTGGCTCGTGCGACCTCACTTTCAGTGACACTTGTACAGAGTCGCATCCTAAAAAACATTTGGAAAAACAGTAGTTATTGGAAAATGTTTTATTTCATGAGTTAATGACCTAAGAATGATGATGTCATCTTCTACACACAACATACAGGTGATTACAATTTAATTCCAATGCTAAGCAAAAGCTAAAATGATTATTTTCCCCAGTATTAATTTCTCAAAAATGATACATAAACATGCCTAATTACGCATTAGCAGACAAAGGCTTAATACAAATGGGCTGATCACATTTTCAGAAGTGCTATAAGCATGAGTCCTCATCTGTTGGAGTCTGATATGCTATGGGTTAAGTCAGTGGGTCATTCATTGGTTTCTGAAAACAATGAGTAGAGTCTAACTTAAATCTAATTTTTAACTTAATAATTACATCCTAGTTGACTAGATTTAGAAAGATGTAAGCCAGTTAAGAATAGTGGAGGAAAGGAACCAGAGCTAAATGTTTTCCAAGAGGCTGCGAGCCTTTCTGCCCATCTACTGACTCAAAATAGTTTGTTTTCTTTTAGCAGTGGCAACTTCAGATTTACTTTCCCTTCAACCAGATTACTTTCAGAGATATTTTCCAAACAACTTCTAGTTGGCTTTTAAACTTTTAGGATCATCTTTCTGAATTAACCTGCTTCTGAAAGATTAAAACTTTCAGCCAGGTGTGGTGGCTCACGCCTGTAATCCCAGCACTTTGGGAGGCTGAGAAGGGTGGATCTCCTGAGGTCAGGAGTTCAGGACCAGCCTGGCCAACATGGTGAAACCCCATCTCTACTAAAAATACAAAAAATTAGCCGGGCATGGTGGTACGCCTGTAATCCCAGCTATTCGGGAGGCTGAGGTGGGAGAATGGCTTGAACCTGGGGAGGCAGAGGCTGCAGTGAGCTGAGATGGTGCAACTACACTCCAGCCTAGGCAACAGAGCAAGACCTCATCTCAAAAAAAAAAAAAAAAAAAATTCTATAGTATGAATCAGCTTCACATCTTGAGACTTAGGAAAAACCAAATGCAACCTTTAAAAACATGGCAACTACTGTTTATCTAGGTCTCTTAATTAAAAGGTAACATTACCATAAATCACCATAAAGAATAAAAAACTAGTTTAAAACGAATTAAAGGCAAAATTTAAATTACTTAAAGCTATTTCCTCACCATTCTTTTTGAACAACATGTAGCATGTCTGCAACAGTGGATGGTTCACAAACCATATAGAGTCCCCATAATCCTGTATCTGTGTAGGAAGTGTTGAAAGACTGAAAGCTATGGCAAAGACTGCCATGACAAGTGAGCTGGGCCAGCTTGCTAGATAAATTCTGCAAGGAAAAAAAAATTCCAAGAGAATTTTAATTACTCATGTCCAAAATACAGAAAGAAAAATGGAGTGTGTGGAAAATAGTGAATATCCTTAGAGGCTAAGTTTCCTAGTTTTATTCAACATCTCAGTAGTAGAGTTAAAATTCAGTAAGACTAAGAATTGTGCTTATTATCTCACTTACCCAGTGCACCCCCTGGAGAAATTCATGTTATAAAAGCAATGAATCCTTATAATTAACGTAGTGGCTATATCTACTTCTAAAACTAGATTGCTATTATCAACCCAATTTCTAGGGCTCTTGGCTACATATGCTTAAAGATTCAAAGTTATATTGCATATGAGGCTTAAGATTATTTAGATGAAATGTATTTTGGAGAAATCTATGAGTAAAGACAAATCTATACAATGTGTTTTGAAATAATTCCAACTTACAAAAAAGTTGCAAAAACAGTACAGAGAATTTCCTTTATCCACCAGATTCCGTTATTTTACCATGTTTGCTTTATTCTCTTTATACAAGTTTTTTCAACTGAGTCTTAGATGTGATGCTTCTTGCCCCAAATACTTTAGTATGTACTTGTGAAAAACAAGGAAATTAATTTTCTTACATCACCTTGGTATAGTTCCTTAATATCTGTGGAGAATTGTTTCCCAGATCCCTGTGGATACCAAAATCCACAGATGCTAGAGCCCTCATGTAATATGGTATATGTAGTATTTGCATATAAGCACATTCTCCTGTATACTTTAAATCATCTCTAGATAAATACCCAATCCATGTAAATGCATGTAAATAGTTGTTATACTATAGTGTTTAGGAAGTGACCAAAAAAAAACTCCATACACGTTTAGTACAGATGCAACCATCCATTTGTTCCCCAAAATTTTCCACCTATGGTTGGTTGAATCCATGGATATGGAACCCACAGATATAGAGGGCCTACTGACTATTAAAATTAGGATATTAACATTGACATAGTACTTCTAGCTAATTCTTCTGTCCTTATTCAAATTTTGCCACTAATAAACTTTGTGGCAAAGAAAAAAAGAAACTTTTTCTGGCCCACATGCAATCCAGGATCAGTTTATATATTTTTAAGTCAGAATTCACAGTACAAGGCTCTATTCTGCCACTTTAAAAAAGGATTCTTACAAAGAACTTATATTTAAGAAAACATGATAATCTTCCATCTGTTATGGAAAATTTCTTTTAAAATCACTTACCATTCCTCCCCCAAAAGAGCGATCCCAGTTGCCAATCAGCGTGTTTGCAACCATGAGACAGATTGTATCTGGATGTGCCCAACCAACAGCTTCAACAGCTATTGCAAGGTGTGCCAAAGGCATCTTGTCATCCCTCACACGAATCTAGTTAAGATAAAGCAGGAGGACCTCTAGTTAAGATTAACATTATATAACATGCTTATTAACAAGGAAAAAATCACCAGTCCCATTAACTGCAAAGTTAAAATGTACACAGGACTCTATTTTGATTTTTTAACTATCAGGCCTCATTACATTGTTGAGTTTAATCTAGAAGAATTTAGATTAAATTAAGGAAAAATTACTTTTCCCAAAGCATTTTACTACAGACAGGCACCACATGGTTTACCTGGTCAAAAAGGGTTGCATCATTTCACTGGTAGAAATCAATCCTTTGTGTTTGTCAATCTGAATTTTTCTTTTTCTTTCTTTTTTTTGAGACAGAGTCTCACTCTGTCGCCCAGGCTGGAGTGCAGTGGCGCCATCTTGGCTCACTGCAACCTCTGCCTCCCAGGTTCAAGCAATTTTGCCTCAGCCTCCCAAGTAGCTGGGACTACAGGCATACACCACCATGCCCAGCTAATTTTTGTATTTTTAGTAGAGATGGAGTTTCACCATGTTGGTGAGGCTGGTCTCAAACTCCTAACCTCAGTGACACACTCGCCTCAGCCTCTCCAAGTGCTGGGATTACAGGCGTGAGCCACCGCGCCCGGCCTCAATCTCAACTTTTCTATTGACATGTCATATTGACGTCACAGGTTTATTTTTGTACTGCCAATGCTACAGTTCTAGGCAGCTGCCAATATCAGGGCATTTTCCAGATACTACTTTGAGCATCATCCTTAACATGGCAAACCAAGCCGCTAGTGGGGCTGAAAGCTAGTTGATAACTAGTAGTTTCCCTGCAAGTTCTGGCTCTAACAGTTACTACCCCCTCCTAAAACATACTGTGGGCAAAACTGAGCCAAGAGTAAACCTGAAGTGAAAGTCAAAATATGGGGTTTAAAAGATTACTTCCAGATATTATAATTTGTAAATTGGCATAGTGCCAAAGAAAAAGCACAAAAAGACCAAATTATAAACTGCTCTTAAAACTTTGCTTCCTTTCAGACTAGAATGGAGAAATTTAAAAACAAAACAAAAAAAACCTTGCTTCCTTAGGAAAGAAAAATAGGTGGTTAAATACGGAAGAGGAAGGAATGTAAACAAATGAGTACATCCTCTTCCCTTTTCCTATTATTCCATTCTATTCCTACTAGAAATATGCACATTTTGTTTACTTATGTGTAAATACAACACAAGGAATCCAAAAGGCTAAATACTAGCTGGGAGGCTTGCCCTACCTCACTTCCTGTGAATTTGCAGGGAGGCAGAGCTGGTATTTCTCCTTTGTGTGTGCATAAAGAGTCACCGAAATGAAACTTTGCTAAGTCAAGCAATTCATCATGGGAAACACCTAAATTGAAAGAAAATATTTTCACATGTATCTAGCAGCAATATAGTTTACAATAAACCCTAGGTGGTATAATGTGATGTACATTACACATGAACTATCTACACTCACTAAAAGCCATTATTTAAGAGTAAGCTCACATAGCACACCTATTTCCTTGGTGTTGCAAAGCTTGAGGTTGCACAGCTTTCTCATTTTGTAGAGCAAATGACAGTTTTCATCAACAGACCAGTGGATTCACGGCTAAGAATAAGACAACTTGAAAACTCCACTTTTTACAAAATCATGTTCTATTAAACTATAAAAACTTCTGGGATCCAAACTAGCAAAAAATGCCAATTTTCAAAAAAAAAAATTGTTTTAGTGGAAAATACAAATATGGGCTCTATCAAATTTTTAAAAAGCTGGAGCTGGGCATGGTGGCTCACACCTATACTCCCAGTACTTTAGGAGGCTGAGGTGGGAGGATCATTTGAGTTCAGGAGTTCAAGACCAGCCTGGACAACATAGCAAGACTCTGTCTCAATAAAATAAATTTAAAAATCCAGGTACTATGGCTCACACCTGTAATCCCAGCACTTTGGGAAGTCAAGGTGGGCAGGTCACTTGAGATCAGGAGTTCAAGACCAGCCTGGCCAATATGGTAAAACCCTGTCTGTACTAAAAATACAAAAATTAGCTGGGCATGGTAGCAGGCGCCTGTAATAATCCGAGCTATTCAGGAGGCTGAGGCAGGAGAATTGCTTGAACTCAGGAGGCGGAGGTTGCAGTGAGCTGAGATCACACCACTGCACTCCAACTTGGGTGACAGAGCAAGACTCTGTCTCTAAAATAAATAAAATTAAATAAAAGAAAGCTGGATACACAGATATACTTTATTCTCTGCACTCTGCTCTCAGAACTCAGGAACAGGGCCCAGTGCAGTGCTTCACACCTGTAATCCCAACACTTTGGGAGGCCGAGGCAGACGGATCACCTGAGGTCAGAGGTAGACCAGCTGACCAACATGGAGAAACCCCATCCCTACTAAAGATACAAAATTAGTTGAGTGTGGTGGCGCACGCCTGTAATCCCAGCTACTCGGAAGGCTAAGTAAGGCAAGAGAATCAGTTGAATCTGGGAGGCGGAGTTTGCAGTGAGCCAAGATGACACCACTGCACTCCAGCCTGGGCAACAAGAGCAAAACTCCATCTCAAAAAAAAAAAAAAAAAAAAGAACTCAGGAACAAAATAGTGTCATCTAAATTTCTGAATACATCAATAGGTATCCAAATGCAAAAACTCAGGAATTACTTAGACTCTATATCCCTTGAGACCCAAATTAAGACTAACTTAATTTATAATTAAAATGTTAAATTATAATTTTATAATAAATGAAGCTAGGATACAAAAACTATTTGGCAAATAAAAGCTATACATCCTGAAGATTAACCTAGAAGAGATAAATGGTAGCCAAGACATAATTCAGAGGTCAGCAGAAACTTAAAACTGGCCTATTTCATTGAATTTAAGATGAAATCATTTATAAGGCACATCACTTATGTAGTATTTAAAACAAATACTAATTAATCTATAAGCCATTAAACTAAAGACATCTCAACTTTAGCTATGTCAGAATGAACCCATGAACCAAAGTAAAACTCATTTTGTCCATATGCCACCAACAATGGCAGAGAGGTCCCAGAAAGCTTGGTTGTTGAGGACCCATCTAACAAGTCTCTTGTCCCATTTCCAAGGCAGTTTCAAACACTTAAGCCCAAGTCTGCAAGAGCCAATTTAGAAACAATGTTACTCAAGAGAATTTCAGAGTGCACTTCCTGCCATGTACAATGAAGGTAGCTACAGTGAATAACATGTTTGATATTTAATGTTTTCATCTTCTCCATTACCCCCCAGGTAATTAGCTCAGAAATCAATCCAGAGCAACTAGAATTTTCAAATTATAATTTCTAAAAAGAGAAAAATTTACAACATGAAAGAACACTTTGCTTTGCTCTAATATTAAAAAATACAAAGAAATAAAAACTGGAGACCAGGTGCGGTGGGTCACGCCTGTAATCCCCAAGCTTTGGGAGGCCAAGGTGGAAGGATAACTTGAGCTCAGGAGTTTGAAACCAGCCTGGAAAACATAGTTAAGAATCCATCTCTATTTCTATAAATGTATTTTAAAAAGAAAAAAAAAATTGGAAACCAATTAAAATGTACTGCTGCCTAGATTCAGAATGCCAGGAAATCTGGCAGTATCTGTTGTCAATCTTTTTTTTTTTTCATTCACTGGCTTCAAACATCACCTCAAGGAAACCTGAAGTCAACTGCATGTTTGGATTCCCATTCAACATTCTCATGGCTCCCTGTGTGCTTCTCCTTCCCAAAAATTAGATCTATTAAATGATTGATTGAACAAATCAAAGAATGAACATACCCATTCCATGCTTGAACAAGGACGAAGTTGGCTCTCAAGATATAATTCAAAATCTCAAGAAATTCTCAAAGTACAGAACACTATGTTCCGTCTCTCTACCAGTTCACTCCTTTGCCCTTTTCTTGCACGTTCTACTATGTACACTTATGTATTGAACAGTTCATTAAGTCTTTCTATAAATAAAACCTACCTTTTGTTTTTTTTTTTTTTTTTTTTTTTTTTGAGACAGTCTCACTCTGTCGCCCAGGCTAGAGTGCAGTGGTGCAATCTTGGCTCACTGTAACCTCCGCCTCCCAGGTTCAAGCGATTCTCCTACCTCAGCCTCCCGAATAGCTGGGACTACAGGCGCATGTCACCAGGCCCGGCTACTTTTTGTATTTTTAGTACAGACGGGGTTTCACCATATTAGTCAGGCTGGTCTTGAACTCCTGACCTCGTGATCTGCCCACCTCAGCCTCCCAAAGTGCTGGGACTACAGGCGTGAGCCACCATGCCTGGCCTAAATGAAACCCACTTTAAAAACAATAGAAGGAAAGTCTGGTTCCAGTGCTCGACATTCCCCGTACACAGTATCAAATACAGTTATTTGCTATGTAAATGAAAATTCTTAGGATATCTCCCAACAGGATCAAACTAATAAGCATACCACTCCAACTACTGTGTTTAAAACATTTGTAGAAATTTAAATTGACTAACCTCCAGCAGCAGCAAGCACTATTCTTGGCCCCTTATAATGTGTAGTTATATAATCCACTAAGTCCTTACGACTTATAGATCTGGAAATGAAGTAAAACAATTTTTAAAGGAAACCAAAAAAAAAAAAAAAAAACAGACCTTCACATAATATACCTGAAATCAAATTGGACCATAACTGTACCCTAAAATGCAGTCAGAAATAGGATATAGGCAACACAGCAAAGAACTTCAACTTTTTTACATCAAGGAAAAAATACACCATTACTGGTTTATTCCCGAAGTACCTATGAACTCACGCGCTTGGGAGCTAGGTGGGACTAAAATGTAGCTAACTACAATTTCACTTAGGTTACTGGGGGAAAATTACTTTTTGAAACATACTTTTTAAAAGTTTGTAAATGTTAATTTTCAAAATTCATAAATTCCCTTATACACCAAGAAATTCTGTTATACCTACTTGATATTTTCAGTTGGTCCCAAAATTGTCCGTCCAAGTGCAGTATTTTGGTAAGCTGTGGCATGAAGATAATCGAAAACAACTTCTTGTAAATTGGTTTCAACTTCCTGCATCTCTCTAAGGATTACTCCACGCTCACGTTCAATCTCTGCTTCTCCCAATGTGCTGTTTTGTATTATATCAGCAAGAATTTCTACAGCTAATTGAAAATAAAATATAAGAAAAAGCACCAGCAATCTTAAATTTCACTATTAAAATCTATTAAACCAAAATCGGAAATTATGACACTGACCCATCACTCAATACTAAATGATTAGCCTGGGAGAAAAACATCAGATATACTTAACAGGACAAAATTAAAATTTAACATATAAACCCCTATAGTACAAAAGATTTTTTCCTTGGGGAAAAAGTATAAATTTGCCATCACCTTGTAATGACTCTACCTACTTAAAAAATGCTATGGAAATTTGCATACTAATATAGATTGTTCTATATGAAAATTACAAAGTTATATATATTAGTCTGAAAATACCTAGCTAGCAATGTACAGAGGGTTCATATCATCCAAGTATTTACTATCCAAGTTCCCACAGCAATGACAGTGCTGTTAAGAAGCAAAGAACTGGTCAGGCACGGTGGCTCACACCTATATAATCCCAGCACTTTGGGAGGCCAATATGGGCTTGAGCCCAGGAGTTCAAGACCAACCTGGGAAACATGCCAAAATCCTGTCTCTACAAAAAATACAAAAATTGGCCAGGCGCGGTGGCTCACGCTTGTAATCCCAGCACTTTGGGAGGCCGAGGCAGGCGGATCATGAGGTCAGGAGATCGAGACCACGGTGAAACCTCGTCTCTACTAAAAATACAAAAAAATTAGCCGGGCGTGGTGGCGGGCGCCTGTAGTCCCAGCTACTCGGAGAGGCTGAGGCAGGAGAATGGCGTGAACCCGGGAGGCGGAGCTTGCAGTGAGCCAAGATTGCGCCACTGCACTCCAGCCTGGGCGACAGAGCGAGACTCCGTCTCAAAAAAAAAAAAACAAAAATTAGCTGCGTGTGGTGGCATGTTCCCATAGTCCCTGCTACTCGGGAGGCTGAGATGGGAGGATGGGTGGAGCTCGGGAGGCAAAGGTTGTAGTGAGCTGCGATTGCGCCACTGCACTCTCGCCTGGGCAACAGAGAAAAGAATCCTTATAATCTAAAATATGCCCCAAATGAATCACAGAATTGTGTGTTCTCAAACCCTAATTTGCAAAAAGCCAAAAGTGAAGTGGAATATGTCATATTAGGTCATTAAGCAATTTTATCAGAAAAAGCGCATACCTCTCCAAAAAAAACCGTGCTTCATTCTTGAAGAATTAGTACATAGTTGCAATCATAAATCTAAATTTCATTAATATGATTAATGTTACAAAATAAACTTACAATCTTAAGTTTCTTTTTTTTCCCCTAAGAGACAAGGTCTCATTATGCTGCCCAGACTGGACTCAAATTCCTGGGTTCAAACAATCCTCCTGCCTCAGCTTCCTCCAAGTAGCCAGGACTAAAGGCATGTACTACCGTGTCTGGTTTAAGTTTCAATTTTTACTCTACTATAAACTGTTGTTCCTTGTTTTAATTAAGTTCACTTTAAGGCACACTGTCTCAGAACTGATTATGTTCAAATACTAAGAACATGACAGAACAAACTATTACAGTAAGCTGTGGCTGAGATCATGACCAAAAGGAAAAAATTACCTGTAAAACCAAATAAAACCCATCTGTCCAGATGAGAGAACAGAGTCCAGTAAAATGAGTGAGAAATAGCCCATAGACAAATGGAAGGACAAGAATTCCTGTGTGAAAATCCTCCTTTATGTAGGATTGGTGGTCTACACTGGTAGTTTCCAAAGGCGGGGAGGGGGGCTCCTATTTCCCAGTCTGTTTTAATCTGAATCTTTTTTTAAAATGTATATTTAATGTATGTTAGTATATTAGCACATGTATTTAACTTACAAGTACACATACATTAAGGATGTATGATCAACTTTCTTACCAATAAGAGTAAGTGATCATCACGCACACGTTTACTGCAGCACTATTCACAACAGCAAAGACTTGGAACCAACCCAAATGTCCATCAGTGATAGACTGGATTAAGAAAATGTGGCACATATACACCATGGAATACTATGCATCCATAAAAAAGGATGAGTTCATGTCTTTTGTAGGGACATGGATGAAGCTGGAAACCATCATTCTGAGCAAACTAGCACAACGACAGAAAACCAAACACCACATGTTCTCACTCATAGGTGGGAATTGAACAATGAGAACACTTGGACACGGGGTGGGAACATCACACACCGGAGCCTGTCGTGGGGTGGTGGGAGCAGGGAGGGATAGCATTAGGAGATATACCTAATTTAAATGATGAGTTAACGGGTGCAGCACACCAACACGGCACATGTATACATATGTAACAAACCTGCACGTTGTGCACGTGTACCCTAGAACTTAAAGTATAATAATAAAAAATAAAAATTAAAAAAAATAAGTGATCATAAAACCTGGAGACCATTAGTCTAAACATCTAATTATTACTTCATATACCAGGCTTCACACCCAGGGTGAAGGGTGAAAAACCCCAAGTAAATCCCCAAAGTTGGAGCTGCTTCAGAGAGCACTTCCATTTTGTATTCCTTAGGGAGAGCCCCTCTGTTTTTCTACTCCCACTAGCAGAGGCTCTGTCCTTCCCAGCTAGATGCCAGGAGAAAAGGGGGAAAAAAAAGTCTTTTAACTTCACCCTTCCTTTTTCTGTTTCTCCTTTTTGCCTTCCCTGTTGTTCTGTGTAAATGAAGGAACTAGGCTGGAATGAACAACTCTTTAAAGAAGCTTGGCCTAGCCCTATGTTCTTGGTCCCTAATTAGTCCTGGGACAAAAACTGTCTCTATTGGTTTTGTTATTCAAACCAACACACCCTCCATCGTTGCTGTCATTTTTGTTTTAATGCAAAAGTTAGGGTATCATATTAAGTATTTTAGTTATTTACAGGTGATAGGTTTCTTATTTTATTGTTTTGACAAAGCAAATGAATCTGTTAAGAAGACACACACTTGAGTCCACAGTAAGCCACCTGATAGCTATGCAATCCCGGGCAAGTCAGAGTCTGGGCTTCAATTTCCACAACTGCAAGGTGGAAACACCTGTGCAGATCAAATGGCTAGTATATACACAAAAGTACTTTTGTTAAGTGCCATTTAAACATTATTAATGAAAGTCTATTAGGAATCCAAAATTGCAAAGTAGTAACTACAACTACAGAAGGACCTTAAGGGTTAAAAATTTCACTAATGGCCGTGCACAGTGGCTCACGCCTACAATCCCAGCACTTTGGGAGGCCGAGGCAGGTGGGTGACTTGAGGTCAGGAGTTTAAGTCCAGCCTGGCCAACATGGTAAAACTCATCTCTACTAAAAATATAAAAACTAGCCAGCTATGGTGGCAGGAGCCTATAATCCCAGCTACTCAGGAGGCTGAGGCAGGAGAATCACTTGAACCCAGGAGGCAGAGGTTGCAGTGAGCCAAGATCACACCACTGCACTCCAGCCTGGGTGACAGAGCGAGACTCTCTCTCTAAACAAAAATAAGGATTTTACCAATTAGCTCTAAAACTGCTAAATTTTGTTGTTAATTCTTCCACTGGGAAATGTTTGTGTAATAACTTTTAGAGAGTCAAAACAGTCTACAAACATGGTAACTAACAAACTGCTGTCCTGTCAAAATATTTTATTTCCACCAAATAATCTCTATTTTATTGCTACATATTAAGAAAAACAATCATCCATAATCTTACTATTTGTCATATTTAGAAAAAAAAAAAATAGGATCAGCTGTACCCTCACCCAGAATTCAGTTTCGCTTTTTCACATTTCTGGAACTTACTCTTTTACAACAGACATAATAAAAATAGTACTAAATAATTCCTGATTCTCATGAAAATTATATTATCTGCTGTATAAATAATAACAATACCTCTTGGCAAGTCTTTAGAGAATGCTTTGGCATAGTATACAGTCTGCTCTCTGGAGGTATAGGCATTGAGATGAGCACCCATATTTTCAATCTCAAGTTCCAGATCTAACTGGGATCTCTTCTTGGTGCCCTTGAAACAAAAGAGGAAAAACAAATTATGCAACCTCCCTTTATCCTTCACCTATTCTAAACACTTCAGATAATATGGAGGACATAAGTTCGTTTCATGCAGGGTCAAATTTGGTTTCTAAAGTACATCAGGTAGGGTATGATGGCTCACACCTGTAACCCTGGCACTTTGAGAAGCTGAGGCAGGCAGATTGAGCCCAAGAGATCAAGACCAACCTGGCCAACATGGCGAAACCCTATCTCTATGAAAAAAAAAAAACCATATATATATATATATATATATATGGTTTGTTTATATATATATATATATATATATATATATAAAAAACACCCGGTTATATATATATAAATATCCGGTTATATAAATTATATAAATTATCCGGGTGTGGTGGCATGCACCTACAGTCCCAGCTAATCCAGAAGTAAATGTGGGAGGATGGCTTGAGCCTAGGACGCGGAGGTTGCAGTAAGGAGATTGTGTCACCGCACTCCAGCCTAGGAAACAGAGCTAGATCCTATCTCAAAAAAAATTAAATTAAAAAAAAAAGGTACGTCAGGCTTCAGAAATGGTACACATTCAGATGACTCCTGCATCCCAAGAGAAAGTTTTCATTTCAGCTTTACAAAGCAATTATCAGTACTTATTTTAGATACTGTCCTGGAAAAATAAACATAAAACATGTTATACTACTGAAAGAGCTCTCCCTGCCTCTAAAGAATGAGACTTTGTGCTTATTATCTCTTAAAGGGAGTGCATTTTTGTAAAGTCTTACAACTTGCCTTGAAAGCCATATGCTCCAGAAAGTGTGCTGTTCCATTGTTCTTCTCATTTTCATATCTACTTCCAGCATCAATCCAGAGTCCAACCTTAATGCAATCAAAGAACAATTAAATAAATCCATTTTATTTATTTGAAGTTGGGGGGAACAGTGTCCTTCCTTTTTCTGACAAATGCTTTCTCGTCTTAACACTAAGATTTTCTTGACCTGAGTGAATTGATAGTTCTTTCCTGTGAACTATGAGATTTAAAAATTTTGATCAGGATACTGCTGGGTGCTACAAGTATCTACCTGCCACCTTCACTGAGGATTCTTTGCCCAACTCATTAATCCAGCCAATTAATAACTGTAGTATCAAGAACATCAGAGACTGTCAGAAAACTCCGGTTGAAATCCTGGCTTTGTCATGTATTAGCTGAGTGACCTGAACAAAACCATTTAACTTCTCTCACTTCCTTAACTATGAAACAGGTGTGAGGACGCCCACTACAATTGCTTTTTAGCAAGTAAGATATCAGTAGAAACACCTGGCAGAGTAGCCCTGCAAATATATCTCATTATTATCAATACTGACAATAAATAATCAATAATAAGCTACAAGAACAAGATGCAGACAATGCAACAGGATACATATGCACCCTGTAACTAAGTACCACTGGAAGAAAAGGTTCATAACTCATGGAAATCTGTCAAGGCAAAATAACTGCCACCCTTTCTGAACCACCAGCCAACGAAAAAGCTAAAGATTAAAATCAACAATTTGCTACGCTAAATGAAGGGTCACTTAAGAGAAGGTTGCCTGAATCACTCACCGTGCATGTTGACAGCCCAGAGTCTTCCGAAGCCACTCTGAGTCCGCTTTCTAAACATGTTACTCTTGTTTCAGGAACATTCAGAACAACTTGAGTAGCAGCCTGTGTACTTCTTAATCTGTTCTCTCCAAAATATAATGACTGGTTGGGGGTAGGAAGTGGAAGAGACAAAGCAAAACACATTACTAATCTGATATTAAATGTTGTTTTTAAAACCAAATCTATTTTAAATAGGCTGTCTCTATAAAAGAATCTTTCTTCTTGAATTTTGGTTCCACTGGGATCTCTACCTGGCCTAGAAACATCTGTCACCAGCCACTGTCCTAAAGCCAGCAACGTGATTATAAACATGCCTTTCCCTCAGGGAAGATGAGCAGTTATCATCACCCAGAGAGAAAGTGACTTTATTTCACTACCTCTCCTAGAAATGTTCTATATTCATTATGGAGAAAACAAGCAGGGAAAAAAAAAAGAGAGAGAAAACATGTAAAACTACCTACACACAAGACAGAACTGACACTCGAGTTTTCACTGTTCAAGAAAAGCAACAGGGTTTGGAAATGGTTAAAAAAAAAAAAAGGGGGGGGGAGGATAGGAAGATGGGCCGATGTTCAAAATGCAAATGACTGGCCTTTCGGCCAGGAACTATTCGCCTTTCAGCAGTTTTTCTTTGCCCTTATACAAAAGTCTCACATCCCTTTGCTGAAAGTCAGAGACTCTCTCATGAGAAAAATGCAAATACATAAAAAATTTTACTTCAGCGATGTCCAGGTTCGCGGGAAGCCCAGCTGAGGACGAAGTTCAGTCAGGCAAAAACAGAACTCTGGAGCGGTACCCATTTCACTTTTTAGTTTTCCCCAATTTGCAAGCACTACGTTTTTAGTGGTCAAACATGCACTCCTCAGTAGCTGGCGGGAGGAACCGAAAACCAGGGTCATCCCACACGTCACTAGCAGGTCTCCTGGCTGGTGGCCACAAGCCAGACACCGCCAGCCAGTTCAGCAGCCCCAGGCCGCCTGGCGCCCGGCGGGTCCGGGTCGAGGCCCTGCCCGACCCACTGTTCGGATCTGTGGCACCGACTCTCAGGTGCGCTGCGCTGGGTCTTGGCGAGATCTCGAGGCCAGGGCCGGCCCGGAGGGAAGCTCACCCGTCCCGCAGCGCCTCGGATTAGGAGACTCTCGCTGAAACCCCAGAGCCGCCGCCGCGCCGCGGGTAACAACAGGACTCGAGCCGCCGCAGCCGCCATTTCTGCTAGAAGGAAGGTAGAGGATGAAGGATGTGCTTCCGGGGTCGCGATCTGAGGCCCCAGAGCAGGGAGGCGGACTCCACCTTGTGGCCGTGATGGGAATGACACTCCTCGAAGCGGTCGTGAAAGCAATCAGGGCCTGACCATGATGCTGAGCGGTCCTTACCAAATGAATTGGGGAGTCTGTAGAAGCCCCCTGTATCATCAGTTATTTTAACGATCGCCTACTAAGTGCAAAGCACAAATGCGGTGGAATGAAAGATAACCTGATGCAATATATCTCACTGGTGGATGGAATTGATTGAAAACAGTGGAATAATATTCACAAGTCACTGCCTTTAAAGGAAAAGTCTAGTGGGAGAGACAGATGCGGTGAGGGGAGGAAAAGATGTATCCGTGTTGACCACTATCCACTGTTCGAACCTATACAATATGGCTCATCTCATTCCATAGAAATTGCCCTTGGTAAGGTCACTAATTGCTGAAAGTTGGACACTTTACAGACTTATGTTACAGTCCTGTTGGAGGATTTGATGTCGTTGGCTTCTTTGAAATTCTCTTCTCAATATATTCTAGAGCTCCACCTCCTCATAGTTCCCTCTGCACTTTCTTGGACTCCTCTTTATTCACAGATCTGTTTTTTGTTTTTGTGATGGAGTTTCACTCTTGTTGCCCAGGCTGGAGTGCAGTGGTGCAATCTCAGCTCACTGCAACCTCTGCCTCCCAGGTTCAAGCAATTCTCCTGCCTCAGCCTCCCAAGTAGCTGGGATTACAGGCGTGTGCCACCACGCCTGGCTACTTTGTATTTTTATAGAGATGGGGTTTCACCATATTGGTCAGGCTGGTTTCGAACTCCTAACCTCAGGTGATCCGCCCACCTCCACCTCCCAAAGTGCTAGGATTACAGGTGTGAGCCACTGCGCCAAGCCCACAGATCTCTCAAGGAACTAAAAATTGTAAATGCTTTTCTAACTCAGGTAGATGCTATTGTGCTCATTTTGCAATTAAGACACTGAAGTCAAATAACTTGCCCCAGGTTACCCTGCTATAATAGTTTAACGCCAAAGACTGTGCTGTGAAACACTACATTTTGCCCTAAAAGTGGGTGTTTGCCAGGACTCTAAGCCTCTTCTACTGAACATCCTCCCTCTGGGCTTTTCCCTCCACTTCAGGACCTGTCTGCACAACCCAGGCCTTTCTCTTGAGCTCCAGCCCACTTAACCATCAACTACTAGGAAACTACACTTGAATATCCCATTGGAAACTCAATATCAACTTGTCCAAAAGGGAATTCGCTGTGGCCCCTGAATCTCTTCCCATATTTGCAATGCTAAACAGCCAATCATACCTCCATTCACCCAAAAATCCAAACCACCCGGAAGCTCCTCTCTTTTTCCATCTTCCACATTCAATTGATACACCCCTTTCCTGCCTGTTCAATCTACTCCAGTCCCATTGTCAGTTTTTTCACATTACTACCTATGGGATCTTTTACAAATGAAACTGTTACTGCAGTCCCGTTATGAAGAATCCACCAGGGAGCCCTTGGTCACAATAAAGTAAAGGGTCCTTAGCATGGCAGGTGGCACCCTTCGTGACCTGACTCCCATTTATCTTTCCAGACTCATCTCCCTCCACCTACCCGGCTGCTATGCTTCACAGGTTCAGCCCACAAGACTCATGATGTAATGTAATAAAGGACGACCAAGGTTATTCTCTCATGTTTCTAAAACAAACGTGTGTTAACCAAAAATAAATACAAACATGCATACATATATACAAAAACATTTAGGTATAATCACAGGAAGCACCTAGGAAGTTTTAGCAAGAATTTGTATTCAATTCTAATATACTCCATGGTATTAATTTATTAGTCATTATTTACAGTCAATATCTTAGAACGTAAAGCCTACAGAAATTAAGTGCACCAGAGTAGAGCCAAGAAATCAAAGTACTTTGACTACTCCCAAAATAGCCCTACACCCACAACAGTATCCATTACTTTTTTTTTTTTTTTTTTGAGACGGAGTTTTGCTCTTGTTGCCCAGGCTGGAGTGCAATGGTGCAATCTCAGCTCACTGCAACCTCCGCCTCCAGGGTTCTAGCAATTCCCTTGCCTCAGCCTCCCAAGTAGCTGGGATTACAGATGCCCACCACCACACCCAGCTACTTTTTGTATTTTTAGTAGAAACGGGGTTTCACCAGGTTGGCCAGGCTGGTCTCGAACTCCTGACCTCAAATGATCCTCCTGCCTCAGCCTCCCAAAGTGCTGGGATTACAGGTGTGAGCCACTGCACCTGGCCTATTTTAAATGATTTCTTAACTGACTGGATTTTACTGGCAGAGTCATTGCTATTTTTGTTCTTTGGAAATTTTCATCATGGAAGTCATATTCCTTTAATTCTTTCATGTTTGAGGATGTCTGCTTTTATCTTTATACTTGAATGACATTTTTGTCTGGATTTAATATTGTTGGGTCACAGTTTCATTTTCTCAGAATTTTATAAACATTACTCCATTATGTTCTTGAGTTAAATGTTTTGGAGAAGTCTGAGGCTAGCCAGATTTTTTCTTTTTTTACCACCCTTAAGTGTGACCTGTCTTATCTGCCTAAAAACCTAAAAAATTATTCTTGAAGTTCAATAACTTAACTAGGCTATATCTTAATGTTGAGTAATTTTTGTGTTGTGATTTTTATCAAAATTTTCAAAAACATAATATGTTTTCATTCTGCAGTTTCACTTCTTCCTTCACTTTAGAGAAAGTCTCTTTGAATACATATTCTGGCATTCCATTCAGTATGTTATCTTTTCAAGGACTGCAGCTCTCCTTATGCTGAATGACTTTATCTGTCCTTCATATTTATTAGCATCTCTCTAACTTTTTAAGGCTTTGTCATTTTCCTCTACTTTTTTTGTGATTATCTCAAGACAGAAGTAGGTCTACACAAACATGCCCTACTAATTTTTGGCAAAGGTGCAGAAGCAATTCAATAGATGGAGAATAGCCTTTCAACAAATGCTGCTGGAATGATTAGATGTTCACATCCACAGCTCCCCGCTCCCCAACTCCCAATGAACCTAAATCTCACACTTTATACAAAAATTAACTGAAAATGAATCATGGATGCAAATATGTAACATAAAACTATAAAACTTTTAGAAAAACACGTAGGATAAAATATTTGGGATATAGGGATAGACAAGGAATTTTTAGACCTGATATCAAAAATACAGTGCTTAAAACAAGATTAAAGCCAGGCACGGTGGCTCACGCCTGTAATCCCAACAGTTTGGGAGGCCGAGACAGGCAGATCACCTAAGATCAAGAGATCGAGACCATCCTGGCCAACATGGTGAAATCCCCATCTCTACTAAAAATACAAAAATTAGCTGGGCATGGTGGCATGCGCCTGTAGTCCCAGGTACTTGAGAGGCTGAGGCAAAAGAATCGGTTGAACCTGAGAGGCAGAAGTTGCAGTTAGCTGAGATCGTGCCACTGCACTCCAACCTGGTGACAGAGGAAAACTCCATCTCAAAAAAAAAAAAAAAAACAAACAGAAAAAAAAACAAGATTAAAAGCTTTTGCTCTAAAAAAGATGCTGTTAAGAGGATGAAAAGACAAGCTACAGACTTGGAGAAAATATTTGCAAACCACATATTCAGCAAAGGACCTGTGTCTAAATTGTGCAAAAAAACCCTCTCAAAAACAGTGAAAAAAATGGGCAAAAGACATGAACAGACATTTCACTGAAGGAGAAATACAGACAGCAGATAAGCACATGAAAAGATGTCCAATATCATCAATCATTACAAAATGCAAATTAAAATGATGAGCTATTGCTATACACATAGCAGAATGGCTCAAGTGAAAAACAGCAATAACACCACATGCTGGCAAGGATGTAGAAAAGCAAGATCACTCATACATTACTAGTGGGAATAGTACAGCCGCTTATTATACAACCCAGTAATTGAACTCCTGGGCATTTATCCCAGAAAGATGAAAACTGAAGTTTACACAAAAACATCTACACGTTATCTTCATAGCAGCTTTACTCATGATAGCCAAAAATTGGAAATAACGCAAATGTCCTTCAACAGGCGAATGGTTAAACACACTGTGGTACATTCTTACCACGGAATACTACTCAGCTGTCAAAAGGAATGAACTACTGATAAATGCAACAACTTGAAGGAGCCTCAAGGGAATTATGACAATACCAAAAGGTTATATGCTATATGATTCCATTTCTATAACATTCCTGAAATGACAGAATTATAGAGACGGAGAATAGACTCGTGATCCCCAAGGGTTGGACTGGGGAGGGGAGAAGGGTAGGGACAAGAGGAAGATGAGTATGGCTATGAAAGGGTGGCATAAGAGGTTCTTGAAGCGATGGGACCATTCTCTATCTCAACTGTGCTGCTAGTTACACGAATGTACACATGTAAAATTGCATAGCGTTAAATACACACAAATGAACACACATAAAACTGGTAACATATGAATCAGTTCAGTGTATTGTATCGACATCAATTTCCCGGTTGTGATATTGTTTCTATTCATGCAAGATGTTATAGTTGGGGCAAACTGGATGAAAAGTATATGGGATCTCTCTGTATTATTTCTTACAACTACAGGTGGACCTACAATTATCTCAAAATAAAAAGTTTAATTAAAAGAAAAAATGAGGTTACATTTCCAAAACCTTTTTCTTTTTATGGGAAGGGGACAGTGGGAGAAGAATACTGCTTTCTATCTGTTGACCATTATGTATTATAGTCATGCATTCAAGTACACACACACACACACACACACACACACACACATCACAAAGGCTCTTACACAAACTGAAATAGGAAGAGAATCTCAGAATTGTTCATCTGGCCATAACTAATAACGTAACAAAGGGAACTGAAGATGAATTGGAGCAAAAAAATCTTTGCATGTTTCATAAAGCATTTCTGATCCAGCCTTTCCTACATTGGTTGCTGGTGATGCAGGAGCAATTAGTGTGCTATGAGATGTGTAATGTGACAGTTTGAGTAGCTCCCTGTGTCTGGCTGTGGTGCTGGCAGCCTTTGTGCACAGTCTGGTGTCATTAAAGTGCTTCGGCTTTATCCCTTTTTGTCTCCTGCCTCTTGATGGAGGTTACACTGAGTAGGAAGCGGTCCCTGAGTTGAATGTATAATCACCATGGGAACTGAGGCTACAGTTAATCCCTGGGAATGTGGCCCATGGCCCCCATATGCCTTTTGTCAAAATCCTTCTTGGGCACTGTTTTTTCTTTTTTTCTTTTTTTTTTTTTGAGATGGGGTCTCTCTCTGTTACCCAGGCTGGAGTGCAGTGGCATGATCACAGCTCACTGCAACCTCCGCTTCCCAGGTTCAAGCTGTCCTTCCACCTCAGTAGCTGGGATTGCAGGTGTGCACCACCACGCCTGGTTGATTTTTTATATTTTTTGTAGAAACAGGGTTTTGCCATATTGCACAGGCTGGTCTCAAACTTCTGGACTCAACCGATCCACACGCCTCGGCCTCCCAAAGTGCTGGGATTACAGGTGTGAGACACTGCACCCGACCTTCTTGTGCACTTTTTAATGTTCTGAATGTTTCTGAGTTTGAGTGAGTGTATATGTCCCTCCCCGCATGTGTATATGCTTTATTGGTTAGCCGATTTGTCCTTGAGGACAGAAGCAGAAGAAAACATGGGCACTTTGTGCAAACAACTTCACATCCTTCAAGCTTCTGCTTTGTGCCTATTAGGAACCAACTACTATATAATCAAGGATTTCTTTAAAATCCCCACTTATCCCCATGCAAGCCACTACATCTCTTCTATAGGAAACTAAGCCCAGCCTGTATGATACTGGTGAAACCTGATTTTTTTTCTTCATCAGCTTCATCTCCCCATGGTCTATGAGGATCCCAGATTGTGAAGCTCTTTCTGTGCTCACTGGTCTTTCTGGGATGGTTGAATCATGAATTGTTTCCTCATTTTGTTCTCCAGAATTCATCTATTTGGTGCTCCTTGATTGACTCTGGATTGCCGTGTACTGAGAGTTTCTGCCCCAACTTCTATTCACTCCACAAACCTTCCTGGAGATTCTGTGTATCTGTTGTGGAGATCAGCAGGGCCTTCTAGACAAATGTCTTGCTCTAGATGTTTCCAGGGGTACCTTTAGTAAGAGGCTTGGTAAGGTGGAAGTGGGGGAAAGGGAACAGAGCCCAGATTCTAATTTCATGAGGGAAAGCTTTAATAAAGATCTCAACACAAAATTTCAAAAATACCAAATCGCCTGGGCCCCAAAATGCTATTATTGAGATAAGTATAAGATTCTTAGAGAAGTAAACTGAACCTATTTTCAACATCCGCTTAGTTGTCTGGTATCTGAAAATACAATAGGAGATTCAGAAAATGCAGGGATGACGATTTTCCAATTAAGTAACCTAGAGCATTGTTTTAATATTGACTTCCAGGGAGAAAAGGTAGTCTATTCAGTTCTATTTTCTATCTGCCTGGATCACCTATATGCATCCTCCCCTTTTCACTCCTGGCTGATTTCACCAGTTTTGGGTGGAGAGTTCTTATCTTGCAGTAGAAATTTAATGGTAAAAGTATTTTTTTTTAATTCCCACCAAATCTATAGGGTGGCATGAAACTCTTCTATTATTGATCTCTTTTTAGTTTTAGTTTGTGATAGGCAGAATTCTAAGATGTCCCCCAATAATCCAAGCCCCTTTATAATCCCCTCCCTATGGAATCTCATTCCTATGATTAGGTTACATTATACAGCAAAGGTGAAGGGATTTTTCAAATGTCAAGAAAGCTCCTAATCAATTGACTTTAAGTTAATCAACGAAGAGGTCATTCTGGGTGGACTTTACCTAATCAGTTGAACCCTTTGTTAGAAGATCTAGAGGTAAGAGATTCTCCCTGCTGGCCTTAAAGAAGCAAGCCACCCGGAGTTCTACAGCTGCCAGGAAATGAATTCTTCCAACAGCTTTGTGAACTTTGAAGAGGACCCCAAACCTTACATAAGACCCCATCCCTGGCTGATGCACTGATTGCAGCTTTGTTAGACCCTGAGCAAAGGACCCATTCTCGGACTCTTGACCCATGAAAACTGTGAAATACCGTAAGCCACTAGGCTCATGGTAATTTATAATGCAGCAATATAGACAAATACCCCATTTAATCTCCAAAAGTGTCTGGGTGCAGTGGCTCATGCCTGTAATCCCAGCACTTTGGGAACCTGAGGGGGGCAGATCACTTAAGGCCAGGAGTTCAAGACCAGCCTGGTCAACATGGTGAAACCCCATCTCTACTAAAAATAGTAAAATATTAGCCAGATGTGGTGGCACGCACCCATAATCTCAGCCACTCAGGAGGCTGAGGCATGAGAATCACTTGAACTCAGGAGGCAGAAGTTGCAGTGAGCTGAGATCACGCCACTGCACTCCAACCTGGTCAACACTGCGAGACTCTGTCTCAAAAAAAAAAAAAAAAAAAAAACCTCCAGAAATGTGGCAGGCTGTTGCAGAGTGGCTGTTTTGTTACCTTGCTTTTATTGCCAGTCTCTTTCAATATGTCCTACCAACTAGACAAGGATAGACAGAAAAGAAAAAAAAATACCACTTAATATCAGGTTCTAAGCCTATATTTTGCATATCAAAGGAGTATAAATAGAAATTCTTACCTTGATCTCCCATTTCCTGCCCAAAATATAAGTTTTTCCCATCTAAGACAATTCATTACCAGATTCTTTTTTGTTTGTTTGCTTTCTTTGAAATGGAGTTTCTCTCTTATTGCCCAGGCTGGAGTGCAAAACACAACCTCGGCTCACCACAACCTCCGCCTCCTCAGTTCAAGTGATTCTCCTGCCTCAGCCTCCAGAGTAGCTGGGATTACAGGCATGCACCACCACGCCCAGCTAATTTTGTATTTTTAGTAGAGATCGGTTTTCTCCATGTTGGTCAGGCTGGTCTCAAACTCCCGACCTCAGGTGACCCATCTGCCTTAGCCTCCCAAAGTGCTGGGATTACAGGCATGAGCCACCAGGCACGGCCATCAAATTCTGTTAATTCTACCTCCAAAATGTATCCCAAGTCCATCTTTTTCTTTCAATTCCCATTCCACCCTAGTTAAACCACCATCACTTATGATCCAGACAACTAAAACCAGCCTCCTACCTGGCTTCTCAGCATTGTCTCTTTCCCTCCTCTAACTCATTCCTGACCAGTCCAAAGTGATACTAAAATGCTGGGAGGAAGATTACATCACTTCAAAGGTGCCCCATTGTCCAAAATCCAGAGTGATCTGGGCCCTCAAAATAATCTTTTTTTTTTTCTTTTTTGAGACAGAGTCTTGCTGTATCACCCAAGCTGGAGTGCAGTGGCGTGATCTCGGCTTACCACAAACTCCACCTCCTGGGTCAAGCGATTCTCCTGCCTCAGCCTCCCGGGTAGCTGGGATTACAGGCACACACCACAGTGCCTGGGTAATTTTTGTGTTTTTAGTAGACACAGGGTTTCACCATGTTGGCCAGGCTGTTCTCAAACTCCTGACTTCAGGTGATCCACCTGTCTCGGCCTCCCAAAGTGCTGGGATTACAGACATGAGCCACCGCACCTGGCCTCAAAATAATCTTGACCTGTTTTTCTTATACCCCACAACTTTTTAGCCCTGCTGATTTTTTGTTTGTTTTTCTCCACCTTTGCACATGTTGTTCCCTAAGCCTGGAATATTCTTCTTTGTCTACCTCTTACTCATCCTTCAAATCTTAGCTCAAAATAACTTCTACAGAGAAGCCTCTGCACATACTCTGTAGCAGATACTCCTGATGGCCCATCCACATCATGTGTACACAGTTAGTGCATCCACCCCTCAACCAGGGCAGGTGTGGCTGCTGTGAGCCACTCACACTTGCACACTTGCGCCTTTCTTCAGAGCATAGACTTTGATTGATGGGAACTGCCTTGCTGAAAGATTCCTGGAAGTTTCTTCTAAGGTGGCTCTTCTAAGCCAATTATAGACAGATGTGGGGTGAAACCATTCAGCCCCCTTGCGTCTGAGTGGATAGAGTTGGCCCTGCAGTTCCTGCTCCAGAACTCCCTGTGGAGTCAGGCTGAGTCTAGAGTTCTCTTGAAACCACAACACTGCTCACATTCTTTTCCTGCCCTATCCTGCAGCCCTCACTCCCTTACAAGTTTCTCCGGAGAGCATGCCCTTCATGAATCACTGCACGAAAATGCCCACCTCAAATTCTGCTTCTAGAAAACCTACCTTACAACATCCCCAATAGAAATTATATTCTTCGTCCGGGCTCGGTGGCTCACGCCTGTAATCTCAGCCCTTTGAAAGGCCGAGGCAGGCAGATCACGAGGTCAGGAGATGGGGACCATCTTGGCTAACACAGTGAAACCCCATCTCTACTAAAAATACCAAAAAAAAAAAAAAAAAATTAGCTGGGCATGGTGGCATGCATCTGTAGTCCCAGCTACTCGGGAGGCTGAGGCAGGAGAATCGCTTGAACCTGAGAGGCAGAGGTTACAGTGAGCCAAGACTGTGCCACTGCACTCCAGCCTGGGCGACAGAACGAGACTCTGTACAAAAAAAGAAAAAAGATATTTCTCATTATTTTCTCATATACATCCTCTTTTCCTTTATTGCACTTTTCAAAAATAGCAGGTTTATATCTGTTTGTGGATTTATTCATTTTTTCTGTTTGCCTATTAGCCATGAGGTTGATGAGCTGTGAGTTCTGTGAAGGTGGAGACCACACCCATTTCATCTTCCTTTGTGTGCCCAGTATCAGCAGGGAGCTCAGAAGTCATTGAACAGATGAATGAAAGTGTGAGTTTTGTGTCTTTCTTCAAGACGAGTATGGTTGGCATGGAGCTTAGATAGATCTCAAAGTCCCGGCCAGGTGGGGCACGGTGGCTCACACCTGTAATCCCAGCACTTTGGGAGGCCAAGGTGAGCGAATCACTTGAGGTCAGGAGTTCAAGACCAGCCTGGCCAATGTGGTAAAAACTCGTCTCTACTAAAAATACAAAAAATTAGCCGGGCATGGTGGCATGCACCTGTAGTCTCAGCTACTCAGGAGGCTGAGGCAGGAGAATTGCTTGAACCCAGGAGGCAGAGGTTACAGTTAGCTGATATCACACCACTGCGCTCCAGCCTGGGCAACAGAGCAAGACTGTCTTGAAATAAATAAATAAATAAGCCCAGCCAAGGTTTAGTCTTCTAATAGTACTCCCTGCATCCCCGCGGCTCCTATTCACTGGGACCAAGCTAGGAGTCTCTTCTCCCAGAAAATGAGAAATACACCCTGCACTAACAATAATGATTTCTGTGATTCTAATCAATTCATACGCCTGTATCCTATAGAGATTTTACAATCGTATAAGCCCTTTTGTCTCTTTGTTCATTCATATTCAGATCTATGTAACCCCTACTAGGTACAGGCACTGTTTTAGTTGCTGTTGCTATAGCACTGAACAGCAGACAGGACCCCTACTGTCATGAAACTCAGCGTCTACTAGGGAGGGGCAGTCACTGACAAAGAAGCAAACATAACAAGTAATGATGAGTGCTATGAGGAAAAGTAAAGAAGAATAAAGGATGCAGACACTCTGTTAGACAGAAGGGGAGGAAAAGCCTCTTTAACTACAAGTCATTTGAGTTCCATGCTGCATTATAACACAATTATAGAATAATAATAATATAGTAATAGTAAGTACACTATATTTCTTTATGCATTTTAAGTGGAGGTACTTAGAAAACACGGCTTCATGAACTTACTCTTGCTTCCTAAGTAGATACAGATGGGAAGAGAACACAGTTATGGGCAAGTGATGGTATTTGTCTATTCACCTTATAGTGATGAGAAAACCGAAGTTCAGGGGCATTAGGCCACATGCCCAAGGAATAAAATAAGTAAAAGTTTGAGCTGTGAACCTAATCGAGGACTTTCTGACTCTAAAACCCATTTCTTTTCTCCCATTAAATTTTACTCCCTCAAGTTACCACTACTACACTTACTCGAGTAAATATTTATACTAAATATGGGCTAAATATTTATAAGTAAGTTTTAATACCTAAACTCTTGTGCTTTAATAAATGTCATAACTAGACATAAACCTTAAAGTTCTGTTGGTCTATTTGTAACACTGTTAGTCTATGGTATTCTACTGAACATGTATAATGTATTGAACATGGATCTCGCCATGAATAAAGGAAGTTCATTGGAGATGATGTTTTGTTTTGTTCTTGTGTTTTTCTGGTTTTGGTTGTTAACTGATGACTGAATAAGTCAGGGCTTATAAGCTTAATGGTCTGTTTTGTTTGTTTGTTTGTTTGTTTGTTTGTTTTGTAGAGACTGGGTCTCATGATGCTGCCCAGGCTGGTCTGGAACTCCTGGGCTCATGCGATCCTCCTGCCTCAGCCTCCCAAAGTGCTGGGATTATAGGCGTGAGCCACCACACCCAGCCACGACAGTCTGTTTTGTGTCTGGGACAGTCATTATTAGTTTTTTATTTGCTTTTAAAATGTCAAGTTTATTTTATGCTTTATTGTTCTTAAAGCACATTCACATATATTATCTAGGTGTCTTTATATATCTATGTATTTGTGAGATAGAAAAAACAAGTATCAACATCTCCATTTTGTAGATATGGAAATCAGAGCTCTAAGTGCTTGCCCAAGTTTATATAATTAGTAAGGGAGAAATCCAAGATGAGAAACTAAAGTTATGTCTCTAAATCCAACGATGCTTCACTATCCACTCTCTTTCTGTTGGAGGAGGAAAAGCTATATGCCCTGGAGTTTGTTCTCAGATGAGACGTTCCCTACTCCAGCCACTTCTGAGTCAGAGTCTGGTCTGGTGGCCAGGAGGTGTGGGTTGGACAAGATCTGTGGTTCTCATCTTGTGCCCCTCGGAAAAGTAGTGTTGTGTTAACAAGGTGCCCTGCCCTGAGGCCTGTTTCCCAATCCAGATATTAAGCTAATGGATAAAATGTTTCTGCAGGAACTCTATTCTGATCCACGTCAAAATGCATGAACCCAGAGTAAGCAAGTCTTGGTAGCTTAAAATTTTAAATATTACCAAATGTTATTAGGAAACCGTCTTTTGTTTGTTGTCAATTTGTATCAGACAATTGGATTTCCTGCTGGACCAATTGTTCCGGGTTCACTTGATGGAATTAAATCTATTGGTGTCTCCAGTCTCATATCCTTAAACCCATCCTTATCCCAAGAGTTTACAGTAACTCTTCATTCTCTTCAGGATAAAACTAAAAACTCTTTTTTTTGGGGGGGGACAGAATCTTGCTCTGTTGCCCAGGCTGGAGTGCAGTGGCATGATCTCGGCTCACTGCAACCTCCACCTCCCGAATTCAAGCAATTCACCTGCCTCAGCTTTCCAAGTAGCTGGGATTACAGGCATGAGCCACTGCACCCAGTCAAAACTCAAATTCTCTAGCAGGGTCCATCAGGTTCCCATAACCTGGCCTTGCCAGCCTCCTGTCCCATCTCCGGTCACTCTCCATTTGGTTTTTTTTTTTGGTTGTAGTCATGCACTGCCTCTTATACTCCAAGGTACACCCCTCCACAGCTTCAGCCTCTTTGCCTTTGCTTAAACCATCTCTGCTACCTCAGGGCTCTTCCTTTCTTGCCAAGCTCTGCTCTTCCTTTGAGATTCACTTCCAGCAGCACATTCACCAGAAGGCCTGGGCTGACCCTAAAGCCAGGCTACAGATCCTTCCTGTGGGCTCCCGTAGGCTTTGTGCCGTTACCATATTGTTTTGATTTTTAAATTTTCATTTTCATTCATTTATTTTTTAATTTGTAATACATTCATGTAGTTCAAAATTAAAAAGGCTCAAGAGAGTAAATGATAACGTGCTTCCTTTTTACCCTGTCCTCTGGCCAGCTTTTTCCCTTACACAGAGGCAACCAACATTATCACTTATGTAGGAATCCTTCCAGAGGTTGACCAGTATATCTCACAAATGTATGCGTACATTCTATAAATTCTGTCTGTCCTTCCTTCCTTCCTTCTTTCCTTCCTTCCTTCCTTCCTTCCTTCCTTCCTTCCTTCCTTCCTTCCTTTCCTTTCCTTTTTTCCTTCCTTCCTTTTACACGAATGGTATCATACCATAAAAAACATTCAGCTCCTGTGTTTTTTTTTGTTTTTTGTTTTTTTTTTGAGACAGAGTCTCCCTCTGTCGCCCAGGTTGGAGTCCAGTGGTGCGATCTCCGCTCACTGCAAGCTCCGCCTCCCGGGTTCACGGCATTCTCCTGCCTCAGCCTCCCGAGCAGCTGGGACTACAGGCGCCCGCCACTGCACCCAGCTAATTTTTTGTATTTTTAGTAGAGACGGGGTTTCACTGTGTTAGCCAGAATGATCTCGATCTCCTGACCTCGTGAACCGCCCGCCTCAGCCTCCCAAAGTGCTGGCATTACAGGCGTGAGCCACCGTGCCCAGCCCAGCTCCTGTTTTTTTTTGTTTTGTTTTTTTTTGGTTTTTTTTTTTAAAGACGGAGTCTCGCTCTGTCGCCCAGGCTGGAGTGCAGTGGCGCAATCTTGGCTCACTGTAAGCTCCGCCTCCCGGGTTCACGCCATTCTCCCGCCTCAGCCTCTCCGAGTAGCTGGGACTACAGGCGCCCGCCACCACGCCCGGCTAATTTTTTGTATTTTTTAGTAGAGACGGGGTTTCACCGTGGTCTCGATCTCCTGACTTCGCGATCCGCCCGTCTCGGCCTCCCAAAGTGCTGGGATTACAAGCGTGAGCCACCGCGCCCGGCCGCTCCTGTTTTTTAAAACAATATATCTCAGAGAGAATTCCATAACATAGGACAATCATAAAGATCTTCTTCATTTTAAATGTATAGTTATATAGGATTTCACTGAATTGATGCCCCATTCTTTGTTTAGCCAATCCCCAATTGATGGGCAATTAGCTTATTTCTAATTCCTTGCTATCAGAGGCAACGCTACAAGAGATGGCCGCACACATGCATCAGTTTGTACATGCCATATTATATTTAAATGATCTTCTTACCAGACTATCTCTTGGCTTAGGCTATTGGTTCCTCTGAGACAAGAAATGATGCTTTATGCATCTCCCAATTCAACTGCTTCTAAGAGGGCCTAGCATTTAGTAAGCAGGCAGTTAAAGTTGGTTAGACTGAAGGTGTTGTACGAGGAATCAGCTGATCTTCACGTGCTTTGCCACCCGAACAGGTCTTAGAACCACTAGACGCGTGGCCCTTTAAAGGTTCGTTCTGATTAATCTGTTTGCCTTCCTGCTCCCCCAATTCATTCCCTGCCCCTCTGTAACCTGATCTGTGCTCCCAGGTGGGAGCTGAGCCTTACTGACAGTGTAGTCTAGGTTCCCTGCCTCCAGCTTCCCTTGGGGTTTATCCAGCGGGAGGCACTCACAGGGTATGGAGGGCAGAAGACAGAGACTGAGGTACTTCTTCCTGTTTCTTTCCTGCTTCAGGGGCTGCGTCTTCCTCTGCATGGGATGACAGTTCCCTCAGCTCCAGCTCTCACAGTGCTCACAACACTGTTTCCTGCCCTTGCCTTCAGGGCCAGGATAGTGACAGCCACCCTGTTAATCCTGGGTGCTTTCTTAACCCCTTGTAAATATGCCTTAACCATGCCCACATCCCTGTAAATGATCTCGTCAGCTCCAGTTAAACTCTTCATATGCAATTCTGTTTTCTGCCAGGACCCTCATAGATATAGGAATCCGGTGCAGTGGCTCACGCCTGTAATCCCAGCACTTTAGGAGGCCAAGGCAGGTGGATCACGAGTTCAGGAGTTTGAGACCAGCCTGGCCAACATAGTGAAACCCCGTCTCTACTAAAAAATAAAAAAAAATATTAAAAAAAATTAGCTGAGTGTGTTGGCGGCCGCCTGTAATCGTAGCTACTTGGGAGGCTGAGGCAGGAGAATCTCTTGAACCTGGGAGGTGAAGGCTGCAGTGAGCCAAGATCGTGTCACTGCACATCAGACCAGGTGACAGTGCGAGACTCCGTCTTAAAAAAAAAGAATATAACGATAGCCTCTGAACCATAGATTCTACCACTCCAAGTATTGGTAAGGAGAGAGTTTCTCAATTGCATTTTGAAATGTAATAAAAGCTAGCGACACAGACAGTCAAACTATAACAATCCCCCAAAGCTTTATAACAATAGTAATAAAAGGTGTTGGAAAGACAGCCTAAAAATCTCCCTTGTTCCACAGTAACTACTTTGCCAGCACCAGCATTTATGATTCAGCCTGAAAAATGCGGCACCAGGTTTAGAGAGTATTTCAATGGCTTCTGCCTAGAGGTTCTTTACCTCATTGAAGCAGCAGATAGAAACTGAAAAGATAGAACAAACAAGTAAGACCAGAAGGGTTTTGTGTGAATTAAGCAGTGTTCTGTATTATACATTCCTAACAGAGTAGATAGTGTTTTCAGTGTGTGCATTTCTTGCATAGCTGTTCATTAGTGGGCTGTAAATTGCTTTTTTTTTTTTTAATGTCTATACGTTGCCCTCCAACGGATTAAATTGAAAATAGTGTTTTTTCCCTCCCCATGATTAATCACTAAGTAACAGCCTGAAGAGTCTTCAGGGCATTGAGATTGACTCTTTGTACTTGTAAGTTGTAAGGAAATCTGGTTTAAAGTAAAACATAATGGCTGCAGATTGCAAGTTGTTCCGCTCATTAGTAAAGTTCCTGCTTTTGAAATTGGTGATTAGGATTTTCCTTCAGGGAGGATCAGGCTGCAATGCCTATGCACACAGTTTTTGCTTCTAGACGTTAACCACCAAGAATATTAAAAGATATACAAAAAGTAGGCCTGTCACTTTGTCTCAAATCATTCAGCTTCTAACATAAGCAGAACCTTTCTCAGGCATAAAAAGAGAGTTTGAATGATTCATGAAATTCTTTCTCCACATTAAAAATAAAGAGATGAGGGGAATAACAAAGCAAATGTTTATTTTATTAGCAGCAAATAAATAGAACTTCCTTTGGAAAATATATGCCATATATACCTACATATGTGTATATGCACACACACACACACACATATACACAAGGGGAAAGTAAATGCTTTCTCATCTACAACTCTACCTAGAAATCTTTCTTTAAAACCAGTATTCATACAGGATTAAATTTAATAACATGTTTATTTTACTTGTTTTTAGATAATTTACTTGGGCTTACCTCACTTAAAGTCTTATATATGTATCTGTATTTCTCTTTTAAAATATTTTTTTTCTTTTTTTTTGAGATAGAGTCTCACTCTGTCACCCAGGCTGGAGCGCAGTGGTGGAGTCTTGGCTCACTGCAACCTCCGCCTTCCAGCACTTTGGGAGGCCGAGGCAGGCCTCCCAACCTCAGCCTCCCGAGTAGCTGGGATTACAGGCGCCTGTCACCACGCCCGGCTGATTTTTGTATTTTTAGTAGAGACGGGGTTTTGCCATGTTGGCCAGGCTGATCTCGAACTCCTGACCTCAAGTGATCCCCCTCCTTGGCCTAAAAAAGTGCTGGGATTACAGGTGTGGGTCACCGTGCCCAGCCTAAAAATATTTCATTTAGAACAGCACTGACATAGCAATAACAGAATGCCTTTAGTTTTAACTAGGTAGGGACACTGTATTCACACATTCAATTAATGTACTCTTTTCTGGTTGATTAGAGAGATGAAAATATGAAAAATAGGCCAATTGTTATGGTTTTATTATTATTATTATTATTTTGAGACAGGGTCTTGGTCTTTTGCCCAGCTTAGATAGAGTGGAGTACAATGGCACAATTATGGCTCATTGCAGCTTTGACCTCTCCAGCTCAAGCAATCCTCTAGCCTCAGGCTCCGAAGTAGCTGGGACTACAGACACATGCCACCACACGCAACTAATTTTTTATTTTTAGTAGAGACAAGGTCTTGCTATGTTGCCCAGGCTGGTCTTGAACTCCTCAGCACAAGTGATCCTCCAGCCTCAGCCTCCCAAAGTTCTGGGATTATAGGCATGAGCCACCGTGCTCAGTCATGTTATGGTTTTAAACCTTGTAATGGTCATTTGCTCATTTTTTACGTCTGTGTTTTGATTCCCATAACACCTTACTATGTTGAGCTCTATCAAGTGCATATGATCAACTTACTGCAAAGAGGTAGGATAATATGACTGTGTTTCTATGGAAAGCTAGGCCCAATTTATTATCATTGTGTATATCAAACTGATATTATTATTGTATATACAACAATAATTTATCTTGGTTTGGGCTGCTATACCAAAGTTGCCATATATTGGATGACTTAAACCCTGGTCCATGGCCTGTTAGGAGCCGGGCCACACAGCAGGAGGTGAGCGGCAGGCAAGTGAGCATTACTGCCTGAGCTTTGCCTCCTGTCACATCAGCGGCAGCATTAGATTCTCATAGGAGCGTGAACCCTATTGTGAACTGCACAAGGGATCTAGGTTGAGTACTCCTTATGGGAATCTAACCAATGCCTGATGATGCGAGATGGAAGAGTTTCATTCCCAAACCGTCCCCCTTCCCCCCCATATTCCATGGAAAAACTGTCTTCCACAAAACTGGTCCTTGGTGCCAAAAAAGTTGGGTACCGCTGTCTTAAACAACATTTATTTCCCACAGTTCTGGAGGCTGGGAAATCCAAGATCAAGTGCTGGCAGATCCAGTGACTGGTGAGGGCCCACTTACTGGTTTGTAGACAGCTCTTTGTGTTGTATCCACACAACGAGGATGGAAGCTAGCTTTCTCCTGTGTCTTCTTTAAACAGCACTAATCGCATGATGAGGGCTCTACCCTCATGACCTCATCTAAACCTAATTACTTCTCAAAGCCTCCTTCTTCAAACACCGTCACATTAGGAATTAGGACTACAGCATGTGAATGACACAAACATTCATTCCATAGCATCATTACTCAGTTTATACAGGAGTTTACAGTTTTCCATGAAACTTTTCTCTCCTAGTCCTTATAATTAGCCTGATGATAAAGTTAATATTATCACTGCTGTCTTACAGATGAGGAAATTGAGGCTCTGAGTAGTTAAGAAACCTCCTAAGATCACATAGCTTGTAAGAAATCAAGGTGTGTCCCAGCACGGTGGCTCATGTCTGTAATCTCAGCACTTTGGGGAGCCAAGGAGGGTGAATCATTTGGGCCCAGGAGTTAGAGATCAGCCTGGGAAACATGGGGAAACCCATCTCTACTAAAAATACAAAATTTAGCTGTGCGTAGTAGTGCACGCCTATAATCCCAGCAATCCCGGAGGCTGAGGTGAGAGGATCACCTGAGTCTGGGAGGTGGAGTTTGAAGTGAGCTGAGATGGTACCACTGCACTTCAGCCCAGGTGACAGAGCGAGACCCTGTCTTTTAAGAAAAGAAAGAAAGAAAGAAATCAAGGTGAGATGCTTAAAAGAACCTAGGGTTCTGACCAAATTCTCTGTTTTATTGACTCCACTATCCTAAGATATTATCTCACAAGATGACTGCCTAAGGAATTTCATTCCCACAAATTTGGCCTTGAATCTGGTGATACTGAAGGCATGAGTTCATTTAACACAATGAAGAAAAACATGTTCAGGAAGACTCCCCACAAGATCCACAAGATATCATTCTTATTCTGTCTTAGAGAATCAATATAGAAGTAGGTGAAGTCTGTACTGGCATAGCACAACTTAGTGGGGTCTGGCATACTGGTCCTCAAAAAAAGAATATTACCATTTGAATTACTAACACCATTTTCAGTAACTTTTTTTTTTTTTTTTTTTTTTTTGAGACAGAGTTTCACTCTTGTTGCCCAGGCTGGGGTGCAATGGCATGATCTTGGCTCACTGCAACCTCCTCCTCCCAAATTCAAGCAATTCTCTTGCCTCAGCCTCCCAAGTAGATAGGGTTACAGGCATGTACCACCATACCTAGCTACTTTTTTGTATTTTTAGTAGAGACAGGGTTTCATGATGTTGGCCAGCCTGGTCTCAAACTCCTGACCTCAGGTGAGCCACCCGCCTCGGCGTCCCAAAGTGCTAGGATTATAGGCATGAGCCACTGCACCCAGCGTCATTTTCAGTAACATCTAAGTAGTCTTTATTAGGTAGACTACACACTTCTATCTTCCTTCATTGAATTATCTGAATAATCCTCTTAAGAATTCTTTGAGGAAGATACTATTGGCCCCATTCACAGATGAATGCAAACCAATGCCTCAGCCAAGTAAAAATAAGAAAGCATTGTCTTTATGGATGAACCCTCAAAGTGAGGATCTGCAGAACTCTGAGCTTTGGAGGGTAAGAGAAATTTCAAGATAACAAGCAGTAAGGATCCCCCACACCCACCTAAGAAAGAACAGGGACAATTTGTTTCCAAATACTTGTTAGAACCAGCAGAAATACACCTTGATGGTAAAATGGTCACTGTCTGCAGTCTGTGATTCAACTGTATGATCTGGATTCAACCAATCAGGAAACCTATTACACTATGGACCATGTGTGCATTTGGCTCTAAGAGTCTGTATCATCTCTATTCCCTGAGGCTCCAACCCAGAGTTGAACCCTTCTCTGTTAGATCAACATTCTATTCTCTGTTGGACAGTAAAGTCAGCCCAGTGTGCACTCTGTCTCAGAGATTGTGTTTTCTCTTCATGTTATTCTTATTCTTATGATCACATAGTAATTCAAATGGATGACTTATTTTTTAAAATAGCAGCTAGTACACTTTCTAGTAAAGACTGATTTAGTTGGCCGAGCCTGGTGGCTCATGCCTGTAAAACCAGCACTTTGGGAGGCAGAGGCAGGTGGATCACTTGAGGTTAGGAGTTTGAGATCAGCCTGGCCAACATCGTGAAACCCCGTCTCTACTAAAAACATAGAAAAATTAGCCAGGCATGGTGGTGGGCACCTGTAATCCCACCTACTCGAGAGGCTGAGGCAGGAGAATCACTTGAACCTGGGAGGCGGAGGTTTCAGTGAGCTGAGATCGTAGCACCACACTCCAGCCTGGGCGACAGAGCGAGACTCCGTCTCAAAAAAAAAAAAAAAAAAAAAAGACTGATTTAGTCATCCATTTACTCACTCACCTTTTGGGTGCCTGCGTTGTGCCAGGAGCCATGCCAGACCTCGGGTGTCCAGAATGTTGACATGGAGCCTGTTGTCATGCGCTCATACTCCAGTCAGGGAGGCAGACAGCAGATAAAGAATCCAAGTGCACAAATGTAAAACTGAGATTGTGACACGTGCTAAGAGGGAGAGGTGTGCATTCAGTGTGCTGTCAGTGTCTTAAGTACCCACTGAAAAGGAATTTGTCCTATTCAGGGAGGTCAGGAAAGGCACCTCTGAGAAAATGTGCTCTGAGCCAAGAAAGGAGAATGATTGTAGGCAGCAATGTAGGCAGAGGGTGCAGCAGAGGCTGTCAGGAGGGAGGAGGAGGATGAAGAAGTCATGGAAGCCAGTGGGTGCGACTAGAAACGGGGCCAACAGGGTTTGGTGGGCAAGGTAAGGAGCTTAGTCATCATCTTAAGAGGTGACAGACCCAAATTGTATTGTACACGGGAACTCTGGCTGTTGTACATAGAAGACGGATGGAAGGATGCCAGAGTGAGTGCTGGTAGACTAGTGAGATAATGACTGCAATAGTCTGTAGAAGCATAATCTAGTCCAGAAGACGCTGATTTTAAATTGCAGTGTTAGAAAGTTCGTCTCAGAGCTGTCGTCCACTACAGCTTATTTTCTAGTCACTGTTTCCTTCCTTCCTTCCTTTCCTTCCTTCCTTCCTTCCTTTTCCTTCCTCCCTCCCTCCCTCCCTTCCTTCCTTCTTTCCTCCCTTCCTTCCTCCCTCCCTCCCTTTCTTCCTTTTTTTTTTTTTAACGGAGTTTTGCTCTTGTTGCCTAGGCTGGAGTGCAATGGCACTCCATCTTGGCTCACCACAACCTCTGCCTCCTGGGTTCAAGCGATTCTCCTGCCTCAGCCTCCCAAGTAGCTGGGATTACAGGCATGAGCCATCACGCCCAGCTAATTTTGTATTTTTAGTAGAGACGGGGTTTCTCCATGTTGGTTGGGCTGGTCTCGAACTCCTGACCTCTGATGATCCACTCGCCTCAGCCTCCCAATGTTTTGGGATTACAGTCGTGAGCCACCGTGCCCAGTCTTTTTTTTTTTTTCTTTTAGAGATGGGGGGTCTCACTATGTTACCCAGGCTGGTCTTGAACTCCAGTAATCATCCTGCCTCAGCCTCCTGAATACCTGGGACCTGTAGGTGCCTGCCACCGCACCTGGCCCTTTCATTATTTCCCTCTTCATTCAGACTTTTTTGCTTAGTCACTGTTGCTCAGTGTCACCCACAACAGGGCCTGCTATTAAAAATAGGTTGAATGCATTAAGGAATAAAGGAATGGACAAAAGATTAGTCATTGTACCATCATTCTGCTTGTGAGAGAAAATGTTACACTTTGGAGCAGCGCCATGTGCAAATACTAATAAGTTTTTTTTTTTTTTTTTTGAGACAAAGTCTCGTTCTGTCCCCCAGGCTGGAGTACAGTGGCGCAACCTCGGCTCACTGCAAGCTCCGCCTCTCGGGTTCACGCCATTCTCCTGCCTCCCAAGTAGCTGGGGATGCAGGCGCCTGCCACCACGCCCAGCTAATTTTTTGTATTTCTAGTAGAGACGGGGTTTCACTGTGTTAGCCAGGATGGTCTCGATCTCCTGACCTCGTGATCCACCCGTTTCGGCCTCCCAAAGTGCTGGGATTACAGGTGTGAGCCACTGCGCCTGGCCATAAATGTTTTTTTGTTTTTTGTTTTTTGTTTTTGAGACGGAGTCTTGCTCTGTCGCCCAGGCTGGAGTGCAGTGGCACGATCTCAGCTCTCCGAAACCTCCACTTCCCGGGCGCAAGCAATTCTCCTGCCTCAGCCTCCTGAGTAGCTGGAACTACAGGCATGCACCACCACACCTGGCTAATTTTTGTACTGATGTTTTTGAAATTAGTGTCTTAAAATGTAACATACTAACAGTGGCCCTCTAAGTCATCGGATTCCAGGTGACCACTGTTTCCTTCTTTGTGCACAAAGAAGACTGTTGGGTAAGAGCACATGCTCTAAACAGGCTGCCTGGCTTGAATCTGCTTTTTCCTTACCAGCTTACCTGGCAGGGCTGTTGGGAAAATTAAATAGGTTAATACACATTGTAGCACTTAGTACAGTAGCTGGCACACAATAAGTGCCCAATAAGTGGTCGTCATTATTTTTATTACTTTTTCTCCCAAATGTTGTTTTCTAATAAAAATATTATTATTATATGCAAACGAAGTTATTTTTCAACGAAAAGATTGATCAGTATTAAAATGTTAGCAATGGTTGGGCGTGGTGGCTCACGCCTGTAATCCCAGCACTTTGGGGGCTGAGGTGGGAAAATCACTTGAGCACAGGAGTTTGAGACCAGCCTGAGCAACATAGTGAGACCTCATGTCTACAAACAATTAAAAAAAAATTGCCGGCCGGGCGCCGTGGCTCACGCCTGTAATCCCAGCACTTCGAGAGGCCGAGGTGGGCGGATTACGAGGTCAGGAGATCGAGACCATCCTGGCTAACACGGTGAAACCTCGTCTCTACTAAAAATACAAAAAATTAGCTAGGTGTGGTGGCGGGTGCCTGTAGTCTCAGGTACTCAGGAGGCTGAGGCAGGAGAATGGTGTGAATCCGGGAGGCGGAGCTTGCAGTGAGCCGAGATCGTGAAGCCCGTCTCTACTAAAAATACAAAAATTAGCCAGGCGTGATGGAGGGAGCCTGTAGTCCTAACTACTCGGGAGGCTAAGGCAGGAGAATCGCTTGAAACTGGGCGGAGGTTGCAGTGAGCCGAAATTGCACCACTGCACTCACTCCAGTCCGGGCGACAGTGCGAGACTCCATCTCAAAAAAAAAAAAAAAAAAATTGCCAGGTATGTTCATACATGCCTGTAGTTCTAGTTACTCAGGAGGCTGAGGCAGAAGAATCGCTTAAGCCCTGGAGGTCGAGGCTGCAGTGAGCCATGATCACACCATTGCACTCCAGCTTGGGCGACAGAGTGAGACGAGATTCTGTCTCAAAAAAAAAAAAAAAAAAAAAATGTTAGCAGCACTTACCTCTGGATGCTGGAATAGATGGTAATTTTACTGCTTCTTTATACTTCAATGTATTTTTGTAAGTTTCAAGAGTAAACATGCACTACTTTACCATATAAAATGTTATTTTTAATTGTCTTCTTCCTAATTTGGATGACTGTCACCAGGCAGGTGGAAGAGTTAGAAAAACAACAACACATGGTGCTGAAAATTTCCCCAGACGCCCCATCAGGAAGAAAGGATGACTGAGCCCAGTGACTTACTGGATCTGAGTTGGGCTTACCTCCAGCACAATGTTGACAAAACAGTACCAACGATGCCTACTTCTTATTACTTTTTAACTCCCAAACATAGTCAACAACAAGCTGGCAGCTGTGTTTTTTTTGAGAATTGGCAATATTACAACACTAATCTACAACCTAAATTGAAACTCTGTCTTCAGCAAACTATTACATGCTAAGAACAGCTGAACTCTCCAGCTCTTTAATATATGAACATTCCAGATTAATTTAAAGCAATGACTCGCCTGCAGCCCACAGCACTTTAACCCTGTCATATGCGGACTCCATTACCATTTACAAGGTCCCCAGGTCAAAATTTAACCAGATTTTATACACCTCAATGTGACCCTCAATTAAAGGCTTCAGAGAGTAGTTTTATTACCCCGATACTACTTCCAATATAAATAGGCAGGAGGAATAAATAGCATTCAGGAATTAGACCTGAAACTGGGTTGAAACAGGTATTCAGAAGGCAGTACTGGGAGAAAGGTGCAGTCAGAGAGACAGAACACACTATCCAAACCAGGTGAGGGAAGATCTTACTCAAAGTAACTGGGATATCCCAACTGGTGGGGGACAAGACCTGGAAGTCCAGAGCAAGAGATCCTTGAAAACCTAGGCAGTGCAACCAGGGAGGCTTGTTAGCAGGTGGCAGGACAGCAGTAATGGGCTGACCTAATGAGCAGGACTGTTGTCCTTGATCTTTTTTGTAGGGGTTGGGAAGTTTGACAAGAGGGTTGCAAAGAGAGAGACTCAGTACTGTGCAGAGCACCAACACTCAGGCCCATGGATACAGGGCAGAGTTCCAGTTCTCATAGCAGAAGCAGGTGGGCAGGACAACCAGCAGTCTGCATGAGTGGACATGAAGGTCAGAATTGGCCTAAAGACTGGCCCAGGGCTAAGCCACCTGGTGGGGAATGGGGCCTGGAGTGGGTGTAAAGTGGCATCAGACTTGGTAGGGAGAAAGCATTAAGTAGTTGGAGTCTAGATAGAATCTGACATTGATAAAAATAGCAACTGCTCACTGAGCACCTACTATGTGTTAGAATAAGTAAGTTAGAATTTTGCATTCATTATCACTAAACTTACAAAACCCCTACAAGGTAGGTGATATAGTTTGGCTCTGTGTTCCCACCCATATCTCATCTCGAATTGTAATCCCCAGGTGTCGAGGGAGGTCCCTGGTGGGAGGTGATTGGATCTTGGGGGCAGTTTCCCTCATGCTGTTCTTGTGATAATCAGTTCTCACGAGATCTAATGGTTTTATAAGGCAGTTTCCCCTGCACTTTTGCTGGCTCTCTCTCGCTTGCCATCATGGAAGATGTGCCTGCTTACCCTTGGATTGTAACTTTCCTGAGGCCTCCCCAGCCATGTGGAACTATGAGTCAATTAAACCTCTTTTCTTTATAAATTACCCAGCCTTGGATATGTCTTCATAGCAGTGTGAAAATGGACTAATACAGTAGGTATTATTATTTCCATTTTATAAATGAGGAAACTGGAGCTCAGAGAGGATAAATAATAGCTCAAAGTCATAGAGTTCAGAAGAGATGAGCTGAGGCCCACCTGACTCTAAACTCATGATCTTTCTACTACTCCATAAACACATTTACTCCTTACTATATATAAGCCCAGTGGATTCCAAATGTTTTTGCTTTTAGAGGCAATGCCATGTAAGTAACATATAATTCATATTAAAACAATAACACTGTATTCATGGAAAATTAAGCTCAAGCCTCAAGCTGGTAGTATCAATAACATATTTTTGTAATTCCATACTGTAGGTAACAGTGAAGTCTGTCATTAATTTAAGAAGGCATAAACAATCCTGGCTGGGTGTGGTGGCTCCTGCCCATAATCCCAGCACTTTGGGAGGCTGAGGTGGGTAGATTGCTTGAGGCCAGGAGTTCAAGACCAGCCTGGCCAACACAGTGAAACCCATCTCTACTAAAAATACAAAAATTAGCTGGACCTGGTGGCACATGCTTGTAATCCCAGCTACTCATGAGGCTGAGGCAGAAGAATTGCTTGAATCCAGGAAGCAGAAGTTCCAGTGAGCTGAATTCATGCCACTGCACTCCAGCCTGGATGACAGAATGAGATGGTGCCTCCAAAAAAAAAAAAAAAAAAAAAAAACAGAAAAAACATTCCTGAAGTGACAGGAACTGGTAGGAGCTTTGATATTTTGCTGGCCATTTTGCTAACTCTGTAGAGATCTTATAAGTTAACGTCAGCTGGTAGCCATTGGAGCTTTATTATACAAAATTAGAGTCGTTTTAAAACAAAGACTAAATATTGTATGTTAAGGCAAACTGTCAACAGGCACAGGAATCCTGGTGGGAGGGTTTGAGGTCATGGGCTTCTAAGAAGCACCCTGGAACCCAGCCCCATTCTTCCCAAGCAAAACGAGTATTGTCATTGCCAACTCCCCCAGCCAAAAAGTACAAAGCACATCCATGAGAGGGGAAGTGTCTTTACTATTTGCAATCCCAAATTCCAGGATCTTTGTTTCAAAATTGTATGACTACCCCACCATGACCCTCTTCAGGGTGATGAAAGAAATGAAGCAGGGAGGGAACAGCCTGAGACTGAAGGGATTGAGACTGAGAGGTGAAGCCAGCTGGACTTCCTGGGTCGAATGGGGACTTGGAGAACTTTTCTATCTAGCTAGAGGATTGTAAATGCACCAATCAGCACTCTGTAAAAATGCACCAATCAGTGCTCTGTGTCTAGCTAAAGGATTATAAATGCACCAATCAGCCCTCTGTAAAAATGCACCGATCAGCACTCTGTGTATAGCTAAAGGATTGTAAATGCACCAATCAGCATTCTGTAAAAACACACCAATCAGCATTGTGTCTAGCTAAAGGATTGTAAACGCACCAATCAGCACTCTGTAAAATGAACCAATCAGCACTCTGTAAAATGGGCCAATCAGCAGGATGTGGGCAGAGCCAAATAAGGGAATAAAAGCTGGCCACTAGAGCCAGCAGCGACAACCTGCTTGGGTCCCCTTCCACCCTGTGGAAAATCTGTTCTTTTGCTCTTCACAATAAATCTTGCTGCTGCTCACTCTTTGGGTCCGCACTACCTTTATGAGCTACAACAGTCATCACAAGGGTCTGTGGCTTCATTACTGAAGTCAGCAAGACCACGAACCTACTGGGAGGAACAAACAACTGCAGACATGCCACCTTTAAGAGCTGTAACACTCACTGTGAAGGTCTGTGGCTTCACTCCTGAAGTCAGTGAGACCACGAACCCACCAGGAGGAACAAACAACTCCAGACACGCCATCTTTAAGAGCTATAACACTTACTGTGAAGGTCTGTGGCTTCACTCCTGAAGTCAGCAAGACCACTAACCCACCGGAAGGAAGAAACTCCAGACACATCTGAACATCTGAAGGAACAAACTCCGGACACACCATCTTTAAGAACTGTAACACTCACTGCGAGGGTCTGCAGCTTCATTCTTAAAGTCAGCGAGACCAAGAACCCACTGGAAGGAACCAATTCCGGACACAAGACCAGCAGGTGTGACTCTGTGGTCTGATGAAATCAGATTTACTGACTCCAACAGAGGAGACAAGGAAGCATCTTTGGGTCCCCTCTGAAGGATGCTGAGGATGGCAGAAGGGAAGTGGGGATCAGCTGTGCAGTGAGTGATGTTTCTTTTTCTTTTTCTTTTTTTTTCTTTTTGAGACAGAGTCTCGTACTGTCACCCTGGCTGGAGTGCAGTGACGTGATCTGGGCTCACTGCAACCTCTGCCTCCCAGGTTCAAGTGATTCTCCTGCCTCAGCCTCCCGAGTGACTGGGATTACAGGTGTGCACCACCATGCCCAGCTATATATATATAGAGAGATATATATATGTATTTTTAGTAGATACATGTATATATATGTTTTTTTAGTACAGATGGGGTTTCTCCATGTTGGCCAGGCTGGTCTCAAACTCCTGACCTCACAATTCACTGGTCTTGCCCTCCCAAAGTGTGGGGATTACAGGCATAAGCCACTGCACCTGGCAAGTGGGTGCTGTTTCTACAGTGGGTTTATGAGAAGGAGGGGTAGTCCAGGGGCTGGGTGCTGCCATGAGGTGAGGGGTGGCCTAGCAATTAGGACCCCCAGTGAAAGATGGGAATTATAACATGGGTTGGGAGCATCACTGGAAAGAAAGTAATAGTCACTCAAAGAGGGGGACATTGTGGCATTTTACAGCTGCTGCAAGACCCTGGAAAGACAATGCTTTCTGATAACTTTATGGCTGGCTTTGTCTTTCTTTGTCCTCTTCTTCCCAGCCTGACTCACAGCAGGGCTGCCTTGCTCTTCAGTTCAAGCTGATTTTTCATCTTTCAGTTTCGGAAACCGAAGGGGTGAGGTCATCTGAGGAGGAAAGCTGGGAGATTGCCTTTTGTCCTCCAGGGGCCGCTTTGGCTGACTGTGAAATCCAGATCTTCCTATCATCATCATTGGCAGCTTTAGCCCTAACCTCTGAAGCAATGTTTATATCATAACCCCAATGAGAACACTGAAAGCATGCTTATAAATGACAAAAAGGTGGAGGGATAGAACCTTCCAGATGACTGAACTGGACAATTTGTGAAACCTAAGTTCCCACCAGCCCTAAATGCCTTGAAGAAAGCAACACCAGCCAGTGTCTTCTGATGCTACAGTATTCCCACTTCTGTTAAAACCAGATGGTCGGCCGGGCGCCGTGGCTCACGCCTGTAATCCCAGCACTTTGGGAGGCCGAGGCGGGCGGATCACGAGGTCAGGAGATCGAGACCATCCTGGCTAACACAGTGAAACCCCGTCTCTACTAAAAATACAAAAAAATTAGCCGGGCGAGGTGGCAGGCGCCTGTAGTCCCAGCTACAAGGGAGGCTGAGGCAGGAGAATGGCGTGAACCCCGCTCCCTTGTAGCTGGGACTACAGGCGCCTGCCACCTCGCCCGGCTACAAGGGAGGCTGAGGCAGGAGAATGGCGTGAACCCCGGGGGGCGGAGCCTGCAGTGAGCCGAGATCGCGCCACTGCACTCCAGCCTGGGTGAAAGAGCGAGACTCCGTCTCAAAAAAAAAAAAAAAAAAAAAAAAAAAAAAAACCAGATGGTCTCTCCCACCTCCAACACACTTCCGTATTTAAAACTCTCAACCAGCCTTCTAGTGCACTGAAAATAAAAGCCAGACTTCCCAACGATTGGGCCCTGCCTACCTCTCCAATTTGTTTCTGCCACTCTTCCTGTTCCTCCTGAGGTTCACCACTCCGGCTTTTCTGTTCCCTAACACTGACCTCGTTCCTGCACCCAGGTCTTGGCTAGAATGTGCTGGAATGCTGGTACAAAATTTTGATCAGAGTAACTCCTTTTCTCATCCTTTGGGTCTCAGTTTAAATTTTATGTTTTCAAAGAGGCCTTTCCTGTCAACCCTATTAGTTCTCTTCTCTCCAGCCTGGTGTCTCCATTTCTTGCCTTATTTTTTACCTAATGGCATGTATCACTAAATTATTATTATTATTATTACTTTTTTTTTTTTTTTGAGACAGGGTCTCCCTCTGTCGCCCAGGCTGGAGTGCAGTGGCACGATCTCGGCTCACTGCAACCTCTGCCTCCTGAGTTCAAGTGATTCTCCTGCCTCAGTCTCCGGAGTAGCTGGGATTACAGGCATGCGCCACCATGTCCAGCTAATTTTTGTATTTTTAGTAAAGACGGAGTTTCACCATGTTGGTTAGGCTGGTCTCGAACTCCTGACCTTGTGGTCTGCCCGCCTCGGCCTCCCAAAGTGCTGGGATTACAGGCATGAGCCACCGTGCCCGGCTTTATTTTTTAACCTGTTTATTGGTTTATTGTCTTTCTTTCCCATTAGAGTAAGTAATCTCTGAAGACAGGGTCAAATCAATAGTATGATGACTAAAAAAAGTAAGTCAATCTTAGGTGACTTTTGTAAAACTATAGTGTCCTATCCTGGAGAAGAGATCCTCCCTGTCCATTCTGCATATCCAGCTACACATGAAATGGTGTTCAGCTCTTTCAGAGAAATTTTATGGGCGAGGCCCCAGGCTGAGTCTGTTTGTTTCACCTCTAGAATTCATCGTCTAGCTGGCTGACAGACAAATGAGCCTCATGGGAGAGAAAGTGGAAAAGAATAGGCAGCTAAACGTGGCCCAGTTACATATCCTTAATTGTTGATGGAAGGAGTTATCTGGGCATATGTTTTGCTTGTCATTTAAATTTATCTCTTGACTCAGACAACAATCCCCCCACCCCAACACCCACACTCCACACACAAATTTACACATGATTCTTACAGAGAGAGGACGTAAGTAAAACTACTAAAACAGCAATCTCACCAAAACTCTTCAGGACTTTGGGGGCCTTGGGGGGTCTAAGCAACATGTCCTTGGTACTTGTAGAAAATAATTAACCATATGGGAATATGAGTGGTTTTCCGGCTTTGCCACAGAACTCTGACCCATCTTGGGCTCTGGTGCATCAGTAATGGTACCCAGAGGCAGTGGAAGTGTCTGATGCAGGCCACAGAGCTGCAGGGAGTGGTGATGCTGGCAGGCAGAGCTGGAACAAGAGGCCCACTGCCCACACTGGGAGCACTAGGAGTTTCCCTTGCAGATCGTGATGAACTCTGACATATCCAGAAATACAAAAAAGGATCTGAAAACACTAGCAAATGAATAGTAATTCAAAGAAAATTGAGCCTGGAAAACAGAAAACAAGGAAAAATATGAGAGATGTCAGCTAAACAGTTAAACTGGGAATAATTGGGAAGTAGAAAGAAAAAGTGGAAAGAACATTTGTAAAGTGCCTGGTCTTCATTCATTTGTTCAACACTAAGTCAAGGCTTCCACATTTCTTATCTCATTTGATTCCCATAGATGTAATTCCTTCCTTTTTAAATTTTTATTTATTTATTTATTTATTTATTTTAGATGGAGTCTCGCTGTGTCACCCAGGCTGGAGTACTGTGGCACGATCTCAGCTCACTGCAACCTCTGCCTCCCAGGTTCAAGCAATTCTCCTGCCTCAGCCTTCTGAGTAGCTGGGATTACAGGCACGTGCCACCATGCCTGGCTAATTTTTTGTATTTTTTAGTAGAGATGGGGTTTCACCATGTAGCCCGGGCTGGTTGTGAGCTCCTGAGCTCAGGCAATCAGCCCGCCTCAGCCTCCCAAAGTACTGGGATTACAGGCATGAGCCACCGTGCCAAGCCATTCCTTCCATTTTTACAAATGAGAAAACTGAGGCTTGGAGAGCTTGAAGAATGTGCCTGATGTAATGTACACAATAGGTGGTTGAGATGGGAATTATGCCATATATTTAGCCACATGCTGCTGCATGTTTAGCTACCAGCTGTCTGGGGAAAAAGAAGCCCTGGTTTGTAGTGTTTGCTGATTTCTGTGGTGTAAACACTTTTATCAAGATCGGTTTCAAGCTCACAACGTGACATCATTAAACACAGTGCTAGGAAGAGATGCACATAAACAGCTCTGCCAAGTCAGTATGAGCCAACTCCAGTATACTGCCTTACTGATCCCCAAGTCCATGCTCTCCATCCCATCATGTTTCTTCTCAGGCTCAGACTTAGTCTCCATAGAGCAGAGGATGCAATAGTTAATGCCTGGGATTATATAAAAAATAGAATAGGGCCAGACACGGTGGCTCACACCTGTAATCCCAGCACTTTGAGAGGCTGAGGCGGGTGGATCACTTGAGATCAGGAGTTCAAGACTGGCCTGGCCAACATGATGAAACCCCATCTCTACTAAAAATACAAAAATTAGCCAGGCATGATGGCACACACCTGTAGTCCCAGCTACTCAGGAGGCTGAGGCAGGAGAATCGCCGGGAGGTGGAGGTTGCAGTCAGCCAAGGTCGTATTGCTTCACTCCGGCCTGGGCAACAAAGTGGGACTCCATCTCAAAAAAAAAAAAGAATAGGCTGTCCTAAGGTGGTTGGCTTCCAACCCTAGCTCAGAGACTGCCAGGTAAGAAGTTGCAAGAGAAGAAGGTTCATACATCAGATGAGAGTTTTCAGTGTTCCAAGCCTTGCTGCACATCAGAATCACCTGGAAAACTTATTAAAATACAGATATGAAGAGCACAGTATAGAGGTTAAAGTGCAGACTGGAGTCAGGCAGCTTATGCTCAAATCTGGACCTTCCTTGACTGGTGATGTGACCTTGGGCGAGTTCCTTAACCTATCTGTGCCTCAGTTTCCTTGTTGATAGATGATGATGATGATGATGATGAAATCATATTTACCTCACAGGATTGTTGGGCAGGTTAAATGAGTAAATGTTTGTAAAGTGCTTAGAACAGAGTTTGGCCAATAGTAAACACTATGTAAGTATTAGCTGTTATTATTGTTATTATTACTGAGACCTCCTCTGAACTTAGGCCCATCTGTCTGTATTTTGAGCAAACTTCTTGAGTAATTTTTATGCAACCAGATGGGCTTACCCATGGACATCTGCAGAAACCATGAAGTCTATGATTTTTGCTCTTTGGAGAGTTGAGCAGCTTCTTGTAGGAACCAAGACCAACTGAAGAGGGAATCTCAGAACAATCCTTGAGAATCTGAGACATTCTGTAAGTTCACTGTGGTTGCCTTGGAAAACCTTTCACAAGTCCTTATACTTCCATAGAAACATCAGGTTGCAGGATACCATATCCCCTTATAAAGCAAAATAAGGAATAAATAAAACTGAATCCACAAAGTTTCATCTTAATGATGGCACAGAACATGAGTAGGGGTCATAGGTTAATTTGAATTTCTACAGAGCATTATCATTTCTGCTAATTTTCCCCTAATGTACATTTACATGCACATTATAAGACTATATTTCACTTTTGGCCCAGTTGGATATAGGGAATCCTTAGGCCTCTAGCTGTGCTCTCTCTCTAACTTCAAGAACTAAAATAGAGGCCAGGCCCAGTGGCTCATGCCTGTAATCCCAGCCCTTTGGGAGGCCTAGGCAGGGGGATGGCTTGAGTCCAGGAATTTGATACCAGCCTGGGAAACAGCAAGACTCTAAAACATTTTTTAAAAATTTAAAAGATCTATGAAATATTTAAAAATTAGCTGAGCATGGTGATGCATGCGTGTAGTCCCAGCTATTTGGAGGGCTGAGGTGGGAGGACCTGTGAGCCCAGGAGTTCGAGGCTGCAGCAGGCTGTAATTGCGACACTGCTCTCCAGCCTGAGTGACAGAATAAGACTCCATCTCAAAAATAAATAAATAGATAAAATAGAGACCAATTTGTTTTATAAGTGATTTAACCATGAGTCCTTGAGGCTGAAGAAATTCTGAACACAATGTAATACACAACTCTATCCACCAAGATGTAAATACATGTTACCTTGGACCACCAAGATGGTGGTCCTTTGTGCATTAGTCTGCTCAAGTTGCAGTAATAAAATACTGCAAACTGTGTGGCAGAAACCATAGAAATTTATTTTCTCATAGTTCTAGAGATCAGGGTGCTTGCATGGTCAGTTTCTGGTGATGACTCTCTTCTTGCTTGCCTACCGCCGCCTTCCCACTGTCCTCACATGTCAGGCAGGGAGAGTTAGAGTGGGGGAATCTCTCTCTCTCTCTGTATCTCTTTCTCTTTTTTTTTGAGATGGAGTCTCGCTCTGTCGCCCAGGCTAGAGTGCAGTGACATCATCTCAGCTCACTGCAACCTCCGCCTCCCAGGTTTAAGCGATTCTCCAGCCTCAGCCTCCAGAGTTGCTGAGACTACAGACACCTGCCACCACACCCGGCTAATTTTTGTATTTTTAGTAGAGACCGGGTTTTACCATGTTGGCCAGGCTGGTCTCGAAATCGTGACCTCAGGTGATCCGCCCACTTCGGCCTCCCAAAGTGCTAGGATTACAGGTGTGAGCCACCATGCCCAGACTCTTTCTCTCTTTTATAAGGCCACAGTCCTATGGGATTAAAGCCCCACACTTATGACCTCATTTAACCTTAGTTATCTCCTGAAGACTCTCTCTCCAAATATAGTCACACTGAGGGATAGAGCTTTAACATAGGAATTGAGGGGAACATAATTCAGTCCACAGCACTTGGTTTTCAAGGCAAATTTTGACTTTAGAAGTAAGGGTTACATTTAAAAATTTCTCCCCACAGGCTATTGTTAATTGCTAAATGGCATTTCTTTGGCAATTTAATGTCACATTAGACTTGTGGAAAGCAAGAAAGAAGATCAAATCTCTCCATCCAATAGGCATAAACCTGAGTCTTGCCTCCACATCCCACTAGCCTTAAGGAAAAAGCTAATTACCTCCATAAATCTCAGCTTCCCCATCTATAAAAAGGGTGTAATAATGCTTAGTGCCTGAATTTGTTATGAGGATTCAATGAGAATTGTAAAGCACTTAGCATAGTGTCTGGCACATGGAAAATATACAGTAAGTGGTACCTTAAAAAATAAGCTGAATCTCAAATGTAAAATTCTAAACCAACACAGATACATAGTATAAAACAGCAAAGGGGCACACAGAGCTAACTACATCATGAGGAGTGATGCATGATCAAAGACACACCGTAAATTAACATCAGTCTATATATTGCAAAAAGTGTGACTTCATAAGTTTTCTAGGTGTGTGAAATTGACAGCCTCATTTCCACTGAAAGGAGGTTTTCAGTGTAGGTTTGTCCTTTGTACTTTGGATCAAGATAACGGTAAGGGCCGGGCGCGGTGGCTCACACTTGTAATCCCAGCACTTTGGGAGGGCGAGGCGGGCAGATCATGAGGTCAGGAGACCGAGACCACGGTGAAACTCCGTCTCTACTAAAAATACAAAAAATCAGCCGGGTGTGGTGGCGGGTGCCTGTAGTCCCAGCTACTCGGAGAGGCTGAGGCAGGAGAATGGCGTGAACCCGGGAGGCGGAGCTTGCAGTGAGCCGAGATTGCGCCACTGCACTCCAGCCTGGGCGACAGAGCAAGACTCCGTCTCAAAAAAAAAAAAAAAAAAGATAAAGGGAAGATATATCTGGAGTACTTGAGGGGTACAGGGAGGGTATTTTTTATGCCTAAGAAGGAAAACTAAATGTAGATAGTTTTGTGAATTGTTACTCTGAATGGTCTATAAGGACAGAGTTGTTAAACAACTACTATAAAATCCTAAAGTTGTCAGCCTCTGCCTAGAGCCTTGCAAGGATGCAGAGCTGACAAATCGTGTGTGGCTGCTTGCCATCCACCCCAGTTAAGAGCTTCTAATCAGCAGATTGCTGTGTGAGGTAGCACGTACTGTTAACTCCACTTAGAAACTGACTTTGAAGCAAGGTCAAGAGAGATGCTAAATTGCATGTATAATGAGCATCTGAGGATAGCCTCGAATTGAATCATCACACAAATCAGCCTCGTCTTTTTCTCCAAGACTCTGGATATCTTGCTGAACCATGAATTTCCTGTTGCCGTGTCCTTTACCTCTATCCCTCCCCACTTCCCATCCCTACCCACCCCCAAGTAAGCTCTTCAGAATTCAGGGAATAGTCATTCATCTCTTTGTTCAGTTCATAGATAGGAGTGTCTGTGCCAAGCACAGAAGTAGGTACTAGCGGTATAAATATGGATCACACAGTATTTGCATATGCATATTTGCATTCACATTCTGATTTGGGAAACAGAAATGGAAATAAACAGTCACAATGTAATTTGATAACTGTCAGGCCTCTGAGCCCAACCTAAGCCATCATATCCCCTGTGACCTGCACGTATACATCCAGATGGCCTGAAGCAACTGAAGATCCACAAAAGAAGTGAAAATAGCCTTAATTGGTGACATTCCACCATTGTGATTTGTTTCTGCCCCACCGTAACTGATCAATGTACTTCGTAATCTCCCTCACCCTTAAGAAGGTTCTTTGTAATTCTCCCCATCCTTGAGAATGTACTTTGTGAGATCCACCCCCTGCCTGCAAAGCATTGCTCCTAACTCCACCGCCTATCCCAAAACCTGTAAGAACTAATGATAATCCACCACCCTTTGCTGACTCTCTTTTCAGACTCAGCCCACCTGCACCCAGGTGAAATAAACAGCCTTGTTGCTCACAAAAAGCCTGTTTGGTGGTCTCTTCACATGGACGTGCATGACAATAACTACTTTACAATTCTACAAAAGCACCAAGGCAGAGATGACCATTCTGCTTTGGGAAGGTGAGATAGCTTCTCAAAGGTGATAATTCTTGATTTGAGTGTTGAGGGATGTAAAGGCCAGGAATAAAACCCAAGCAGAAGAAAAAAACATGTGCAGAAGCTCGGATGTGCATGCAGTTGACATACAGGCTTCATGGTGAACAGGGAGGCTGAGGAGAGACTGTAATGGCAATAACATGTAAACATGAAATTCAAAGGTAAAATGTTTTGCCACAGTTCTAGCTCAATCTAGAGGTCATAGTATGGAGTTGAGATCTACAGACCTGTGCCTACTTATTAATGTTATACTAATTTGACAAGTATTTTATGTATCATTATCAGACTTCAAAGATTGCTTAAAGGAAACCGTGTTAGCTTTCTATTGCTGCTGAAACAAATTACCATCAACTTGGTGATTTAAAACAACACAATAGTTCTGATTGCAGACCAAAATCTGAAATCTGTTTCACTGGGCTACAGTCAACGTTCAGCAGGACTGGTTCCTTCTAGAGGCTCTCAGGCAGGATCTGTTCCTTGCCTGTTCCAGCTTCTAGAGGCTGCTCACATGTGTTGGCTCCAATCTCTGTGCTGTTGTCACATTGCCCCTTTCCCCCTTTGCCCCTCTTGCCTCCCTCTTTTAAGAACCCTTGTGATTACATTTAGGTCCCAGGTCCATCTGGATAATCCAGGCTAATCTCTCCATCTCAAGGTCTTTAATCACACTGCAAAATCTCTTTTGCAATATAAGGCAGCATTCATAGATTCTGGGGATTAGGAAGTGGATATTTGGTTGCTGGTGGTGATGGGGATTATTCAGTTTGCTACAGAGAATAATATTCTTAGTCTCTGTTAGTGAAAAAACCACACTCATGCAGAGTGCTTTTTTCCTATTTTTTTTCTCTCAACAACAACAACAATCAACACAGAAGACTTCTGTGACCCCAAAATATGTGAAGAATTCTCTCCACCAGCTAGCAAGCAATCGATTCTGTAGCAGACATCAGCCGCAATCCAATTCTGGATTATGTCTACTTGGAAATAGAGTCAGATCCCACAGATTGAAAGCTCAGTCCCCAAGACTGCCCCCCAACTTCAGACACCAGTCACAAGTCCAGGTGTGCAGAATGTCTGATCAACCAACTTCAAGTTTGGGTTCCCACGACCCACTCTTGGTTTGATTAATTTACTAGAGTGGCTCACAGAACTCAGGAAAACATGTTTACTGGTTTATTATGAAGGGTATTACAAAGGACACAGATGAAGAGATGCATAGTGCAAGGTATGGGAGAAGAGGTGTGGAGGTTCCATGAACTCCCTGGACTCACCACCCTCCAGGGACCTCCATGTGTTCAGCTATCCAGAAGCTCTCCAAACCCTGTCCTCTTAGGCCTTCTATGGAGATTTCAGTGGATAGGCATGATTGTCAAATGTAAATGGACAAAAAAGGAATGATCTAGGCCAGGCACGGTGGCTCACGCCTATAATCCTAGCACTTTGGGAAGCTGAGATGGGCGGATCACCTAAGGTCAGGAGATCGAGACCAGCCTGACCAACATGGAGAAACCCCGTCTCTACTAAAAATACAAAATTAGCTGGGCATAGTGGTTCATGCCTGTAGTCCCAGCTACTTGGGTGGCTGAGGCAGAAGAATTGCTTGAACCCAGGAGGCAGAGGTTGCAGTGAGCTGAGATTGCACCATTGCACTCCAGCCTGGGCAACAAGAGCAAAACTCCACCTCAAAACAAAACAAAACAAAACAAAAAAACAGGAATGATCTAATACCCATAGACTGAGTGGGGAAACTCAGCAAATCCTGTCTGTTTGGGTTCTTCTGGGCTCTTCTGCATGGCATTCCTTCCTCCAGGGTATCAGGCAGGATCGTTTTCGAAATGAGGGTCTTATGACCCACAGTCAGATTAAAGTCCTACATTGGTTAGGTGAAAGGAGGGTAGAAGAAGATCAGAGAGAGAGATTCTGTTCTCTGAGGCCTAAAGCACCCCAACATGATAACAAGGGCTATGGGAATTATGAGCAAAGAACTGTGTGTGTGTGTGTGTGTGTATGTGTGTGTGTGTGTGAATACACACACAGAATGCTGGGCAGAAGAAGAGCTCAGAAGAATCTAAACAGACAGGATTTGCTGGGTCTCCACACTTAGTCTATGATCATTCCTTTTTTGTCCAATTACATTTGACAGCCATGCCTATAATAAAATAATATCACGGTCCCCACATTGGAAGCATGTAGCAGATACATACCTGTTTGTGGCTGGGGACTTGGGAATTCAATTGTAACTGGTAAGTGCTGGGACAAGTAGCCCTCATTAATTACTCAATCTGTGGAGAATCAAATATACCTGAGGGGTTTGGCCTGTTCTTCACAGGGAAGAAAGCAATAGTTTATTCTTCCTCTGCTCATAATAAATGCCATTCTAGTTGAATTAACATTGTGCTGGAAATGTGTTTGGCAATTTTAAACGAGTTGGAGGGCTCCTTCTAAAATTTATTGTTTTCTTCTTTCTTTTTCCTTTTTGTTTTTTTTTTTAAAACAGGGTCTCCTGTTGTCCAGGCTGCAGTACAGCGGTACGATCTCAGCTCACTGCAACCTCCACCCCCCAGGCACAAATGATCCTCTCACATCAGCCTCTTCAGTTGCAGGGACTACAGGTGCACACCACCATCCCCGGTTAATTTTTGTATTTTTTGTAGAGACAGGGTTTTGCCATGTTGCCCAAGCTGGTCTCAAACTCCTGGACTCAAGCAAAACAGCCACCTCGGCCTCCCAAAGTGCAGAGATTACAGGTTTGAGCCACAGTGCCTTGCCTCCTTCACAAATTTCTGTTAACTGATCACCGATGGCAGAGTCACATGACTGAGCATTGGAAGTGAGCTTTTTTGATGTACAAATACATGAGGTTCATAGTTTCTGACTATGGATTGGCTGTGTGTACAATTCAGAACATGCCAAAGTCTCAGAGCAGAACTCTTTTAGACCCAGGTAAGAGGACCCCTGCTCCAAGGCCTGCACTTGAGAACCTACTGTAGCCTCCTTTGGCTGTGCCTCTCCCCATGTGTGCCAACGGGACATGCACACTTGGAGTCCAAGCTCCTTCTCCAACCACTCTTCAGGTATTCAGGAATTTAGTTAGGGTCCTGTCCAAATGGTTCCAAGTCTGCTTCCAGGGCCTATACCAACATGTTCCCCAGGTCCATCCTCCTAAGGTCAGGAGGCAACACTGCTGTGTGTACCCCTAAGTCCAGGGATGGCCAAGGGGCAGCTCTTTGTTGGGGATAAATGGTGCTATGGTCTGAATGTTTGTGTCCTCCAAATTCATATGTTGAAATCTTAACCCAACAGAGGATGGTATCAGGAGGTAGTGCCTTTGAAAGGTGATTGGGGATTAATGCCCTTATAAAAACAGCCTCCAAAAGCTCCCTTGCCCCTTCCACCATGTGAGGTTACAGTGAGAAGTACTCATCTATGAACCAGAAAGTGACCCTTCACCAGACACTAAACTAGCCAGTCTAGTGCCTTGATTTTGGACTTCCCAGCCTCCAGAACTGTGATGAAAAAAAATCCCTGTTGTTGGTAAACCACCCAGTTTATGGTATTTTGTTGTAGCAACCTGAACAGACTGAGACAGGCTGAACTAGACAATGGGAAGTGTCTGCATGGATAACTTCTAGGCTGTCACTGAAAAGGACAAAGCCTTGAAGACAAGAATTCTGAAGACTCTGAGAACTCAGTCTATCCTTATGAAGGTGTATCTGTCAAGGTAGCAGGACCAAATATCTTGCACTTAACAGTTGTTCAGCCTGCTTTATACCCTTTAAATAACTAGACATGTGGGATGTGGGCTCAGTACTCTTACCTCGGGTACTGTACATGCGAGTGGCAAGCCTGGCCAGAGCTACACTCACTGCCACAAATAGCAACAATTGTCAGAGGTGGCCACATCCAACCAAGTGGCACAAGCAAATCACCATAATGGGAAGGAATCAAGTCGAGGTTCTTTGGGCAGTAGGCTGAATCTAAAAAGAAGACCAATTAATGTCACAAATCATGAGGACAGCAATATCTATCTTAGGGCCTCAACATTCATGAAATAGTTTATTTACTTAGCTGGGGTGAGGAGGATAAACAAGATTTAATGCCTTCAACATTAACAGTCAGTCTTCAGTGTTTAGATTTTGAAAAATGTCTGGTTCTTTTTTCTAAGTTCCAATCTTATGATAACTATGTAATTCAGCGGCATGGGAATGCTGGAAAAAATCTAAGAGAACAAAACAATGAGTGATTTTTCCTAAGTGGCATCCTTCCATGAAGATTCACACAAATCATATTTTTTGAACCACTTAGGTATAGGTGGGATCCTTTCTCACTGGAGAAAACCAGGGTGGGTTTTCTCAAAATTCTCCCAGCTGATTTAACAATGAATTTCTCTGGATAAGCTAATTAACAAAGACTAAAACTGAAGTCTAATCATTTATTTATTTATTTAAGAGACAGGGTCTCATTCTATTGCTCAGGCTGGAATGCTGTGGCATGATCAGAGCTCACTGTAACCTCGAACTCCTGGGCTCAAGCGATTCTCCTGTTTCAGCCTTCCAAGTAGTTGGTGTGCACTACCACGCCTGGCTAATGGTTTTGTGTTGTTTTGTTTTTGTTTTAGAGATAGGGTCTTTCTATGTTGCCCAGGCTGGTCTCAAACTCTGGCCTCAAGCCATCCTCCTTTCTTGGCCTTCCAAAGGATTGGATTACAGGTGTAAGCCACTGCATCCAGCCTGAAAGTCTAATAATTCTTAATCATAAAATATGTATTGGCTACTGTAGTTCCTCTTTTACTAATTTCTTGTCTTTTTTGTTTTAAAAATACATCTAAACATTTGTTGCTGTGATGAAAAGTAGCACATTCACTTGTATTATCTTAGTGCTGGGTACTTACATGTTCTTGGAGGCACAAAAGTTTCCAAGGTGGAATAGATGATAAAGATGGTGGACTAATCCCTTCACTTTTGAAGCTCTCCCCTGTATTTTTGCATTTATTGATCCACATGGAAAATAGTATTTCTAAAAAGCTATAATTTATATTTTTTAAATCACCAAACTAATCAGCATTAGTTTTCAAGTTTAACTACCTGGGGCTTAGATTTTACATTTTCAAGACCATATCCTGAGTCTTTTAGATTAAAAAAAAAAGAAAAAAGAAAAAGAAAGAAATTGGCCAATTATTAGTAAGACAAATATTACTTTTCTCACAACGGAAATACTATATCTGGCTAGCCTGTATTTTCCAGTTTCTGATAAATTCTAGATGAAATTCAAAGTGTGGTGTCACAAATGACAGTATGTGAAATTACTCTTAGGAAGCAAATGAGTTTCATTTTTAGTTATTTTCTTGTGTCAGCTGTCTCCCACAGATGCAAATACTATTCTCTAATGTGGAGACCCATACTGGTCTCCAATTTTTTTTTTTTTTTTTTGAGACGGAGTTTCACTCTTGTTGCCCAGGCTGAAGAGCAATGGTGGATCTTGGCTCAGTGCAACCTCTGCCTCCTGGGTTCAAGTGATTCTCCTGCCTCAGCCTCCCGATAGCTGGGATTACAGGCATGCGCCACCACACCTGGCTAATTTTTGCATTTTTAGTAGAGATGGGGTTTCTCCATGTTGGTCAGGCTGGTCCCAAGCTCCTGACCTCAAGTGATCTGCCTGCCTTGGCCTCCCAAAGTGCTGGCATTACAGGCATGAGCCACCACGCCCAGCCTGAATGTATTATATTTTTCAAAATTGCTAAAAGAATAGGTTTTTAATGTCCTACCACACACAAAAAAATAAGTTGGTGAGGTGATGGGTAAGTTAATTAGCTTTTGAATCATTCTACAATGTATAGATACAGCAAAACCTCACATTGTGCCCCATATAGTTCCCAATTACTATTTGTCAAGTAAAAATACATTAATGAAGAAAAGAGTTTTCTTACCTATTAGCTCTGCTTTAAAATAAGAAGAGAAAGTTTGGAAAACTTTTTCTTAGCTATTCCTTTCCTTCAGGGAGAACACTAAAAACACTGATAATACAATCTTGTCCTGAGTCCTTGACTCTGTACTTTATCTTTTCGTTTTCTGCCCTGCCAGATACTAAGAGGTTGGGGGGAAAAGTGGCTTTACACAGGGGTCAATAAACTTTTTCTGTAAAGGGTTAGATAGTAAATATTTTAGGTAGTATGGGTCATATGTCTCTGTTGCAACTACTCAGCTCTGCTGTTGCAGTGCAAAAGCCATCAATATGTCAATGAATGAGTGTGGTTGTGGGCCAACAAAACTGGGATTTTAAGTAATTTTCAGCTGTCACAATATATTATTTTTCTTTTGATTTTTTCCCCCAATCATTTAAAACTATAAAAGCCATTCTTAGCTCACAGACCAAGACAACTGATGGCAAACTTTAAACTATGAAAACACATGGCAGGCTGGGCGTGGTGGCTCACGCCTGTAATCCCAGCACTTTGGGAGGCCAAGGCGGGTGGATCGCGAGGTCAGGAGTTTGAGAACAGCCTGGCTAACATGGTGAAACCCCATCTCTACTAAAAATACAAAAAAATTAGCCGGGCTTGGTGGCATGCACCTGTAATCCCAGCTACTTGGGAGCTGAGGCAGGGGAATTGCTTGAACCAGGGAGGTGGAGATTGCAGTCAGCGGAGATCGCACCAATGCACTCCAGCCTGGGTGACAGAGCAAGACTCCATCTCAAAAAAAAAAAAAAAAGAATTTGGCTGCCCAAGATCTACTGCTATTTGGAGTTATCTATAGATTCTTAATGATCAGAACAATCTTTAATTTGACTGGGAGTGAATGCAGTATTTAGCTGTGTCAACCTGAAATAATGAAAAGGGTCAGAACCGCGTTCTAAAGAGTTTATTCAAGTGAAAAGCTGGTAATAGCCATTCCAGGACACACAGACTCCAGAGAAATGGGGTCAGTGATCTGAAGTTAAAATTAAGTTATTGCTTTTATAGGAAGAAGGCAAAGAAAATTTAACAAGATTACATTTTCTATACAAGGCTGGTTTGAGAATTACAACACATTAATTCATTTGTTTTCTTTTCTTTATAGAGGATTTTCATTTTGTTTCCAATTTAAAAGAGTGTATTTAACATTTCATCTTAAGAAAATGAGATAGCCATTAAATCTTTGTGTGAGAAAGGTAAGAGGGAGGCTAATCTATAATGAAGATCAACAATGGAGAGTGAAGAGGTTTTCCCTGACACTCTTCAGTCATTTACAACATTTTACAAAACAATACAGGTAAGAAAGAAGGTCTATAATTAGAGAAACAAAGTTTACAGCTGCCTGGTTACAGCTCCCTAGGATATAGCTGCTTTTCAGGCCCCATAATCACATTCTTTTAAGGCTCAAAATAATTTGGAGTTCCAACAGCTTAGATTTCAAATTACCTATTTTCACAACTGAATTCCACAGGTGCCACTATAAACATAGACTCAATTAAAAATCCTCTAGTAATGAGTCCTCTAGTCCTCTGTGCTTCTAAAACTAGAGCTAGGAAAAAAAAGGACAGTGCTGATTACAGAACTTACCTTAAAACAACGCTAAAATTTCAGTAGCACCTAATACTTTATTAAATGTTAAAATAATCCTATTTAATACAGTACTAGTCTCCAAGAAAAAAGTTACATTGGCCACTAGTCACTTCTAGGGAATTGTGTAAATCTGTCCCTCTTGACAGAATTAATGAAGAACACAGGTAAGGTAGAAGGTCGATGATAGGTACAAAAAATAGCAAGTGAATATTTTAAATTGCTTCTTATTTAAAAATTAAGTAACAACTTAGAGGACAAATAGTTATTATTTTCTGAATGTCTGACTTCCTAGGGGTGGCATAAAAGGGAAGGACAAATAAAGCCCAGTGCAGCAGGCCAGGATCTAAAATTAAACCATGAGTAAAATGCTTAGGGTGCAATGTTCATTTTGTTTTGTAAGGTGAAGCAAGGCAAGCTAGAGGTTCTGTCTGGATTGATATAAATTATTATACTAAACAGCTTCTTTCCATTGTCTATAAAAAAACCAGCCAATTACACTTTAGAAGTCATGTTAGGCTGAGATTCCAATATAATCCATAAAGTTGATGTAGTATTCCAGGAGTTAAGAAAGTATAAATGTTACTGTTTAATTAGTACAGCTTCAATTATACTGTCAATGTTGTGTTAAAAGACATTCCTTCTGGACTTTTTGGTGTACACAGAGATACGCTTTTCTAAAGCACCTGCTCTCAGTGAAAAACCTCCTGTGAACATCTGTCTCTTTAAAATATCTGTATGATATGTACAGAAAATAGTGAGTGAATACTTTAGATTGCTTCTTATTTAAACATAATACATGATATGTATGGAAAATAGCGAGTGGATACTTTAGATTTCTTCTTATTTAAATATAATACATAGGTGCAACACACTAGCGTAGGTAGTATCCTAGCTCAGAAAAAAACAGCTGTTAAAGACATTCCATGATTGTACATCATGGAAACTTGAAAACAGATTGATTATTAAGTGATATTGGGGAATTAATGTTTTCTTAGGTGGAATGATACTGTGGTTATGAAGCAAATGTCCTCAGTCTTAGGAGAGACAGGCTGAATTATTTAGGGGTGAAGCATTTTGATGTCTGGAACTTACTCAAATAGTATTACAAAAAGGCATATTTCTTACCTGTATATTTAGATTTTTTTCACAATAAAGAATGGGAGTGCCCTTTCCACAAGATGGCATGAAAAGATAAGAAGGAAGCTCCTGCCCCTCCTAAAGCCGAAGCCAAAGCGAAGGCTTTGAAGGCCAAGAAGACAGTGTTGAAAGGTGTCCACAGCCACAAAAAGAAGATCTGTATGTCACCACCTTCCCACAGCCCAAGACACTGTGACTCTGGAGACAGCCCAAATATCCTCAGAATGTAGCAGGACGAGCCACAGACAAAACTCCTCAGACACCGAGTTAAAGAAGGAAGGGGTTTATTCGGCTGGGGGCATTGGCAAGACTCCTGTCTCAAGAGCTGAGCTCCCCGAGTGAGCAATTCCTGTCCCTTTTAAGGGCTCACAACTCTAAGGGGGTTTGCGTGAGAGGGCCATGATCAATTGAGCAAGCAGGGGGTACATGACTGGGGGCTGCATGTACTGGTAATTAGATCGGAACAAAATAGGATAGGGATTTTCACAGTGCTTTTCTATACAATGTCTGTAATCTATAGATAACATAACCAATTAGGTCAGGGGTTGATCTTTAACTACCAGGCCCAGGGTGTGGTGCCGGGCTGTCTGCTTGTGGATTTCATTTCTGCCTTTTAGTTTTTACTTTTTCTTTCTTTGAAGGCAGAAATTGGGCATAAGACAATATGAGGGGTGGTCTCCTCCCTTATTCCCCCTCTTTGAGACTCTCACTCAATAGTGGGAGTTCTCACTTTCATTTTTACTACCTATGTCTTCTTGCAAGACAGATGGATAGTGATTCATATAGTACACTTGTGCTGAAGCATTTTGGTGAACTAAGGTAGCGATGGAGCTATTTATCATTTGAAGAAGTACAGGTAGCAAACAAGGGAGCAGTAAGCAGGTTGCTATTACTATTATAACTCTTATTATAAGAGTTTTAATCCTCCTATAGCTGGGAACTATTTTCTAAACATGGCCCCGGGATCAAATCCATGCCACACTTGCACAGGCACATGTGCCAGTTTTGTCATATCTCTAACTATGTCTTTAACTACTTGCCCTTGATTATCTATGTGTAGGCAGCAATTAGTAAGGTTAAATTTCCTACAGACCTCTCCTTCAGCTGCTAGCAAGTAGTCGAGAGCTAATCTATTTTGATAGATAGCATTTCTCATCTGAGTTTCTTGCTGGGCCAGAATAGTCAAGGCTCTGCCGGTTTTATTCGTGATTATTTTTAAGACAGCTTGTAACCGAATGATTCGGTTGATCATGTAAATGGGAGTCCGGTATCCTCATGAGCCATCTGGTGCCTAGGTAGCAGGCCTCTAACATTGTATGATTCTCTCAGGGGGCTACTTATCATTTTTTCAATTTCCTATAGCTATGCTTCTCTTTTCATGGGAAGCATAGACAGGGAAGCCTAGAAGTTCGCCTGTTTTTATGGGCAGTAGGAAGAAAGATGGTTTAATAGTGCCAATAACACAACTACCTGCCTACTGGTCAGGTAATTTGGCATAAGCTCTATGCCTACATATCCAGTACAATCCAGTGGGGACTATCCAGTCCCGGTGGGACTCCAGGTGGGTCCACATGGTCTGCAACTTTGGGAATTTGCTAAATGGATTTCTCACTGTGTGATTTGAACTCCACCAAGTGACTATTTTTGTGGTACCATTACACAGTTTCTGTCTCAGACAACTAAGTCATCCTACGGGGTGAGTGAATTCTTTTCCTTCTCTAGCTATGCAATATTGTCCAATAATTGAGGTTTTAAGGACTTAGAAATTATCAGGATGATTCTTTTGAGCCAGGAATTCACCAGGAACTTGGTCTGTAGGTACTAATTCTTGGCCTTCCTATGGCCATTGATCTCCTATTACAGTTCCTCCACATACATAACATGAAGTGACATTGAGAGATTGGGCTACATGCTCGGCTAATTGCAAAAACAAGTTTCTTGTTTTTCTTGGAATTTCTGGTACTGGCACATTTAGTTCATCATAGAAAGTTTGAAACACTGGCTCAGGAGAGCATTTGTAAACTTCTCCTCGAACGAAGATATTTACTCGAGGATCCAGTCTGGCCCTGTCAATTCCTAAGGTCACATGCTCCTTTTATTTCCAGCGAGGATCAAGGAGATTGGTTATTACTAGCTCTAAGGGTTTACATTGTCCCTTAGTACAGGAAGGGCCATTTTTTCCTTTCTGAAGGAGGACTGGATCATTTTCATTTTTTTTTTATCCAAGTGGCCTAAATGACACAAGACCAGTATTTACATTTATTTCTACACAGTCCTTATTTATGACAGATGTACTTATTTTCTGCCATAAACCCTCTTTTCTTTTTTTTTTTAATTTTAATTTTTATTATTACACTTTAGGTTTTAGGGTACATATGCACAACGTGCAGGTTTGTTACATATGTATCCATGTGCCATGTTGATTTCCTGCACCCATTAACTCATCATTTAGCATTAGGTATATCTCCTAATGCTGTCCCTCCCCCCTCCCCCAACCCCACAACAGTCCCCGGAGTGTGATGTTCCCCTTCCTGTGTCCATGAGTTCTCATTGTTCAATTCCCACCTATGAGTGAGAACATGCGGTGTTTGGTTTTTTGTCCTTGTGATAGTTTACTGAGAATGATGTTTTCCAGTTTTATGGCTGCATAGTATTCCATGGTGTATATGTGCCACATTTTCTTAATCCCGTCTATCATTGTTGGACATTTGGGTTGGTTCCAACTCTTTGCTATTGTGAATAGTGCCGCAATAAACATACGTGTGCATGTGTCTTTATAGCAGCATGATTTATAATCCTTTGGGTATATACCCAGTAATAGGATGGCTGGGTCAAATGATATTTCTAGTTCTAGATCCCTGAGGACTCGCCACACTGACTTCCACAATGGTTGAACTAGTTTACAGTCCCACCAACAGCGTAAAAGAGAACTACAAACCACTGCTCAATGAAATAAAAGAGGATACAAACAAATGGAAGAACATTCCATGCTCATGGGTTGGAAGAATCAATATCGTGAAAATGGCCATACTGCCCAAGGTAATTTATAGATTCAATGCCATCCCCATCAAGCTACTAATGACTTTCTTCACAGAATTGGAAAAAACTACTTTAAAGTTCATATGGAACCAAAAAAGAGCCCGCATCGCCAAGACAATCCTAAGCCAAAAGAACAAAGCAGGAGGCATCATGCTACCTGACTTCAAACTATACTACAAGGCTACAGTAACCAAAACAGCATGGTACTGGTACCACAACAGAGACATAGATCAATGGAACAGAACAGAGCCCTCAGAAATAATGCCGCATATCTACAACTATCTGATCTTTGACAAACCTGACAAAAACAAGAAATGGGGAAAGGATTCCCTATTTAATAAATGGTGCTGGGAAAACTGGCTAGCCATATGTAGAAAGCTGAAACTGGATCCCTTCCTTACACCTTATACAAAAATTAATTCAAGATGGATTAAAGACTTAAATGTTAGACCTAAAACCATTAAAATCCTACAAGAAAACCTAGGCAATACCATTCAGGACATAGGCATGGGCAAGGACTTCATGTCTAAAACACCAAAAGCAATGGCAACAAAAGCCAAAATTGACAAATGGGATCTCATTAAACTAAAGAGCTTCTGCACAGCAAAAGAAACTACCATCAGAGTGAACAGGCAACCTACAGAATGGGAGAAAATTTTTGCAACCTACTCATCTGACAAAGGGCTAATATCCAGAATCTACAATGAACTCAAACAAATTTACAAGAAAAAAACAAACAACCCCATCAAAAAGTGGGCAAAGGACATGAACAGACACTTCTCAAAAGAAGACATTCATGCAGCCAAAAAACACATGAAGAAATGCTCATCATCACTGGCCATCAGAGAAATGCAAATCAAAACCACAGTGAGACACCATCTCACACTAGTTAGAATGACCATCATTAAAAAATCAGGAAACAATAGGTGCTGGAGAGGATGTGGAGAAATAGGAACACATATAGCCTCTTTTCTAATTAACAGAACCACACCTTATTCTTAACTTATTACTATTAATGACAGCACAGGCATCAAATTTCAAGGTGACTTGTTTGGGCACTGCTTTTTCCTCAGTTTTGGCAAACACTTTACTCATATCGTTTATGAGCCTCCACCAGTCCTCAGTCCTTAATCTTATTTTAAAAACTGTGGTCATGGGAGGCTCAGATGGGTCATAACACACATCAGGTTGGTCATTTCCTGGGCTACACACCTTGTATAGAATAACATTATACAAACAAGTTCTTTTTAGAGTTCCAGTACACTTATAATAACCATAAAATAATAGGACTGTAGCAACCTTTTGTCCTACCTCAGTGACTGGATGTGTACACTGGGAGCAGCCCTCAGTCAGAGGAAAGTCAGTTGAAGTCCTTACTGTAAAAGTCCAAATTTTAAGGAAAATGAGTATCGTAATGAGTTTTCTCATGCTTCGGCCGTGCGTGGACTAGTCAGCTCCCGGGTGTGACTGAAGCAGGGGTTGTCGTCTTCTTCAGAGTCACTTTGCAGGGGTTGGCGAAGCTGCTCCTGTCCACGTACTGCTCACAGTCTGCTGATGTTTAAGAATGATCTCGGAGGTTGGGCCCACTAGAATAAACTGAGTCCAACACCTCTACACATTTATGTTCAACTGGGCTCTTTGATACTGGGAGCAAGGTGGTGGGGTTCAGGGTGTTGCAAACTTCAATGGTTATGTGGGGATTTTCATGTAGCAAGCTTTGGTACTTGGTTAATCTAGCATTTGTTAACCAATGATGTCCTTTGGTAGTCATTAAAGTTACCACAGCATGGGGGGGGGTCTTTATATTCAGGTTTTCCCTAAGGGTTAGTTTATCTGCTTCTTGTGCTAACAGGGCTATTGCTGCTAGGGTCCTTAGACCTGGGGGCCAGTCTTTGGAAACCTTGTCTAGTTGTTTTGAGAGATAGGCCACTGGCCTTGGCCAAGGCCCTACAGTCTGGGTTAAAACTCCAACTGCCATTTTTTCTCTTTTTGACACATAGAGTGTAAAGAGTTTTGTCAGGTCAGGTAACCTCAGGGCTGGGGCCGACATGAGTTTTTCTTTAACTCATGAAAAGCTCGTTGCTCTTGGTTGCAATAGATGTAGTTTATCTAATCTACATTTTTATTAACTGTCGTCTACCAAAATATTGACTCAAATCCTGCAGCTATTTGATTTCAAGCTTTAAACTGATCTCGTATTCCTTGTGGGACTCCAATTGTGTCTAAATAGACATGAGAGTCGAAAGACCCAAAAGGGGCTTCTCTTGCTTTACGATGTCTTATTTTTTTTCCTTCTGGTTGATGAAATCCCAGGGGGAAAGGGATAGCCAATTGGACTAAAGTACAACTGCCACTCCAGTTATTCAGCAGAGTGCCCAGTAAAGGTCCACCACAATACCGCCACACATCCACTCGGGGATGAACAATGGCTGACTGATTGATAAGCTCTTGAAAATTCTTAAGCTCACTGCATCCTTTCAGGTCTCCAAGGAGCGCTAAGTTTCCTCCCTGTCATGAGAGACACGAAGTGAACTTAGTGTTGGGAGACGGAGGCTGGATGGCCCTCGGGGGCTGACCCGCAGGGCACCGGACTTTGAGATACAGCAGAGAGAGCTTGGCACGACTTATTACTCCAGGCTGTAGAATCCTGGAAAACAGCTACCATGCAGCCCACACCTGGCCGACTGGAGGACCACCTTAGTGGAAAGGGGACAATTTGGGCTTCTGGCCCTGCCATGTGCGCAAGCATAACAACTGCTTTTGTTTAACATGCATATGGAATATTTGATCCATTTTAACCAGGCATTTACATCTTGGTATCCTGTCTTAATTGCTAAAGTTTGTTTTAAGTCTTCAACTTCTATGATCCTCCAGTAAAATGAATGTTTGGTTTTAGGAAATTACAAAACCGGTTGGGGCAGTCCATCCTTGCTCTTTAGTGGTCCACAGAACATTGGACCAACTATGTCATGAAAGCTCTACATCAGGGGGCAGACTCCTGGTTGGCACTAGGGTCTTTACCTAAATCTTCCCAGATTAAATGGTCCTAGTTTACTAATGCCCAGTCTGAGGAGAGTCAGGAGGGACAGAAGTACTTTTCTGAAGTAGAAAGCTGTCTTTGACTTGGCAAGTCCTCACAGGCCATGCTTCCACTCAAATGGAGTAGGCAAGTTCCCAAGACCAATCCTGTCAAGCTATTCAAACCAAGTCAAAACCAAAACCAAAGTACCGATAAAGGCATGCCATGGGTGATCAGGCCACACTTCCACTCAAATGGAGTGGGCAAGTTCCTAAGACCGGTCCTGTCAAGCAATTCAAACCAAGTCAAAAACCAAAACCAAAACCAAAGTGCCGATAAAGGCAAGCCATGGGTGATCAGGCTACGCTTCCACTCAAACTGTGGACAAGGTCCCAAGACCAGTTCCCAAGCAAGCATTAAATGCAATAGTTTGAGGCGAAATTGACTTGGTTATGTTAATAACTAGATGGTCAGTAACAGAACGAGGAAAGAAGAAAGAGTAATAGAATAGAAGAAAAGAGTTAAATTTTTCTTAGCTTTAGTTTGGTAGGGTTTTCCTCTGGGACTATGGCCTATGACTCTGGAGGGGGTAGTGCTTTCTTGACTCGGGTGTGATGAGTCCATCCTTTTTTTTTTTTTGCTGTACGAACAGCAGTCTTGGTGGTTAGCAGCACAAGGTAGGGTCCTTCCTAGGCTGGCTCCAGTTTTTCTTCTTTGCACCCTTTGATGATAACGTGATCTTCAGGCTGGTGCTGGTTTACCAGAAATTCTAGGGGTGGTACATGTGCTAAAAGACTTTCAGTTTTTTTTTTTTTTTTTTGTGAGAAAGGAAAGTGGAAGATAAACCAAGTATATGATTTTTAAGAAATTGACCTTTTGTTTTAAATATGGGGACCTTGGCACTGGACTTTATAGTCCTTAGTGCCTTTTTGCTGAGAAATTTCCTTTAGCACCTATTTTTATTAGTTTTTAAACCAAAGAAAGCCAAATACCATTTTACATTTAACAATGCTTCTCACATGATTTTTATACCAGATAAGCTAAATTTTATCTTTATATTAGTGTGTTATTAATGTTAAACCTAATTTTAATAAAACCTTGTAGACATATTTACTCAATTTTTTTCTTTTTTCTTTTTTTGAGACGGAGTCTCGCTCTGTTGCCCAGGCTGGAGTGCAGTGGCGCAGTCTTGGCTCACTGCAAGCTCCGCCTCCTGGGTTCAAGCCATTCTCCTGGCTCAGCCTCATGAGTAGCTGGGACCACAGGCGCCCGCCACCACGCTCGGCTAATTTTTTGTATATTTAGTAGAGACGGGGTTTCACCGTGTTAGCCAGGATGGTCTTGATCTCTTGACCTTGTGATCCGCCCGCCTCGGTCTCCCAAAGTGCTGGGATTACAGGCGTGAGCCACCACGCCCGGCCTTTATTTAATTTTTTAATGTTTGATTATAAGGTAAGATTTTATAGGCTCTTTAACCTTCTGTAATTTTTGCTAAAGAGCAGGTTGGTGCTTTAAGAAAAACCTGTTATGCTTTTAATTTAATGTCCAGTTCACAGAAAAACTGGATGATAATTCTTTAACTTTAGCTAATATGTTTACACACAGCATTTTCTTTACAATTAACGTTTTAAAACTTGCTTAAACCTTCAAAACAATAATTTTTTTTAACTTTTTAATGTAGGTAAAAATGTACATTCTTAGGCCTCCTTATAATCCTTTTACCAAAGGTATATTTTACTTTTCTTATACACCTTGCACATAAACTGTTTTCTTTTTTCTTTTTTTTCAATAGTTTTACATTCAGGAGGCCTAGTTACTTTTAAATTACACAACATTTTTTGCATAAATTCTTTTTTATAATATTTTTCTTTTTCATGACTTTAGCAGACAATTCTTCGACATGCCTCAACTTTCTGACTTATTACAAATATTTCTTTCTTTAAACAACCAGTTAATTTATTTCAGGATAAGAATTTACCATATAATACTTTTTTTTAATATAAATTCTGCCCCCCCCCCCCCTTTTTTTTCCTTTTTTTTCCCTTAGGATACTTCTGAACTGGTGAGGTGTGATCACAATGAGGTTTCCCCTAAAAGTTATTATTATTTTTTTTTATCTTTTTTTTGTTTGTTAGCAAAGCAGTTGCCGCTACAGATTGAATGCATTTGGGCCATCCACGGGTTACTGGGTCAAGGATTTTTGATAGGATGGCCTCAGTGCTTTTGGGATACGCCCTTGTTTACGCTGACAACAAAGTGGTATTGGAGTGTTATAGGTTTACTACGGAGAATACCTTCAATTATCAATTATAGGTTTTAAATTTACCTTGGCTTTTAAAGGAATAGGGTACACTTTTTTTTCTTAACTACTTGTGTATCTCTCTTTGACTTTTTCTTTTGCCTCTGTCTCTTCTCTCTCTCTTTCTTTCTCTCTCTCCTTAACTCCCTCTTTTTCTGTCTCTTCCTCTCTCCCTTTGTCTCTTTTCCTCTCTGTTTCCTTTCTCTCTCTCTGCTGTTCTTTCCCTGCCTCTGCCAGCCCCCTTATGCTGCTGTTCTCTCAACCACTGTGTGTTGGCGGCGGAGGGTCTAAAACCAGCTGTAACCAAGTGTCTATGTACGGGAACTGGTCTGGGTTCCCTGGCTTACAGGTTACCTTGTGCCATACCTTTGAAACAAGAAACCTGTCCAGGCTTCCTTCTAATGGCCAACCTACCTCTAATGCTGGCCAGCCTATCTTACACAAAGTTTTAAGTTTTCCTAGTGTCATAGTACTCCATAGTCTCCTTTACATTTTGTTTTGAAAATTTTCAACATAGTTCCTAGTAGCGTGGGCTTATTTGTGCCTGACCTATGCTTCTTCGAGACAAAACACCACACTCACACCACATGCACACCAGAAAACAAAGAACAGGTAAAAAGGGCAAACACACACTTTTGTAGTTTGCACCAAACCAAAATAAAAACCAAAATCAGAGTATCCAGAAATCCAAGCCAGGTCAAAACCAAAACCAAAGTATCAAGCAATCCAAGTCAAGTCAAAAACAAAAACCAAAGTGCGGGTACAGGCACACCGTGGGTGATCAGGCGACACGTCCACTCAAATGGAGTAGGCAAGTTCCCAAGACCAATCCTGTCAAGCTATTCAAACCAAGTCAAAACCAAAACCAAAGTGCCGATAAAGGCACGCCGTGGGTGATCAGGCCACACTTCCACTCAAATGGAGTGGGCAAGTTCCTAAGACCGGTGCTATGAAGCAATTCAAACCAAATCAAAAACCAAAACCAAAACCAAAACCAAAGTGCCGATAAAGACACGCCGTGGGTGATCAGGCTATGCTTCCACTCAAACAGAGTGCACAAGTTCCCAAGACCAGTCCTGTCAAGCAATTCAAACCAAGTCAAAACCAAAACCAAAGTGCCGATAAAGGCACGTCATGGGTGATCAGGCCATGCTTTCACTCAAACAGAATGGGCAAGTTTCAAAGACTAGTCTTACCAAGTTTTGGACGTCCAGACTCCAAGTGCTTATTCCTTCCCAGTGTTCAGCCACTGCGTTGATCCTCCATAGGGGCATGCCACACACTGCTCTGGCGAGGTGTCCCACCGAGGCAAATGCCTACCCTGGAGCGCTCTCAGGATCCATGTTGCTTGGGCTAGTCGGAGTCCCCCGCAGGGATGTTCCACAGGACAGGCTTAAGCTGCCTAAGGAGCTGCCTCGACCATCCACCAATCACCTCGCTTCCCAGTCAGGGAACCAAGAAATGTAGCAGGACGAGCTGCAGACAAAACTCCTCAGACACCAAGTTAAAGAAGGAAGGGGTTGGCCAGGGTCATTGGCAAGACTCCTGTCTCAAGAGCCGAGCTCCCCTAGTGAGCAATTCCTGTCCCTTTTAAGGGCTTACAACTCTAAGGGGGTGCACGTGAGAGGGTCGTGATCCATTGAGCAAGCAGGGGTACATGACTGGGGGCTGCATTCACCGGTAATTAGATCGGAACAAAACAGGATAGGGATTTTCACAGTGTTTTTCTATACAACCTCTGTAATCTATAGATAACATAACCAATTAGGTCAGGGGTCGATCTTTGACTACCAGGCCCAGGGTGTGGTGCCGGACTGTCTACTTGTGGATTTCATTTCTGCCTTTTAGTTTTTACTTTTTCTTTCTTTGGAGGCAGAAATTGGGCATAAGACAATATGAGGGGTGGTCTCCCTTAAGAAGAGCGTCCCCAGGAGAAACAAGCTTGACCACTATGCTATCACCAAGTTTCCTCTGACCACTGAGTCTGCCATGAAGAAGATAGAAGACAACAGACTTGTGTTCATTGTGGATGTTAAAGTCAGCAAGCACCAGATCAAACAGGCTGTGAAGAAGCTCTATGACACTGATGTGGCCAAAGTCAATGCTCTGATTAGGCCTGATGGAGGAAGAAGGCATAAGCTCCACTGGCTCCTGATTACAATGCTTTGGATATTGCCAACAAAATTGGGATCAACTTTGTTGCTGACCCAACAAAACTGGGATATTGCCAACAAAACTGGGGTCATCTAAACTGAGTCCAGCTGGCTAATTATAAATACATGTATCTCTTCACCAGGTACGTGCCTCTTTGTCAACTTCTGGTTGGGCTGGGGAGGCCATTCACAGGTACTGAGGTTGTAATAGGGCCTGGGCAAGACTCCTGTTCTACTTACCCTTTTGGAACACTCACTCTGTCACTCCACCATGCTTGATCACTCCAGAGATCTTTATGACCAGAGCTAGTTGTCCCTAAGAAAACCAGAACTTGTCTCCATGGTAGAGGTAAGAAAACAAGAAGCTGCCGGGTGGCGGTGACTCACGCCTATCACTTTGGGAGGCCCAGGCGGGCAAATCACTTGAGGCCAGGAGTTCGAGACCAGCCTGACCAACATGGTGAAACCCCATCTCCACTAAAAAGACAAAAATTAGCCGGGCCTGGTGGTGGGCACCTGTAGTCCCAGCTACTCAGGAGGCTGAGGCAGGAGAATCTGGGAGGCAGAGGTTGCAGTGAGCTGAGATCTGGCCACCGCACTCCAGCCTGGGTGACAGGGCGAGACTCCATCTCAAAAAAAAAGAAAAAAGAAAAAAAGAAAAGAAGAGGCTTTACAAGAACCCCTTCTTTTATCCCTGGAAGAGGCTGTGTGTGAAACCAATGCCCACAGTTTGAAGGGCATTAGCATTCATCTCAGGGGAGTGTGGGTTGGCTGGCTTTCGGGTAGCACTTTGACCTCACACACCCATCTACTATGTCCAACTGGTCTGTCTGCTTCCCTCAGCCCTTACCCAATAAAGGACAATGACTTAAAAAAAAAAAAAAGTGGGAGTGAGGAGAACAAAGGGCATTTTTTTTTTTTTTTTTTTTTTGAGACAGAGTCTTGCTCTCTCCACCAAGCTGGAGTGCTCACTGCAACCTCCATCTCTGGGGTTCAAGCAGTTCTCCTGCCTCAGCCTCCCTAGTAGCTGGGATTACAGGTGCGCTCCACTATGCCTAGCTAGTTTTTATATTTTTACTTGAGACAGGGTTTCGCCATGTTGGCCAGGCTGGCCTCGAACTCCTGACATCAGGTGATCCTCCTGCCTTGGCCTCCCAAAATGCTCGGATTACAGGCATGAGCCACCACGCCCAGCCTTTTTTTTTTTGGTGGGGGGGAAAATGGGGTCTTCTCTGTTGCCCAGGCTGGAGTGTAGTGGCGTGATCACAGCTCACTGCGGCCTTGATCTCCCAGGCTCAATCGATCCTCCCACCTCAGCCTCTGGAGTAGCTGGGACCACAAGTGCAGGCCATCAGGGCTGGCTACTTCTTTTTTTTTTTTTTTTTTAATTATTATTTGTAGAGATGAAGTCTCACTATGTTGCCCAAGTTGGTCTCCAACTCCTAGGCTCGAAGGATTCTCCTGCCTTGCCCTCCCAAAGTGCCGGGATTACTACTTCTCCATTGCTTAGTCAAGAACACTATGAAGAACTTTTGGGTAGTAACTTCAACTTACCCTTTGGGTTTGTATGTATGCTGTTACTTTTTTTTTTCTTCTGTTGCACAAAGGTATTATTCACCTTGTGCAGTTTCAGCTCCACCCAGGCACAAGCAGCTCTTAATCACCCTTAAGTTCAGCAGCCACTCTAAGCTAGCCTGAGGAGATAAAGTCCATACTTGACACACAGTTCTTTACATTCCTGCAATGTCACACCGGCACATTCACTTTCAAAATGCAGAATAGTTTGGTATGCATTTTTCTGCCCGTCTTATCTGCATTTAGAACCTGTGGTGGTGGTTTCTTTTTTGCCAAGATAACCCCAGAGACGAGCTTTTTTTTTTTTTGACCCTGGCACACCCCAAGAGGACTTATATAATCTTTTTGCCCAACCACCCATTGTTGAATTTTACTTCGATCTGCCTGTACTTTACTTCTTGAAACAACTAATTTCATCCTGCAGTTTAAAAAGCAAATCCAGTAAGAAACTCAGAATCACAATTGTATGCTCTTTCGTAGTTATCCTAGCGTTAAAAAAGTTGCAAATTTCGATGAGAACCGTGTGTACCAGGGGGCTGTGATATTTTAAAAGTAAACGAGCACACAGTGAACAATGCCGTGCTTCCATTAATATTCAAAACCTACTGTACAACATTTCAAATTACAGTTTAGTTTCTTCGCTACCAGGATCCTAGCGCCATAGGCTGTAAGTATTCAAATGCTTCTCGACCGTGATTGAGTTGGCAATGAGAGTCCGTCAACGGGTCTGCAGGATCCCATTTAGTTTTAGCAACTGTGGCTGGTGTCCAGGAATGTGTTCATGCGATCTGAAAGTAAGCCTCCGGCTTAGGACAGCGGGGGGAACCAATTTGATTTTAGGAGGGTCCCAGCACAGTGTTTGAGTCGCGAGGCGGGCCGGGGCAGGCCGGGAGAAGGCTGCCTGCTCCCAGGCGCTTCCTTTACCAAGATGGCTTAGGCGCCCCGGCCCACAGGGGCGGCCATCTTGGTAAGGGCTGGAGAGGCAGCCTGAAGGAGGCCGCCGCTGGCCCTGCTGTCAGATTCGAAGGTCATAATGAGGGAGGGACCCGGCGACGACTCGCCCCAACGATGGCGAGGCGGCGAGCGCTGAAGCGCTGCCTGCAGCTGCTGGCGTCCTCGGCGGAGCCGGCGCGGCGGGCTCGGGGTCGGAAAAACTCGGGCGCCTGCCGCGGACGCCCCTCCCGCTACGCGGCGGCGCTTTGCGCGGGAACTATGTGGCCGGAAGCCACGGAACAGAGGCGGCGCGCGCTCCCGGCCACCCCAAGCGCGAGGTGAGTCCGCGCCCCCGTGCTCGCACCCCTCCCCTCTAGCCGCGCGCCCGCGGCCCGGGATCCCGAGTGTCCGAAGCTCCGTGGTTTCTGTGGGACCTCGCGGGAGGCGGTTTTCTCCCGCCTGCTGTACTCTGTGGCGTCTCTGCTGCCCTCTCCACGGTCTCTGGGCGGAGCAATCCACACTGCCGAGCCTGGGGTGGTTTGGGCTTCTTCGGCGAAGTGGAGCGGGCTGAGAGTGGGTTTCCTGGTCCCCGAGCCCTACCTCATCCCGGAGATGCCGCACTTGTGAGCGACAGGGCTTTATTTGAATTTTCGCACCTCGCGAGTTGCGGAGCCTGCATCTCTGAAGCTGCCTGGGTGAAGAGCCACAGCATTATTTTTTTCCTCTTTGGGAGAGTAGCTGTCTGGGATCTGTTTGAGATCCTGTCTTCCCTGCAAATTACCAGGTTGCATCTTCACTGATAGGAATACATGTGGGTTTATCTTCTTTTGGTTGTATGTAAATGAATGGGTCGACAACTTCCTCGGAGCAACTTATTGTTGCTTCATCTATAGTATTTATCTTCTAAAAATCCATTCCAACAGGTTTCTCCCCTTTTATTTTGGAATAAGTGTTCTTATTTAACTATGGAATGGAAATGAAGAGCAAAAAAAAAAATGGGGCTAGCTGGGGAGGAGTGGTGGAAGGCTGTGCTTTCTTGAGTTTTCTGTTCTGTGGTTGTTTGCTTCTTATAAATTGGGTATTATTGCGGGCTTTTCAGAACACGTATTCAGATAGGTTTTTGTTGTTGTTGTTTTGTTTATTTTTTCCTTTTTTTTTTTTTCAAGCTAGAACTCGATATCGTCCTGGTAGTTGAGGTAGATACTCTTCCATGGGTTCCGGGATCACATGCATTCATTATACCTCAGTTAAACCTGGAAAATATTAAGGGAGTGAGTAAAGTTTAACAGCCTTTTAAAAAGTCATTTCGTTCTTGTCTTTGCCTTTACTGTACGTTGTTATATATACATGTTATAATATGACTGATTCACCTGGTTGGCTTTGGCTTAGCATGAAATGTTTGCTACTTGCTAATTCTGATTAATTTGTCCAGGAAGTCATTCCTGAGATGCAGTTCTTCAAATTGAGAAATAATTTCCATGTTTGTTAAAAAATGGAAATCTCTAACATTTCCATTTCTATTTTCAGTTACATTGGTTATGAATTAGCCGCAGACATGGACATCGTTTAGAAAGAAGTTATGTAATCTTTAAAAAGAAAAGATTACCTGTATCCCACAATAGTGTGATTTTTGTTGCAAGAAAATACTGGGTCTGCTAAAGAAGAAATTTAGGGTAAAAGTACTTATTTAAAATAATAATTTAAGAGAGAGATTGAGGGGTTGAATTTGTTTCAAGTCAACTGAAAATATAGTCAGGATTTTCAGAGATTTTATTTTGTTAACATTCTGCAGGCTTTCCTGCTACAAGAATTATGGTAAGTCTCCAAGAGATAAAAATACTTAGTGTATTTCTCATACCCTTATTTTCACTCAGCATTCCAAATTATATTGTAGAAATTCTATGTTGCAAAATTCTAATTTTAAAATTAGTCCAGTTATAACTATATGAAGAACATTTTAGCATAAGCATTCCATCACAGGGTTTTGGTTATACTTTAGTTGATACAGTCATCCTTGTGTTTGTTCGAAAGGGGTATTATGTTACTTTGAGTATTTGTGAGTTTGGTAAACTGAGGGGATTTTTATGAACATTTAGTCTGTGTTTGGAAAAGCAGTATTTGCCTTTAATTTTGTTGTTTCATTCTGCTTTTTCTTTGTAGTGATGGATAGCTGTGGATATAGTGAGTTTTTCCATTGCTTTCTACGCTTTGTAAATAAGAATATAGCTATAGCTGGAGGACTGTTGATCTGGGCTTTTTAGGTTGAAATGCATACACATAAAAAGTGTTTTCATTGAAGTATTATTAGGGAAATGAACTGTATGTATAATTAATCGTTAAAGGGCACTTTTATTCTGGAGGCCAGTGAGGGCATGCATAAGACTGGCATTAAAATATCACCCATGTGATTTCCAGCATAAGGTTCAAGTAATATTTCATTCTGACACCTATACTACTGAATAATTCTGTCTACAATTTATAGTGCTTTGCTTGATTTGTCTTTTGAATTTATTAACCATTTATTGTGTATTTAAGTATTTTACTAACAGACTTTGGAGACAGATTACATATGAACTCATATATCCCCAGGGGCAGTTTTATGTTAGAGATACAGTCTTCTGCCACTTCAGCTGGTTAAATAATGTATTATAACTTTATCATTTACAAAGCTCTTTCAAGTATTTTAAATATATGTATATATAGAGAGAGAATTTGATTTTATAGATATAAAATATGAGCCTTGTTCCACAGATGAGGAAAATAGGACACCAAGAGCCTGGGAGAGTCTGGTGATTTGGCCAAGGTCCCTTAGCTCAGCAGCCCCAGCCTTCAGCAGAATATATACACTGCAGACTCTTGTTATACCGGGGTTCCAGTGAAGTGAAAGTGGAGGGGCGTGGATCAGCAAGCGTTGGTCAGCAACACACTCACAGATTGCACCCCTGCCTTTGGGTAACAGGTTGTGAATGGCCAGTGCTGTTGGCTATGGAGGCACAGGTCTGGCATATAGATGGATCAGCATAATTCAAAATCTTGATTGAAAAACAACTCAGTTTGTGCCTGCTACCTGAAACAATCCATTTTTCCCCTTGAAGGTGCAGACTCTTGTGTTTATCTAATTTGGGCACCTTCCCAGATTAACGGACAGTAATATATTGATTTAACACTGAATGCTTGTAGGCTTCTGTGTGATTTTGTAATCTCTCTCAATTACAAGAATGAATGGAGAAACACCAAGCTTTCTCATTGTCACTAGCACTCTTGAACTGGTCACATTTTTTTTTTTTTTTTTTTGAGACAGAGTCTCGCTCTGTCACCCAAGCTGGCATGCGGTGGGGCAATCTCAGCTGACTGCAACCTCTGCCTCCTGTGTTCAAGCGATTCTCATGCCTCAGCCTCCTGAGTAGTTGGGATTACAGGCATGTGCCACCACGCCCAGCTAAAACTGGTCACATCTTAATAGGACACCCAGATGACAGCAGTCATTGGTTTCGAAAGTTGTTATTTTCTGTATTTTGAAGGTCCTTCAGTTACAAAGATGTTTCCTGTTCAAGTTACTGTGTTTGTTCCTTCGGTTTGTTTAGAGAGCTCATGAAAAGCTATCTAAACTAAGCTGTCTATGTATTCTGAACATATATGTGTGTGTGTGTGTGTGTATGTGCGTGTGTGTGTGTTTTCCAGAACGTTGTGGTATTTTATGGTTAAAGTAGCCAATGAAAGCTTAAAGAGTTTCTGGACTCAAATTCTTTTTTTTTTTAAACTTGAAGCCATACTAAGTAAAATGCATAAAATAAAATGTGTCATTTATCTTCCTATGCTGATTGTATGCCCCTTCGGTTCCAAGTGTTTTTAAGCATAATTAAGGTGACAGCATGGCTGATAGATAGTCCAGGCTCCATCATCAGCCAGAGCTAGATCCTTGGAATGTCATGTAACTCTCTGGCCTGACTTCTTTTACCTATTAGGTAAAGGGGTCACACAAGTGATGACTTCTATCACGGAATGTTCAAGTTGGAAGGGACCTTAGAGGGAATGTACCTGGTCTAATCTCTTTAATGTGCAGATTTTTAATTTCTGCTGTCACAGGAGTTTAGCCTGTCATGATTACCTCAAAATTGAAACATCGAAATTAGGCTTTTCCACCATTTCACAGATATGAAATACTTTACAATTCTTGGCTGAAAGTTGATTTTCTTTCTCAATCATTCCTCATATAGTGTCTCACTTTTATGTGTAGACTAAATGCCCATTGTATATAAATGTACATGTGCTGTTTGGAGCCTGTTTTTTAGCTGGGTGAATGCTAATACTGGTGCACATATTGAATATCATCAGAATGAAGAATTTGATCTAATAAACTTTTTTGGTATTCTTAGCAACATTGTCTTAGTTAAGCCTTATTGTGTATAGCATTATAATTTTTTTCTTTTGCTTAGCCATCCGAATGCCTTCACATCTTACTTTATAATCTTCATCTTCAATTTAGTTTAAACTGTGCACACATTTATAAATTTTGTTGAAGATATGCCTATGCATTTATATGGTCACCTGAGGCATAGAATGATCAACCCTCCAGGTTTTCCCAGAACCACGGGAGTTCCCAAGATGCAGGAATTTTTTTTTTTTTTTTTTTCTTGAGACAGAGTCTTGCTCTGTTGCCTAGGCTGGAGTGCAGTGGTGCAATCTCAGCCTACTGCAACCTCCACCTTCAGGTTCAAGCAATTCTTGGGCCTCAGCCTCCTGAGTAGCTGGGACTACAGGTGTGCACTACCACGCCTGGCTAATTTTTGCATTTTTAGTAGAGACAGAGTTTTGCCATGTTGGCCAAGCTGGTCTCGAACTCCTGGCCTCAAATGATCTGCTTGCTTCAGCCTCTGAAAGTGCTGGGATTACAGGTGTGAGCCACCACGCCTGGCCTAAGATGCAGGACTTTAAATGTTAACACTGGGAAATCCTCAGGCAAACCAGATACGTTGATCCTCCTACCTGACAGTGTCTCTTTATGGGACTTGAGTAGCCATTCTCCCCAGCTTGAAAGATAACATGTTAGGTGGTTTTATGCTGGATAAACTGAGACACCTTTTGAAAGCAAAGGAAATGTCTTCAAGGTACCATGTGTATTTTGTTTATGTGACTAAAATATAGAACCAATTATTTGTTGATGGTTCTTTTCAATGTAACTGTAAATTAGAAAAATTGAGCAATAAAAGTTATAGCATTTGAAACCTTCTTCATGTAAAATTAAAGGGGCAATTATATTTATAAGAGAACTAGTATTTATTGAGCATCTCCAAAGTACCTTTTACTTTGAAAAAGGGAAGAAAATTTTGTTGAAAGCTGAAAAAACAAAACAAAACAAAAGGCGAGCCTTGTCAGTGAGACCATAACTGTTTGCTAAATGCTACTAACTTTAGAACCTAGGTATCTACTCAAGATAAATTTATTGAATTTTCCTTGTAGATTCAACATGATTAGTGAAAAGAGCATGGGCTTTGGCAACTGGTCAACTTGGGTTTCATCCCTAGATCCAACTGTTACCAACTTTATTGCTTTATGGAAGCTATTAAACTCTGTGAGCCTCTTTTACATCACCTATAGCATGAGGATAATAATTATCTAAAGTGCTTGGTACGTAGTGAGTGCTTAGTAAATGATAAATGGACCAGGTGCCGTGGCTCATGTCTGTAATCCCAGCACTTTAGGAGGTCAAGGCAGGAGGATTGCTTGAGGCCAGGAGTTCAAGGCTGCAGTGTGTTGATCAAGGCACTCACATATGGATTAGGAAAGCTGTATTTTGGGCATTTGTTACCATTAGGGTTTTTATAGCTCCCCTAAACCTGAACCTCCCAGTTACGGTAATAGTATCAGTTAGGATTAATTTGCTGTGATTTGAAAGACTGCTCAAATATGTTTTTCCTGCACATGAAAGAAGTCCAAAGTTGGACAGTTCAGGCTTGGTATGGTGGGCCCTGAAGTCCTTCTGGCTCTCCTCGATGCCATTCCTTGGATGTGGCACCCTCCTGGCTCAAGATGGCTCCAGGTAGCCAGATGCAGGACAAATCGAGAAGAATGCCTCTCTTTCCCTTAAGGAGACTTCTGGAAGCACCATAAAAGGCTCGTATCACATTGTTCAAAGTGTCACCAACCTGACCATCCCTAGCTAGAAGGCTGGGAAATATCATCATTTAGCTGGTGCATAGTTACCCTAAGTAAAACGGGTTCTGTTACTGAGAAGAAGAGGAAGAGAAGATTTTTTTTTTTTCTAAACACATGACAGATTAAAGAACACTAGATTTTATGGTAGGCATCTTTTTGTCTTTACCACTGTGCTACCACTTTACCACATAGAATTTAACTACTCACTTATTCCCCAAGACTTCTCCATTTTTATTTATTTATTTTATGTTTATTTATTTAATTCTTAGACAAGCTCTTGCTCTGTCACCCAGGCTGGAGTGCAGTGGCATGATCACGGCTCACTACAGCCTTGACCTCCTGGGCTCAAGCAATCCTCCTACCTCGGCCCACCACACCTGGCTAATTTTTGTGTGTGTGTATGTGTGTGTGTGTGTGTTTTTTTTTTTGTAGAGACAGAGTCTCACTATGTTGCCCAGGGTGGTCTTGAACTGCTGGGCTCAAGTGATCTGCCTGCCTTGGCCTCCCAACATGTTGGGATTACAGGTGTGAGCCCTTGTACCTAGCCAGTTTTAATTTTTGTTAGTAGAGTTGGTGGGGATCTCCACTGTTGACTTTTGTCTCTCTGTCTTCTGGTCACTTTTGCTTCTATTATTTGACTCCTAGCAGGAGATCTTTTAAAAAACAATTAACTATATCCCAATGAAGAGTGATTAGGAGTTTAAGCTCTGGTTTTTTCATTTATTCATTCCATAAATATTGTGCACTCATTGTGTACAGGCTGCTTTGTGTTATTGACAATGTGAATCATTACTGATTATATTTCCCTTTTTTTGACTTGGCTTCCTGGGGGCACAGAGTCAAATTTGTGACTCACTTGGATTGAGTACAAGCCTTGCCCTGTCAAACTTTCTTTTTCTCTGTCGCCCAGGCTGCAGTGCAGTGGCACGATTTTGGCTCACTGCAACCTCTGCCTCCCTGGTTCAAGTGATTCTCCCACTTCAGCCTCCCAAGTAGCTGGGATTACAGCCGCCTGCCACCATGCCCGACTAATTTTTGTATTTTTAGTAGAGATGGGGTTTCACCATGTTGGCCAGGCTGGTCTCGAACTCCTGACCTCAAATGATCCGCCCGCCTCGGCCTCCCAAAATGCTGGGATTACAGGCATGAGTCACCATGCCTGGCTGCTGTTAAACTTTCTACCTAGCAATGTAGTTAGTCTTCCCATCCCACTGTATAGGAGTTTCAGGATGAAACTGTTTCAGCCTCTAACTTGGAGTGCTGAACAGGAAGTAAGAGTTGGCTTTACGGTAGGCAGCTGCCAGGCTAGCATAAATTGTGGCATACCAGAAAATCCCTTTGATCTTCCTAAATGCTTGTCTTACTTTGTGCCAAATGACTAATGATTTAAAGCAGTGGTTCTCAATCCTGACTGTATATCAGAAACACCCAGAGAACTTTTAAAAATTATCTAGAGAAACTGCCTCACCTGACATTTTGATTCAGTAGCCGCAGGTGTAGTTTAAAAAGCTCCACAGGGGAGCTCTTTCCTTTCACTGCTGTGGCCGCAGCCATGAGTGTGCTCAGGCTTCAGAGGAGGCTTGCCTCCAGTGTCCTCCACTGTGGCAAGAAGAATATCTGGTTAGACCCCAATGAGACCAATGAAATCACCAATGCCAACTCCCGTCAGCAGATCCGGAAGCTGATCAAAGATGGGCTGATCATCTGCAAGCCTGTGATGGTCCATTCCCCGGCTTGATGCCGGAAAAACACCTTGGCCTGCCAGAAGGTCAGGCATATGGGCATAGGTAAGTGGAAGGGTACAGCCAATGCCCGAATGCCAGAGAAGTTCATATGGATGAGGAGAATGAGGATTCTGCACCGGCTGCTCAGAAGATACCATGAATCTAAGAAGATTGATCGCCACATGTATCACAGCATGTACCTGAAGGTGAAGGGGAATGTGTTAAAAAACAAGCAGATTCTCATGGAACACATCCACAAGCTGAAGGCAGACAAGGCCCGCAAGAAGCTCCTGGCTGATCAGGCTGAGGCCCACAGGTCTAAGACCAAGGAAGCACCCAAGAGCTGTGAAGAGCACCTCCAGGCCAAGAAGGAGGAGATCATCAAGACTTTGTCCAAGGAGGAAGAGACCAAGAAATAAAAGCTGCCCCTTTGTCCGTACATACTGGCCTCTGTGATTACATAGATCAGCCATTAAAGTAAAACAAGCCTTTATCTGCTTGCAAAAAAAAAAAAACTCCACAGGTAATTCTCATGTACATTTGAGGTTTAAGGCCCCGTACCCATGTGGACTGGAAATGATCTAGGGAGGATTTGCACTTTGTTCCTTATCAGTCACACACTGGAAATCAGATCTTTCTTGAAAACCTTTTTTGACCATGGAAAAAGCAGATGGGGGGAACAATATGATAGTAGAGTCACTTGGGTAAGAGAGGCAAGAATACTGAAATGCTTTAGGGGAAACTTAGTTACTCGTGATTTATATAGAGCTGGCCTTGCTTGCCTATTTTGCCAGCTCCCATTGTGGGAAATTTTGCCTTTGAGCAAAAGAATCTGTTTAACTGGAGCTTCAAGCTCTGGGAAAAGTGCTGAGTCTGCATGTGGCCACCATTAGTATCATGAGTTTTCAGCTTCTGCTCCTTGGGCCAGTGAAGGGAGATAAAGGGAAGTCAGATAGATTATTATTTTCAGAATCAGGAGACTACTAATGCATCTTCTGAGCTAATGAGAGCCTTCTGGTGACTCCAGGAGGGTTAGTGAGGCCACAAGGAACTATGAGATCAGGTTGGAATCCTGTTTTGAATTAAGAGTTCTGCACTTTGGGAGGCTGAGGTGGGTGGATCACGAGGTCAGGAGATTGAGACCATCCTGGCTAACATGGTGAAACCCCGTCTCTACTAAAAATACAAAAAAATTAGCCGGGTGTGGTGGCGGGCGCCTGTAGTCCCAGCCACTTGGGAGGCTGAGGCAGGAGAATGACGTGAACCCGGGAGGCGGAGCTGGCAGTGAGCCGAGATCACGCCACTGCACTCCAGCCTGGGCTACTGAGCAAGACTCTGTCTCAAAAAATAAAAAATAATTTAAAAAAAGAGTTCTGTGGATTCCAAGATCAGGCCTTCTCTTACTCAAACAGAACAAAAACACATTCCAGAGTTTATTCTGTTTCAGTTTATTCATACCATTTCCCTCAGCTTCCTTATCACATTAGTGTAGAAATGCAAAAATGGTATACATGTATATCCTACTATCTCATTAAAACTGTTACTGTTTATAGCATAATAAAACAGTGGCTTAGTTATTGAGTGCTTACTATGTACTGTGTGCCAGAGACTGGGCTAAGAATTATGAAACTGAGGCTTAGGATGATAAGGGGCAAAGATGGGAAGCATTTATTTTAAAATGTTTTCAATTCTTTTGCCCCATCTTCTGGTAATGTGGTTTTTCCTGATAACCCATTCAAGCATATTTTAGTTATATTCATTTTTAATATGCTTTTATAATTTGCTACAAACTTTCTGCTATTCTTAAACAGAGGCTACTGAATTGAACTCAGGGATCTTAAAGTCCCTTTGAACCTCAAGATTCTATTAACCTTTTGGGGATGTCTCTAGCCTCACTCTGACCCTGTTATTTACAGTGTACTGAAGACTCAGGAGATGGCTGAACAGGGTCTGATGTAGTCATGTCCTGGGCCTTGTTTCCCTGTAAAAGTCTCACTGTTCGTTTATTTTTTGTCATTTACCTTTTTCTCACAGAGGATGGACCACGCATGACACTGCGGGCAGAATAACATGTCTGCCCCTTTGCGAAATTCATTTGTGAGTGAATCAGGGGTTCAAGTAACCTCTCTAGTGACTTTGTTTCTTTCCATCACCCTCTCTGTTGCCATCAGGGCCCTTTAACTTGTTGGCTGAATTCAGAAAGTTCTGAGCTTTTCAATGTCTCTGACCTGCTGGATCACAGGACTGTTGCTGTCACTGTGGACCGCCCAGCACCTAAGGAAAAGTATTCCTCACCATCTTGAGAATTTGGCCAGTGTGTTTTGGAAATGCCTTATTCTAAAGTCTATACCATTTTCATTATCAGAGCTGACACTTCTGTAAACGTGATACTGAGCCAAAATCTATATGGTTTCTTATGATTTTTTTCCCTAATGGATTTTGAATCCCTTGAGGTCAGGGCTTCATATTCTCCACAGCAAACTGGAGAGCTAGGACTTAGATAAAGTAGACATTCTAACAACGTTTGTTAAATATGACTTTTAAAATGCTTTAAGTAGAAGCCCTTACAAGTAATATCTGGAATCTTTTTAAGTTTGAAAATCTAATGGCTATTTGTATCAGATTTATATGGCCCGGCTCTTAATAACCTCCTAGCCTACCTGATAAACCTGTGAAATTTCACTTTCTTCCAGTAGATAACTGTGCTGTTCTCAGGTGAAATACTTTGCTTATTCCTTGCCAGTCCAGCCTGGGGAAGGTAGCTGGACCTGAGCTGGGAATTTTATTTGTGGGAGTGGAAATAGGAGGGGTTGGCCAAGGCTGAGTTAGAGGGGACAGCTCTTTAGTGGCCTGAGCTGGCTCTTTGGTGCAGCCGAAGATTGTTAGAATTTTAGAGGTGGAGAGACTTTAGAGGTACAGCCCAGTCCTCTTATTTTACAGATGAATCAAAGTGAGTCTCAGTGATGTTGTGACTTTTTAAAGGCTACAGAAGGCTGGGCGTGGTGGCTGACGCCTGTAATCCCAGCACTTTGGGAGGCTGAGGCGCATGGATCACCTGAGGTCGGGAGTTCAAGACCAGCCTGGACAACATGATGAAACCCTGTCTCTACTAAAAATATAAAAAATTAGCCGAGTGTGGTGGCGCGTGCCTGTGATCCCAGCTACTCAGGAGGCTGAGGCAGGAGAATCGTTTGAACCTGGGAGGTGGAGGTTGCAGTGAGCCGAGATTGCACTACTGGGCTCCAGCCTGGGCAACAAAAGCAAAACTCTGACTCAAAAAAAAAAAAAAAAAAAAAAAAAAGGCTATAGAATTCAGCAGGGTCAAAGCTGGAACTGGACTGAAGTCAGAAAGAAGTGAAAAGTGTGCTTTTTTCCCTCTTTCTCTGTCCTATCCAGGAGCTATGAAGACATGTTTCTCCTTTCTGTTTCTTTACAGGTTATGCATTAAATTGGAAGGTTTTCTTTTTGTATACTTAATTATGAGATGGAGATAGTAGAGAGAAAGTAGTCCCATTTTGGAAGTTTTTTTTTGTTAAAATCTTGGTTCAGGAACAGTAAATGAAATTTAAGATCATCTACCTGCCTGGCCAGCATGGTGAAACCCCATCTCTACTAAAAACACAAAAATTAACCAGGCTTGGTGGCGCATGCCTATAATCCCAGCCACTCGGGAGGAGGCACGAGAATCGGTTGAACCTGGGAGATGGAGGTTGCAGTGAGCCGAGATTGCACCATTGCACTCTAGCCTGGGTAACAGAATAAGACTCCATCTCAAAAAAAAAAAAAAAAAAAGAAAGATCATCTGACATATTTAGGATGCATTTCAAGTTCCACAGGCATCAACTTACTGTTCTTCCTACCTTGTCCTCCCCCAACCTTTTCTTTTTTGGTTTTCTTTTCTTTTTTTTTTTTTTTTGAGACAGCATCTTGCTCTGTCACCCAGGCTGGAGTGCAGTGGCTCAATTACAGTTCACTGCAGCCTTGACCTCCTGAGTTCAAGCAGTCCTCCCACCTCAGCCTCCTGAGTAGCTGGGACTACAGATGCACACCACCACACCTGGCCTGACCTTTTCAATTAAATACTTCTGTATATCATTTAGGTATAATTGATTATACTGGAAATGAACCTGCACTTTGTGCTTGCTGTTATTTTTTAAGGTATTAAAGAGATGATAACTATGTTATTTCAATAAATATTTTATGCATGTTTTCCAAATTTACCGTAACATGATATTTTAATTTGATCATCCTAAGGATTCCAGTCTTAAAAGGTATTCATAAATGGGCTTTGTTCTTAAGCCAGCTGTTTCTCTTGTTTTATTGTTTTTGATTCTAATGAAAGCTTTACTTTCTTACTTACTTATGGGGAAAACCTCTTATTATAGAGGAAGCTTCTAGAGTGTTTATGTATTTTGGTGACTTAAAGTCTGTTAATAGAGTGTATTCCAAAGATTCAAATTGCGTTTTGCATTCTTTCCTCTCAGAACTATTTATCTGGGGCCGGACGCAGTGGCTCATGCCTGTGATCCCAGCACTTTGGGAGGCCATTGGGGCAGATCACGAGGTCAGGAGTTTGAGACCAGCCTGGCCAACATGGTGAAACCCGTCTCTACTAAAAATACAAAAATTAGCTGGGCATGGTGGCGGGTGCCTGTAATCCCAGCTACTTGGGAGGCTGAGGCAGGAGAATCACTTGAACCTGGGAGGTGGAGGTTGCAGTGAGCCGAGATTGCACCATTGCACTCCAGCCTGGGCAATAAGAGCAAAACTCCGTCTCAAAAACAAAAACAAAAACAAACAAACAAAAAAAAACAAAACTATTTATTTGGACTCTTAAATGCTTTTGGTTGGTTGGCATTTCTTTGTGAATTATTTGTCAAAATAATTTTTTGTCTATAATTGGATGAATGCTTTGTGACAAATTTAAAGTTTTAACAAAAGAAAATACATTTTTTTAAAGGATAACAAAACTTACGTACTTTTATAGTCTTGTTACGTAAAATTAAGGAAAGAAAAATGAAAAAAATTCAGCAACTTAGGCTTTTAAAGCCATATGAAATTCTAGAATGTTTTATCTTTCACTTGAAAAACAACTCAGTTGGATCAAAGGTCCTATTTATCATATTCTTTACTCTTCAATTTGCATTTTTTTTTTTTTTTTTTTTTTGTGAGACAGAGTCTTGCTCTGTTGCCCAGGCTGGAGGGCAGTGGTGCAGTCTTGGCTCACTGCAACCTCTGCCTCCGGGTTCAAGTGATTCTCCTGCCTCAGCCTCCCAAGTAGCTGGGACTACAGGTTCGGGCTGCCATACACAGATAATTTCTTTTTGTATTTTTTTTTTTTTTTGGTAGAGACGGAGTTTCGCCATGTTAGCCAGGCTGTTCTCGAACTCCTGAGCTCAGGCAGTCTGCCCACCTCGTCCTTCCAAAGTGCTAGGATTACAGGTGTGAGCCACTGCTCCCGGCCTCAACAATTTGCATTTTTTTTTTTTTTTTGAGGTGGGGTCTCACTCTGTCACCCAGGCTGGAGTGCAGTGGCACGATCTCAGCCCACTGCAACGTCCACCTCCTGGGTTCAAGGGATTCTCCTGCCTCAACCTCCCGAGTAGCTGGGATTACAGGCACGCACCACCACTCTTGGCTAATTTTTTTTTTTTTTTTAATAGGGTTTTGCCATGTTGGCCAGGCTGGTCTCAAATTCCTGTCCTTGGCTTCCCAAAGTATTGGGATTACAGGCATGAGGCACCACAACTAGCCAGCAATTTCCATATGTATAGCACTTTGAAGTACTAACTCATGGTCTCCTTGAATGACTAACAGACATTTAAAGCGACGTTTAGGAGTTACCATCTTTATTGAACAGATGAGTAAGTCCAAGTTTAGAGAGGCTGAGTTACTCCCCGCAAGCTAACATCTCTAGTTAATAGTAGAACTGGAGTCCAGTTTTTCTGACTCCTAACTAGTGTTCTTTCCACTCTTGTGAAGATAAATTGTTTGGTGATATATATATAGATTTATATGTACATATATCTAAATGTATATTATGCATGTACATTCTATTTTTGATGCAATAATTGTTATTAAATGTTGTCATACTCTCAGGTCCTGTATATTAAGCTTCTGTTTGCTTTGTTTTCTTTTTTTTTTTTTTTTTTTTTGAGACGGAGTCTCTCTCTGTCGCCCAGGCTGGAGTGCAGTGGCGCAATCTCGGCTCACTGCAAGCTCCGCCTCCCGAGTTCACGCCATTCTCCTGCCTCAGCCTCTCCGAGTAGCTGGGACTACAGGCGCCCGCCACCACGCCCGGCTAATTTTTTTGTATTTTTAGTAGAGACGGGGTTTCACCGTGGTCTCGATCTGCTGACCTCGTGATCCGCCCGCCTCGGCCTCCCAAAGTGCTGGGATTACAAGCGTGAGCCACCGCGCCCGGCCCTGCTTTGTTTTCTTTTAGCTTCTTAGCAAAACTGGTTGTTTTGCTAAGTCAATAAAGTGTGGTAAGAATGAAGTTCAGTGATAACAGTGCAGTACTTTTTTGGTTGATGAATGTTGTATACATACCTCCCACAGAACATTCTCCCTCTTATTATCCAGCGTACTTCCTGGGCTTGGACGTATCTGCCCTCCCACTGGTTCCCTAAATGCTTCTGGGAGTAATACCAGTATTGCCTGGAATCTTATTGAATATGAAGGATGGGAACAGTTTAATTTTACCCCCACTGAAGCCCTTTGCAGACATTTCAGTTAATTGACGTAGTTTCATTAGCCATGTTATCTAGCATTGTATCAAAAGGGCCCTTTCTCTTCAATAAGGATAAGGAGAGCAAATACAGAATTGTAAGTTTAATGTTATTTAGTCAGAGATATCTGAAAATACACTTCTGAATACTTTCCAGATTTAACGTCAGCATCTTTCTTGTTACGTAATAGACAGGAACTTAATTAGTATTTATTAAATGTCTACTCTGGGAATGATTTGCCGCTTCATAATTTATGAGTATGTTGAAATCCCAAATGTATGTTGTACTACTGTGATTTTTTTCTTTAGCATTTTACGTGATAAAGCAGTGCATTCAATTCTAGGCAGTTGGCAAATCTTAAATGTTGAAAAAAGAAAGCATGAAACATTTGCTTTTGAAATAGAGAATTCTTATTTTTTGAAAGCATTTTACCCATGTGTGCAGTTATTGAGAGAAAATATTTGTACTTGGCTGACTTGTCTTCACCAAATATCACAGCTCAGACCTCTCTTTCGTTGGAGACACAGGGATAAGTCCTTCTGCTATTAAATAGGCAATTAATCTTCAAAAAATGTAGAGAATGTCCTTGATAATTACTAAATGGAATTTACATTGTCCTTTTTGTAATACATTGTTCTTTAAAAAAGAACATTTATTTTTTATTTTTATTTATTTATTTATTTTGAGACAGAGCCTCACTCTGTCGCTCAGGCTGGAATCTCGGCTCACTGCAACCTCTGCCTCCTGGGTTCAAGCGATTCTCCTGCCTTAGCCTTCTGAGTAGCTGGGACTACAGGCATACACCACCATGCCTAGCTAATTTTTGTATTTTTGGTAGAGATGGGGTTTCACCATGTTGGCTAGGCTGGTCTCAAACTCCCGACCTGAGGTGATCCACCTGCCTCGGCCTGCCAAAGTGCTGGGATTACAGGCATGAGCCACCGTGCCTGGCTAGAACATTTGTATTTTATATTTATCACTTGTCACAGGGGTTTGTTACCTTTAAATTTTCTTCTGGATTCTAGTTTTCTAGAACAAATTTAGTATTTGGTATGTTTATAACTAGTTGTTGTTCACAGAGGGAAAGAGGATGAGCAAATTAATTATGCTTCTGATTATATTTAATTACCAAAAGCAATGTTTTCACTCCTGTCCCAACATCTTTATTTTCCAACACAAAATGCTATATTTCATCCATTTTGAGATGGACATTTTATTCACATTTTAACACCACTGATATCAGTATATGTCATGTTTAACGTGTGACCTAACTATAATTGATAACATTTTTACTTCCTTAGTGGCACATGACACATCAGGGTGCCTTACAATTCACGGTATTTTAATTTATTTATTACTTATTTGTTTAGATTGCTCTTTCAGAATTCATGGATCTTAAATTGAATCAAAATCAGTACAATGGAAAGATCTTTATCAAGTTTTAAAGCACTTTTTGAAACACAGGTTGTTTACAGTTTATGTGTATTCATGTACACATCTACTTTCAGTTGGTGTTGGCCTGAAATCAAGGGTGGATTATTTTCATTTACATTTTTAATTTTGGAAACAGTTACATAACAAGAAATAGTTTGAAATTTGCCACATTTAATTACAGAAACTCCAGCTAGATACGTTAAGGGGTTTGTCAAGCTTGAAGAGCTCAAAGCTAGTTAACACAGGACCATACAGACAACCCACTCTTCCTCATTCGTAGTTTTTCTGTCATTTTATCTGTGGTGTTTGAGGATGACTGTTGCGAGATTGTTGCTGTGTCCTCTACTGAGTGCCCAGAAGACACTGGGGATGAGGAGCATTCTCGTGTGACCCACTCTCGGGCTGAGGCCCCTTTGTCACTGGAGCACCTATTGGCAGAGCTTGTCATTTTGCACATTCACCAAATGGGCTTCGAGTATTTTTCCTCCAGAAAAACCAGTCCAGAGTTTCAAGGCTCAGGTTTTACGTGCTTCTGCTCCTTCTTGCCCTTTCAACAGTGTATCATGTGAAATGGCGCTTCATAGTTTCATCATTTTGTGTTGCTTTAACATCTGTCATGGATGGCAATCCATAATCCTGTGACTATACATTTCCCCATACCCCAAGGATATTACAACGTGGCAGTTGGTCACCCTGAAGTGGGTACGTGATACATCTGAGGAAATAGTTTCAGGCCGTGTTTATGGAGTAGAGGAGAGTGTGGAGAGTGTGGGTAGGTTAGAAACACAGACCCTGTAAACCATCCTGCTGACCTTTGCCCTCAAAAAACCCTTTGGAGGTTTTTTCGTTTTGTTTTGTTTGTATCAGATTTTTTTGGTTTTTGTTTTTTAAAGAGCATTTCTGAAAACTGGACTTTGTGTGTGTTAGGGGAGGGAGTTTGTTAGGAGAGGATGGCTATTTGGTAATGAGACCTATTTCCATGGATTGATTGGGGTGAAAGACTGAGTGGATGGGAGGTGAGGAAATGGAGGTCACGTGAATAGACAACTTTGAAAAAGCTTATTATTTAGAGAGAAGAAAGATCACTGCACCAATTTTTTCTTTTCTTTTTCTTATCTTTCTTTTTTTGAGACGGAGTCTCGCTCTGTCGCCTAGGCTGGAGTGCAGTGGCATGATAACAGCTCACTGCAGCCTAAACTTCCTGGGCTTAAGTGATCCTCCCAGTCAGCTCCTGAGTAGCTGGGACTACAGGCTTGCAACATCACAGTGGGCTAATTTTTTTTTTTTTTTTTTTTTTTTTTTACCCCTAAAGCAGCCTGAATCCATTTCCTTTGGGTGTCAGTGAGGACTTTCTCTTGGGTTCTTGCTTTCCCATGACCTCAAACCCTTCTCAAACTCACTGGGTCACAATCCACCTTGATTAGTGGTGCTGCCATTTCTAACTCTTCCCACTCTCCTCCCGACCAACCAGCCCCACAAAGTCCAAAATTTGTGACTATCCAAATACTCTCAAGTCTTACTGATTCATTTTCTTTATTGTCTCTTGGATTTATTCTGCTTTTTCTCTTCTCATTGCACTGCCTCCTCATCTTTTGACTGCGTTGCTATTCACTATTAAAAAGTGGGGATTATAATACCTACCTTGAGGGTTTGCTAGGAGCATGAATTTAAATGAAATATGTGAAACATGTGGCATGGTGGTTCAGTGTTATTGGGTGTTCTAGGCTTCTTCTGTTTTCGTTCAATCCATCTCCCAAGCTCCAGTTTTTAGCCACTTCCTTTCTTTTTAATCCTGCCACCAGAGTTGTGTTCCCTAAGTACACCATTTTTTTTTTTTTAGACAGAGTGTCCGCAACCTCTGCCTCCTGGGTTCAAGCAATTCTCCTGCCTCAGGCTCCCAAGTAGCTGTGACTACAGGCGCGTGTCACCACACCCAACTAATTTTTGAATTTTTAGTAGAGACGAGCCTTCACTGTGTTGGCCAGGCTAGTCTCGAACTCCTGACCTCATGATCCACTCGCCTCGGCCTCCCAAATGGCTGTGATTACATGCGTGAGCCACTGCGCCCAGCCCTTAAGTACACTGCCTTTTAAGTGTGTTCAGTGTTTCCTCATTGCTTGCAGTGTAGCCCAACCTCCTTAGAGGGAGTCCAGGCTCACAATCTAGTCCTATCTTTACTGTCCAATCTTTTAACCCTTTATAGTCTCGACTTTCACAAACCTTCCTTGCTTCTTTTTTTTCCTTGAGACAAGAGTCTCACTGTCGCCCAGGCTGGAGTGCAACAGCGCGATCTCGGCTCACTGCAACCTCTGCCTCTAGGATTCAAGTGATTCTCCTGCCTCAGCCTCCTGAGTAGCTGGGATTACAGGCACAGGTCCATCACTCCCGGCTAAGTTTTGTATTTTTAGTAGAGACAGGGTTTCGCCATGTTGGCCAGGCCAATCTTGAACTCCTGATCTCAGGTGAGTCATCTGCCTTGGCCTCCTAAAGTGCTGGAATTATAGGCGTGAGCCACTGTGCCTGGCCCTTCCTTGCTTTTTATGTCCTAGCTACATTAGACCACTAGATGTTGTTCAAAACCTTATTTTGATGTTGTCTTTGTGGTCTTTGAATCAAAGTGTCCTTTTTTCCTTTCTCCCTTATCCCTTCATTGTTTAAAACAGTGAGCCAAACATTTATTAATGTATTTGGTAGAATTATGATATATATGTGTGTATATATACGTACATATGTATATGTATATGACAAATGCAGGTATCTCATAAGCTGTTTTATCATGACAAGGAGTAGCATGAGGTCACCTCTGCCATCTGTTGGACATATTGTCTTTTTGAGAAGTAACTTAAACTCTCTAAACTTGTATATTTTCATCTGTTAGATGAAGTGAGGTTCAGATGGATGGTCATTGTTTCTGCTCTTTGTAAAGCCCTTGGCCTGAACTTAATGATAACCCAGTAAAAGTGATTCTATGAGAGCTTACTCTCTGAGACCACTTTAAGTTCTAGAATAACTTAAATAATTTAGCTATAATCCTAGCACTTTGTGAGTCCGAGGAGGCAAGCAGATTGCTTGAGCCCAGGAGTTCCAGGTCAGCCTGGGTAACAAGGTGAAACCCCATCTCTACTAAAAAATAAAAAAATTAGCCAGGCATGGTGGCACACACCTGTGGTCTCAGCTACTTGGGAGGCTGAGGTGGGAGGATAGCCTGAGCCCGGGGAGGTTGAGGCTGGAATGAGCCGTGATTGAGCCACTGTATTCCAGCCTGGGTGACAGAGTGAGACCCTGTCTCAAAAAAAAAAAAAAAAAAAAAAAACAATTTAGATGTATGGCCAGTTAACAAGATTAGGGAAAAGAAGAATGAGCATTTGTGAGTGCCAAGTACATTATGTACCTGTGCCATTTGATCCTTTGAGGGAAACCTCCACAGGTAGGTAGATAGTTTACCAGGAGAAAATGGAAGATGAGAAAGGGTAAGCTATTTGCCCAAAGTATAAATCTTGTTAGACTCTCTCTTAACTCTTGAGCTCTCCCACACACAGCGATGGCTGAGCAACAGCATGTGCTTTAGCTTTAGTCAGCTGGGGTTTCTTTTCTTCACAGTGATTCTTCTCTTGATTACAGACTGCTTACTCTAGACAGTTTGGAAAAAAAGTTTTGGTTCTGTGTACATGTTCATCCTAGGGTTTGTGTTTTTCCCTTTCTTTCTGGGGCAGTATTTCTATTTAAACACCATTGTAGCCATAAAAATAATATTTGGCTTTCTGTTACTGTGCTCATTTCCTTATTTCCACTTATAAAATGTGCTATGTGTGTGCATTGTATTTAAACTAATGAAACAGAAAGCAAATGTTTAACAGAATAAGAAAGAAATGAAATTCATGGCAGATATGTTACTTATCACTTTTGTGTATCTGGAGTCCTGTATAGGTCAAAATCAGGGATTTTAATGCCTTGAGTTAAGCAGTAGCAGTAGTAGCAAGAATAACAGGGTCAGCAGCAACAGCTGACATTGATTGAGCTGTGATGGTGGGTTTATGTGTGTGTTAACTATGTTTCCAAGTGCCTTACTTGTATTACAGGTCTCTTAATAAACCTAGGAGGCAAGTAACATTCTCTCCATTTTATAGATGAGGAAATCAGGGTACAGGGAGAGTGGGAAACTGGCTCAAGGTCGTATAGCTAGGATACATACTCACTGACTTGGCAGTTCTGATATATTTAAATGTATTTTATTGATCAGTTAAATACATTGTTGAAATGTCTCTCATTTAATGTGTTATCTCCTTTCCAGGGATTTGGACTGGCTGTACTTTCTGGGGGCATTGGTTACAGAACATCTTCAGTGTAAATATGACTAAGCCTAGTGGTGTATATATTCGACTTGCTTGAATTACTAAATTCCCTCAAGGAACTGAAGCAGTCCTTACTATGCATTGTTAACAATAATATTTTCTAAATACATATATGAAAATATTATAGATTCATGAAGGTGCATTAATTTATTCTACAGAATGTCATTGAAATGGAGAATTTAATATGCTTACATGCTGGCTGGGGAAATACGTTATTTTGGATGACAGGAGATAAAGGATTTTTTAAGGGCTTGGCAGTTATGTTAATAGGTAAAGCAAACATCCTTCTTTCTTTCGTGTTTTTTTTTTTTTTTTTTGTACAATGGCGTGATCTCAGCTCACCACAACCTCTACCTCCAGGGTTCAAGCGATTCTCCTGCCTCAGCCTCCTGAGTAGCTGGGATTACAGGCATGTGCCACCATGCCTGGCTAATTTTGTATTTTTAGTAGAGATGGGCTTTCTCCATGTTGGTCAGGCTGGTCTCGAACTCCCAACCTGAGGTGATCCTTCCACCTCGGCCTTCAAAAGTGCTGGGATTACAGGTGTGAGCCACTGCGCCTGGCACATCTTTCTTATTTAGCAAGAAGTAATACTGTATTCTAAAATTGTGTCTTGCAAGAAGAAAGTTTCAGCTAATACAGACATAATATTTTTATAAGTTTGGAGAAGTTTTTATTGGCTAACAAATAGTACCCTGTGTTATGTTTGAATGCCTTTATGTTCAACTCAGTATTTTTCCCCCTTGTTTTTTTTAGTTCTTCACGAAAGGACATGGATGAAAATGAAAGCAACCAGTCTCTGATGACAAGCAGCCAATATCCTAAAGAAGCAGTAAGAAAACGTCAAAATTCAGCACGAAATTCCGGAGGAAGTGATTCTTCTAGGTTTTCTAGGAAAAGCTTCAAACTGGATTATAGACTAGAAGAAGATGTAACTAAATCCAAGAAAGGAAAAGATGGGAGATTTGTGAATCCATGGCCAACATGGAAAAACCTCTCTATTCCAAATGTTCTCAGATGGCTGATAATGGAGAAAGATCACAGCAGTGTTCCAAGTTCTAAAGAGGTAGCGCTTGGCTTTTTTGAGTGCTTTATATTTGCTCTTCATATATGACACTCTAGTTATTCGAGCCCTTGTATATCATAAGGCATAGAATTAGGTCTGAGGAGATAAAGTGGATAGGTGTAACCTAGGCCCTAAAGTTTATCATTCAGTAACAGAGTGCATATAGGAATAACCAACCCTGATCTGGTGGCAACTAGAGGTAGGAACAGAGTGCTTTAGAGGTACAGGAAAGAACGTGATGCTGACAGGCAGAGCTGGAGATGGCTTCACAGAGGAGGTGAATATTTCAACTGGGCCTAGACAACTAAAAAGTATTTTGACAGTGATTTTCCAGGTAGATGATGGCATGAACAAGGTCATGAAGGTGAGACAGTGTATTATATGCTCTGGAAGGTAGTAGCCTGGTACGTGTGTGGAATATGGATCATGAGGGTGAAGGCATGGCCTAGAGTGCTTGGCTTTTAACCCTTGGATAAGGCTGCCAAAGCTGTGAAAGGGAGCTTCAGATGACCTTTCCAGACCTTGAAAAGTTGACTCTAGTTTCCTAGCCTTTAAATGTACTAGCTTTACTTAAGATGATTCTACTTGGCCTTCTCCTGTTCTGTTAGAATAGGTAGATCACAGTTTTGGGTTAAGTTGATTTCATGGTTTACGTTGAGTATGTCAATATTTTTCATTGGTGAATGGAGTAAGTACTATGGCTATGTCTCCTTTCCTTATATACCTCTCCCTCGGCTGTGTTAACATCATCTCTTTCATCTGCTTGACTGTTTGTGTATTTAAGACGATTATTTCCCTGCCTCCTATGGCCTCTCAATGCCATTTTCCTGAGGGAAAGACTCTCAGGTGGTGGTTCAGCACTGAGCTGTAGTCTGAGCTGATGCCTTCCCAGGGTCTCTGCCGACTTCCGTTCTAGGGCACCCTTCACCAGCCTCCTGGGCTTGGCTCCCTTGTGTCTTCTATGGTAACCCTTATTTTCTGCATCCCACTTGTTCCTCTCTCTGTGTCATTTTCTCATTTTGGTGGAGCATATTTTCAGTGAACTTCCTGAGAAAGGGTACATGGAAAGTAAGTTTTTTGAAACCTTGCTTGTCTGAAATGTCTTTATTCTCACTCATAATTGATAGTTTGGGTACAGAATTTTTGTTTAGAAACAGTTTTCTCTCAGAATTTGAGAGTATTGCCTCCATAACTTTATTTCTAGTATGGCTGTGGGGAAGTTCAGTGCCATCCTTACTCTTGATCCTTTGAACAGGCCCTTTGTTTTCTCTCTAGAGACTTTGAGAATCCTCTCTTTAGCACCAGTGTTCTGAAAATTACCATGATGTGTAGTTCTTTATTTATTCATTGTGCTCTGTGTATGGTGGGCCCTTTCAGTCTGAAAATCCATTTCTTTCAGTTCTAGGAAATGTCGTCTATATCTTTGAAAATGTCCTTCCCTACATCTTTTTATTCTAAAATGACTATTAGTTATAGTAGTTCTATTTTGGACCTCCTGGATCAATTCTCTGTAATTTAAGAACATTTCTTCTATGTTTTATCTTTTTAAAAATATTACATGGCCAGGTGCAGTGGCTCATGCCTATAATACCCGCACTTTAGGAGGCTGAGGCAGGTGGATTGCTTGAGCTGAGGAGTTCGAGACCAGCCGGGGCAACATAGCAAAATGCCATCTCTACCCCGCCCCCCAAAAAAAATACAAAAAATTAGCCAGGTGCAATAGAATGTGCCTGTAATCCCAGCTACTTGGGAGGCTGAGGCAGGCGAATCACCTGAGCCTGGGAGGCAAAGGTTGCAGTGAGCCAAGATTGCACCACTACACTCCAGCCTGGGTGACAGAACAAGACCCTGTCTCAAAAAAAAAATTGCATTTTGAGGAGTTGGCCCCTGGGAGGAATGATGCTAGGTGCAGATGCAGTGTGGCTTTTGATGGTGCCTTATGGACAGTGGTGTTCCAAAGGAGGGATGAGAATAACTGCTGAGGTACTAAAGAGCAAGCCTAACTCCAGCCATTGGCACACAGGCATTAAACGGAAACCTGGAAGTTGAAATGATAGAATCTTACTTGTCTAGACTAGCTTTATGGTTTTATTACTGGTAACGTTTTTATCCGTTGATTGAGTGCAGATTTTTGGAGACCTTTTAAAGGTATAGAGAATCGGCTTGACAATAGTGCATACGGAACAAGTTTTAAAGAAGCAAAGAACTCAAAATTCATGCTTGGAGAAGTGCAGGTAGACCTGATTTCCTAAAGGCATCTAGGGTTTTTAATGACCACAGATAGCAAGCAAGCATGCAGCTTACCCCTTGATAGGGTCTCACTCTGTCACGCAAGCTGGAGTGCAGTAGCCCTTTGAGGCTCACTACAGCCTCAAACTCCCGGGATCTAGTGACCCTTAGCCTCCCAGTGGTTTTTGTACACAGCCTGATGGAGTTCATGGCAGAGAAGATTAATTAAACAATGTCTTTCAATTTTAATAAATTTCAGCAATTCAAAAAAAATTTACATTCTGAAAAATTTCCTCAAGAATTTGTTTCATTTTTATTTATTATTATTATTATTATTTTTTGAGACGGAGTCTCACTCTTTTTGCCCAGGCTGGAGTGCACTGGCGCCATCTTGGCTCACTGCAACCTCTGGCCTCCCGGGTTCAAGTGATTCTCCTGCCTCAGCCTTGCGAGTAGCTGGGACTATAGGCGCCTGCCACCACACCTGGCTAATTTTTTTTGTATTTTTAGTACAGACGGGGTTTCATCATGTTTGGCCAGGCTGGTCTCGAACTGCTGACCTCAGGTGATCCACCTGCCTTGGCTTCCCAAAGTGCTGGGATTACAGGCGTGAGCCACTGTGCCTGGCCCTATTTGTTTCATTTTTAAACCTTGTGTCTCATAGAGTCGTAGGGATGACTGAAAATGTCACCATATACAATTTTTTTATAAAACTAGAAAATATGAATACTCTGATTGCAACCATTCATAAAATAGAACTACAAGTACAGATCATAATGTTTTTTTTTGTTGTTTTTTTTTTTTTTTTTTTTTTTTGAGACGGAGTCTCGCTCTGTCGCCCAGGCTGGAGTGCAGTGGCGCAATCTCGGGTCACTGCAAGCTCCGCCTCCCGGGTTCACGCCATTCTCCTGCCTCAGCCTCTCCAAGTAGCTGGGACTACAGGCGCCCGCCACCACGCCCGGCTAATTTTTTGTATTTTTAGTAGAGACGGGGTTTCACCATGGTCTCGATCTCCTGACCTCGTGATCCGCCCGCCTCAGCCTCCCAAAGTGCTGGGATTACAAGCGTGAGCCACCGCGCCCAGCAAGTACAGATCATAATGTTAACAGTGGTTATAATATCTGCATGTTGATATAATGATGGCAACTATTTATATTTTTCTACATTTTCCATATATTAAGAGCATTTTCTCTTATAATCAAGGAGATTAAAAATACTAAGCCATTTTGATAGATCTTATACTCTTAGTACACATGGCAAAAATGTCAAACATTGGCATCAATAATTAATTAAATTGGAGTTATTTTGGTAACACATGTATCTTTATTCAGTGTTCACATATATCTTATAAATGTGAAAAAGAAAAATGTTATTTTTTAATTTAAAAAATCTGAGTTGCAAATTACAGTATAGGTAGTAAAGTTTTCTAAGATGGTGAAAATGTATCTTCAGTTGGAAGAAAAGTATTACCTTGTCTTCTTTAAAAGTGATATTTTAAAAACATGGTTTAAATGGATTTAAGTCACATCTTTCTTTTTTGTCTCATTAATACACACAAACACATACTCTTAAAATAGTAAGTATGTTAAGAAGATATGAGTTTCATTGTTTAATTTTAATGTAAGTTAGTATTTATGCCATTGAAGGAGCATGGCTTAGTGAAAGAGAGGTCTTTTGAGTCAGGAAGATCTAGATTTCACTCCTGATTGGATACTTACCTCTTGCATGACTTTGGCAAGTTTCTTAGTGACCCCAGTCTGCCTTGGTCTGGTCATCTGTAAAATGGCGATAATATTTGCTTCACAAATTTAGATGACACGGTATACCTAAAGCACCTTGCAAAGAGTAGCTATTGAATGAACGTCAGGATTTTTCCCTTTTCCCGAGCAAAGTAAAACATTAATTAGTGTACTGATTAATTATGAGTCTTGGGATTTTCCGTTTTGCAGCTTTCAAAAAGGAAGACCAGCCAAGAAAGTCTTGATCTAGCCATGAAAATGCCACGTGAGTGATTAGTTTCCTCAAGTAAACAAGAGTCCATCTTCTCCCCACCCCTTTTTCTATATGCTTTTTCTTTCTTCCTTTTTTTTTTTTTTTTTAAGATGGAGTTTTGCTCTTGTTGCCCAGGCTGGAGTGCAGTGGCGCGATCTTGGCTCACTGCAACCTTCGCCTCCTGGGTTCAAGCGATTCTCCTGCCTCAGCCTCCCTAGTAGCTGGGATTACAGGCATGCACCACCATGCCTGGCTAATTTTGTATTTTTAGTAGAGACAGGGTTTCTCCGTGTTGGTCAGGCTGGTCTCAAACTCCCGACCTCAGGTGATTCACCTGCCTTGGCCTCCCAAAGTGCTAGGATTACAGGTGTGAGCTACTGTGCCTGGTCTATTATTATTTTTAAATTATTATTTATTATTATTTTTAAATAGAGACAGGATCTCACTATGTTGCCCTGCTGGTCTCAAACTACTGGCCTCAAGCAGTCTTCTGGCCTAGGCCTTCTGAAGTGTTGGGATTACAGGCATGTACCACAGCACCAGCCTTAAACTTTTAAAAATAGTTGTATTAATATAATATAGGCTTCACATATTTAAAATGCATAATTTAATGAGTTTTGACATATGTATATACCCACGAAAAGATCACCACAATCAAGATAATGAACATACATATTATCCCCAAAAGTTTCCTTGTGTCCTTTTGAAATTCATATCCCCTTATTCTCCCAACCTGGACCCCAGGCTGTTACTTTTTAAGAAAACATGTTATTAAATGAGATTTAATGAGAGGAAGTATGGTTTACTACAGTGGGTCTGGCTGGGTGACCTTGCCTGAGTGCTATAACTTCCCTAATTCGTTGTGTTCTTACCTGTAGAATGGAACTGGTTTATAGGACCTACTTCCAGTGTTGTGGTCGTAGCCAGTAGCAGTTAGTACAGTGTCTAGCACATAATAAGCACTTCATAAACTGTAGCTATTGTTAATAGTATTTTGTTTTGTGTTATGCTAAAGTACTTGATACATTAGGTAGTTCATCATCATTATGTGCCCAATATGATGCCAAGTACGAGTACGTAGTAGGTACTCAGTTTATATTCATTCCATCTCCCTTTCCTCATTAATTCTGGATAAGTATACCTCTTGGCATATGTCATTGTTCACTAACCCTAACTACCAAATTTAAGAACTGATTGAAAGTTGACGTTCATTCATTTACTCATCCATTCAACAAATTTTGTTGAGCACATACTGTGTTTCATTAATCAAACCGAGCACTGAATGATTCCACCTTTCATAAGACATGGGATAAATTCTGTGTACATATAACCAGAATATCCAGAGGAGATGTGTGAATAGGAAGATATGGAAGTTGAGAGGCAAGAGTTAGTGCTTCCAGCTGTGGGACTCAAGAGATGGCCCGAAGGGATAAGGGGGAAGGTAATTTAACCTGAGAAATGGGATGAGTACCGTGCAGGGTTCTTGAGCTCAGTCTAGGAGTGGGAAGCAGTCTCCATGTAGGTGGGGCACAGCACATATGGAAGAGGAGCATGAAACAGCCAGAGAGAATTGGGGCAGTCCCTGGGCAGCTCACTGCTGGGCTGAGGAGGTGAGACAGACTTTGTCAGGCAATAGAGAGCCAGTGGAGATTTTGCAGCAGAGGAGACTTAAGTTATACCTTAAGTTGGCTGTTTTTGAGGTGGCTCTTGTGCATGGATTGAGTTGACAGGCAGATAGTTGAGCAATCTGGAGAGCTTTGAATGTCTGAATATTTCTTAGCATCTTAACTAGGTTAGTAGCTCCACGGAAATGCAAAAGATTGGTAGGATTGGTGCCTGGTTGGTTGTCAGGGTTGGAACTTGCTTGTTTTTTCTTTTGGACTACTTGTAGAGTGCTTATTATGTCCCAGCCACTCCTAATTCTATCCTCACAGGAATGAAGCATAGGTACAATTATTACACCCGTTTTCCAGATGAGGAAACTAAAGGTTGGAGTGGCTAAGAGAAACCTTTTTGTCCTCCACCTGTGCTGCTCCTTCTCTTCCTGTCCAGGCCTTCTTCCCATTCAGACTCACTCTCCCATTGACCTCTCAGTTTCCCTTCACCAGCATCTCCCCATCTGCCCTCTCTTGTCTGTGTCTACTGCTGTCTCCTTTGCTCAGGTCCTCATCTCTTCATATCCTGGCAACTGTTGTGACACTCTCCATGCCATCATTTGGACTCTAGAATTGTTTTATCTAAACATAATTGGGTCATGTCTGTGTGTATGTGTGTGTGTGCACGTGTGAGGGCAAAAAGATACTTCCTAGGCCGGGCATGGTGGCTCACACCTGTAATCCTAGCACTTTGGGAAGCAGATCGCTTCAGCCCAGGAGTTCGACGCCAGCCTGGGCAACATGGCAAAACCCACCCTGTCTCTACAAAAAAAAAAAAAGATGCTTCCTCATTGTCTTAGAGTGAAGCGTGACACTCAAGGCTCTTACTGTGTTCCCATCTTTATAGATTTAGTTTGTCCCCTGCCCTTAAACACCACATTCCTGTTTGGCTCTGTACCTTTGCTTGGGTAGTTTCTCTACCTGAAATGCCCTTCTTCCTTTTCTCTGCATCATGAGTTTCTCATCATTCTTCAGGAACTCACACAAGTCACTGTGTCTGTGATGCCTTTGGCAACTGGGCTCTTCATTCCTTCTTATCAGGCTATAACATGACCTGTATTTTAACTACTTATCCAGTACCACACCCTTTCAAAGTTGATTTAGTGGCAACTTACAAACATACATAAAGCAGTAAAAAAAGAAATGGATGAGGTATAGAATTACTATACCTAGCCAGTCTAGGAGCAAAACGGACTATTAGACTAGAAAAATAAAATAAAACCAAGAATAAAATTAATACAGAAATACGTTCCATCATGTGCTGCACATTGCTGCAGGTGGCCTCAGCTTTTCCTCTGAACTTCCTAGTTAAAGAGAGAAGTAGCATGAAATCTTAGGAGTTTTCCCAGTGACAGAAATGACAAAGCCAGGTGCTCTGGAGAAAGAGAGTTTTTCCTGAAACGAGATGGGAGAGAAATGTTTCTGGGGTAAGTAGGAAGGTGGAGGTGGTACCAAGTCTGCAGCCTGAACACATACATGGTGAGTTTCATGAGGTGGCTTCCTATGAGAGACCTCCATGCAGCTATATAGCATGGTACCAGAGCACAATTCAGTAAAAGAGCTTTATAAAAGCCAGGACTGTGATGCTGCAACCCTACAACTTTTTGTTGGCCTAGCTTAATCCAAGTATAAAATGTAGAGTAACCAAAGAGTAATACTCTTCATGCTTTGTTATAGTTATTGTTTTATATCCATTTACCGCCCCCCTTATCTCAGTGATCAGCTTCTCACAGGGAGGGATCATATTCACGTTGGTTTGATTAATGGTAGAAAATCAGAAAGGTAAGGAATGAGGAAAACAATTTATGACTGTGATTTGTCCAGGAATCATCACAGTGTTCCATTTTGAATTATAGGTACTCAGAAAGTGAGATTCAGGCCAGGCACAGTGGCTCATGCCTATAATACCAGCACTTTGGGAGGGCAAGACAGGATGATTGCTTGAGCCCAGGAGTTCAAGACCAATCTGGGCAACATAATGAGACCCTATCTCTACAAAAAATAAAAAATTAGCTGGATGTGGTAGTGCTGCGTGCCTGTGATCCCAGCTGAGAGGTTGAGGTGGGATGATCACTTGACCCTGGGAGGTTGTGGCTGTAGAGAGCTCTGATTATGCCACTGCACCCCAGCCTGGGTAACAGAGTGAGAGCTTAAAAAAAATATATATATATATATATAATATAACAGTTCATGTTCATGTCTGAGAGCCAAAGTACAATAATGGTCATAATTTTTCTGCTTTTAAGGCAGTTTTTAGCAGCAAATACATCAGCTGAGTAGAATGGCAATAGAAAAATGACTGCATCTGGGCCAGTCTACTTCTGGCACTACTGAAGAGAGCCTTTAAAAAATTAATACATTTAGCAGCACTCAAAAGTTTTAAATTTAATTTTCTCTTTTGCATTTGGGAGGAAGAAGATTACCATATTATCATGATTATTAAGTCAGATTCAGAAAGAAGTATGCATTTTCAAGAAAAAAGCAAAAGTGTAGCAAGTTTATTGAATGACTTTAGTTCTCTGAAAATAGCTCTTCTTGCCATTATTTAGGTCAAAATGTGGACTATGATGATATAATACTTTTTTTTCTAACTACTCTTTTGTCTTGCTTTCTTTATACATAAAGGAACTTGACAAAGAACTCCCAGTGCTTAAGCCGTATTTTATCACTAACCCTGAAGAAGCTGGAGTGAAGGAAGCTGGCTTAAGAGTCACATGGCTGGGACATGCCACAGTAATGGTGGAAATGGATGAGCTCATATTTCTCACGGATCCCATCTTTAGCTCTCGTGCTTCACCATCGCAGTACATGGGTCCAAAGCGATTTCGTCGTTCCCCGTGCACAATAAGTGAACTCCCTCCAATAGATGCGGTCCTTATCAGTCACAACCACTATGACCATCTGGACTACAATTCTGTCATTGCTTTGAATGAGCGATTTGGTAATGAGTTGAGATGGTTTGTGCCTTTGGGTCTCCTTGACTGGATGCAAAAATGTGGCTGTGAGAATGTGATTGAGTTGGACTGGTGGGAGGAGAATTGTGTCCCCGGACATGATAAGGTCACCTTTGTCTTTACACCTTCCCAGCACTGGTGTAAAAGGACTCTAATGGATGACAACAAGGTGCTTTGGGGCAGCTGGTCTGTCTTGGGGCCTTGGAATCGATTTTTTTTTGCAGGAGATACTGGTTATTGCCCTGCTTTTGAAGAGATAGGAAAAAGATTTGGACCTTTTGACCTTGCAGCTATTCCCATCGGAGCTTATGAACCAAGGTATGTGGAATTCCAAAGAAAACATTCCTGCTACATGATAAGTTAACTGAATTTAAAAGTAAAGCACTTATGATTTTTGTGACACTGTAATTTGTGATTTTGATGGTGGACTTTGTTATACATGATTGGGGTTTGGTAGGTCAGATTCAATTAGATTTTATTTTTAAATATTTTAAATTAAATATTTTTTAAATTGACAAGTAAAAATTGTGTATATGGTGTGCAACATGTTTTGATATATGTATGCATTGTGGAATGACTAAATCAAACTATTTTACATGTGCATTGTCTCACATACTTAGGTTTTTGTGGTGAGAATTAAAATATTTTAATTATAGTCGTATGAGTTAAAAAAATTACTCGAAATCAGGGATGATGTTACCATAAGAAAGGGATCAAGGTTTAAAGAATTACTATACCTAGCCAAAAGTTCACATACCATTCAACTAAACTGGTCAGCCAGTAATAAAACCTACTCTTGTTCTTTCACATGGAGAATACTTTCTTTATATAACCACTTTTTGCTCCATAACTTGAGTGCCCCAATCCCCTGTCCTATAGCTCTCCTACGTTTAGCAAAGAGAAAAAGCAAGGAGTTGGCTTATAGCATTAGTCCCTGGTGAGGGTTTTATTTCAGGGAAGTTTAACTTCGCTGGTGAAGTTAATCTGGTCATGATGTTGTTGTACTACTCACCACCCATCCTCCAACCTTGACATACTAATGACCTATTTCAGAGCAGCGAAAGGTCACACTCTCATTGGACACCTAGGAGACTCATCCACTGTCTTTGTTTTCCTTAATATTATCTGTTTAGGGAAAAGAGAAGTGATTTCAAAGAATTAAATTAGATTTCAGTCAACTCTGGTTTATATGTGCAAATAAAGAGAAAACAAAACACTAATAGTAACAAAGCAATGGATAATTTTAAAAATATTTTATTCTATAGTGCATGGACAGATACATACAAAAACATTTTGTTTAGGTAATTCCATAAGTGGAAGAACAAGTATTTCTCTAATACATAGATGAATTGAATGAATCTAATCTTTTGTTTTCATCTGATTTTGTTATTTGCTAAATTTTTACATTCACTAAAACCATTTTGTCCCTATTTTTATTTACTAATGCTTATTTATCCCTTTTTGTTTTTTGCTAGTTTCCTTATTTGGAGGGGCTAGATATTTTTACCCTTTTTTGGTTCTGGATAATTATTAAAATGATTACAAATCAGTATTGGCGCTTGAATTTTACTTTTCTAATTAAGTAGTTATAATTCTAATGAAACCTCTCAAAACCTGTCAACTTATATATTTTTAGAACTGTTACAAATCAGTTTTATATTTGTAACATAAAATTGGTCTTTACTCCATGTATGTTCCTTTTTTGGTTGGTTGTTTGAGATGGAGTCTCACTCTGTTGCCCAGGTTGGAGTGCAGTGGCGCGATCTCAGCTCACTGCAACCTCCGTCTCTGGGTTCAAGTGATTCTCCTGCCTCAACCTCCCAAGTAGCTGGGACTACAGGCGCCTGCCATCATGCCTGGCTAGTTTTTTTATGTGTGTTTTTAGTAGAGACAGGGTTTCACCATGTTGGCTAGACTGGTTTCGAACTCCTGACCTCAAGTGATCTGCCTGTCTTGGCCTCCCAAAGTGGTAGGATTACAGGCATGAGCCACCATGCCTGGCCTGATGTATGTTCTTAATAGATTAGAACATCTTTTATTTATTGTTATGAAAATAAGTTTTCATATGTAGTAATATATAAATTTGTCACATATATTTGTGATGATAAAATGTGTACAACCAAATTTACTCACATAATCCCCCTTTCCTGCTTGCATTGCAGGCAAACAGGAAACAACTAAGATGGGAAAAAGACAAGGAGGCTATTATTTGCCCTAAGAGAGTTAAACTGTGGTAGCCTCTAATGTGTAGTCTGTTTCTTCGGTTACTATTAACGGCTTTAGAAATAAGATATTGAATAACGCTTGAGAGTGCTCTATAAATTTAAGATGTTTACACCGAAAACAACTTGCAATAATATGCTTGGAATGTTTCATTCTTACTTTAGGGAATCTCCTGTCACCAGGTATTCTATCCAAGTCAGTTAAGATTTTAAGTTTTTATTTTAATCGTTATATCACAGTAAAAAATTTAAATCTGTTTCAGGTGGAAAGGAACATATCTATCCCTTTGATTTGCACTAGGATTTTAAAAAAATCAAGAGAGAAACACCAAAAACCGTTTTCATCTTTCCCTGAATTCCAAGAGTCAGGAGATATGGCAGAACAGTGCTGCTCTCATTTGCTGTTGAGGAGAACACAGTGGCTTTGTTTTCAGCCTTCTCTAGGACCCAGCAACTCCTAACAGTAAATATCTGTTGCAGATAGATAAACTTCTCCATGATGTCTTCTGTAAAGTGTGGAAGCTCCTGTGCTGAATCCATGTCTGTTGGTCTTCACTGTAGTGTTAGTTGTCTCTGGCAGACCAGGATGTAAATAATGTGAACACAGTGTTGTGTTTCCTCCGTGAAACTGATGGCTTGGAAGGCAAAGGATTTGCTTGTAGACAGTACACTTTCTCCATTATATCAGGAATAATACATCTTTCTTCTGAAAGTGTTGGTTTTGTTTACTCTTTTGGGAGAATTCTATGAAAGTAGATGATGTTCGCTATGCTTTCCTAAGCCTTGTCTTGTTTAATCCTCACAATACCCTCACATAATGGGGTAAATTTATATTTCACAGACAAAGAAATAGAAGCTCAGAGAATTTGAACAGACTTTCCAAAGGCATTCTAAGAACTGCAAGAGCTGGGATTCACACCCAAGCCTTCTGCCTCCTGAGCCCTTGCTCTTCCCAAGACATTAGGCAGCCTTTCATTATTTCCTTAATCATTTACACATTCGTCTGATCTTCTTGCCAAACCGAACACCTCATTGTTCAGTCTTATGATTAAATAAAATTTCTTGAATAGTAATTGGATATTTGGCTCCTGGTCTTTAAATTTTATGTACTAGTTTTTGTTTATTTTTGCTTTAGCAAGTTTTTACAAATTTGTATCAGCAGGACATACAAATTCTTTTGTAACTGGAGCTTTGGTTTTTATTTCTTTACCAATTATTCAGTTTCTTTGATTCATATCCAGGACTGTAAAATATCTACTTTTAAAAGTAACAGTGAGGCAGGACTTATTTCCCAGTCTCAATTGATACAGTAAAAAAACTGGCAGCTGGGCGCAGTGGCTCACGCCTGTGATCCCAGCACTTTGGGACATGGAGGCGGGTGGATCACAAGGTCAGGAGATCGGTACCATCCTGGCTATCACGGTGAAACCCCCTTCTCTACTAAAAATACAAAAATTAACCGGGAGAGGTGGCACGTGCCTATAGTCCCAGCTACTCGGGAGGTTGAGGCAGGAGAATCGCTTGAACCCAGGAGGCGGAGGTTACAGTGAACTGGGATCGCAGCACTGCACTCTAGCCTGGGCGACAGAGTGAGACTCAATCTCAGAAAAAAAAAAAGAAAAAGAAAAAACTGGCAAAAATCAGCAGATGGTGACAAAAGTGATCCCTAGCTGACCTCATTGCTCATTAGCCTAAGACACTCCCACTATCACCATGACAGTTTACAAATGCCATGGCAACAACCTAGAAGTTACTGCCCCCTTCCATGGCAATGACCAAGAAGTTACCACCCTATTCCTAGAAAGTTCTAAATAATCTGCCCTTCAATTTGCATTAACCCATTCCCTAATTTACATATAATTAAAAGTAGGTATAAGTGAGTGTAAATACAGTTGCCAACCCCTCATATGTTGCCAACTCTGAGTGCACTTACTGCCTATAACTTAGCACTGCTCCGCAAGGAGCAGTATCATTTAATAAAAATTGCTGGCCAACGCCACTGGCTTGCCCTTGAATTATAATTATTTCGTTTGTGAGGCCAAAAACCCTCCTGGGCTAAGCCTCAATTTTGGGGCTTGCCTCCCCTTCATCATCAGTAAGTTGTATCTTCAGATTGATCTAGTAAAATCAAAATATACATGAAACAAAAATCTCACTATTCAGAGGGGAGTTTGCTTGAGAATTATTTTATAGCAATTTGTGCAAAAAAGAATTTCGCTTGTTTTATTTTTCAGCAGAAAGTGTACTAAAGGAGATGGTTTTGCCTCCTGTGACTTACTCCTGTGCAGAATTTTACAATCTAGCCTTGACCTGGCCTTCAGACTTGGTTTCTAGCTGGCAGCTGGGCAGCTCCCCAAAATTGCATGTTTTATCCCAGTGGTTCTTAATTCTCAACATCCATAGTCCTGCGCAGAATCTTAAAGTTTGGTTAAGTGAAACAGATTTTAGAATTTAGTGTATATCTCAAAGGTCAGAATTAAGAAATTGCCATGTTTCATCAGGTGGTTTATGAAATACCAGCATGTAGACCCAGAAGAAGCTGTAAGGATTCACATTGATGTCCAAACAAAGAAATCTATGGCAATTCACTGGGGAACTTTTGCCTTAGCAAATGAGGTAAGTTTGATTGCGATAAAAATAACTTTGTGTGTTTGAACAATGATAGGATTCAGGCATCACCGTTCCTTAGTTTTCAGACCCAAGACTCTGGAATCAGATACTGCACAGTCATCACAGTCACTGCATGAATTAGGGTGGTAAATCATACTAATTAGTAGAACAATACACACATATACAGTCAGAAAAAAAAAAAAAAAACCTCATTGTGTTTTCTTTTGGCTTATTTCTGAAGTTAGTAAAGCTTGTATTTGTATAACCAAAAATCTGTATGTGGTCTGGAGAATAGAAAAGCAAGCCATCATATCTCACCCCTCAAGCAGGCTCTCATGCTAGCAGAAGATAGAAGTCATGTATGTGATACAGATGTTAGAAGGGGAAAGTGCTGTAATGTGGAACAGATGGGATGGTCTCAGAATCAGGATGTTTGCTGGTGGCAGGGGTCAGAGAGGGCTTGATGGAATAAGTGACATTTGAACTTGGCTCTGAGAGGGCAGTGAGGAAGGCATTTTCAGAGGAGGAAAGGGCAGAGCATGGGCTTGGAGGCAGCTAGTGTGGGGAATACTTGAATCAGTTCAGCAGGAGAGTGGAGGGCAATAGGGAGAAGGCTAGTGTGGAACTTTCTAGAAATATGTTCAGTAAACATTGACTCGGTATCTGCTATGTGCCAGGCATAGGGATAAATGTGTTTTTATTCCTAGATTAAAACAGAAGAGCTAATTTTTCCTTAAGGCAGATGGACCCTAGAACTCTGCCACTAGCCTGGGTTCTGGGATCAAGCAGAGGATAATATAAAACTTTCTCTCCTTTCCTGGATCCAAGGTCTTCTCTAAACAAAACTTAGAAATGTATGGTTAGGCCCAGCGCAGTGGCTCACACCTGTAATCCCAGCACTTTGGGAGGCTGAGGCAGGTGGATCACTTGAGGTCAGGAGTTCGAGACCAGCCTGGCCAACATGGTGAAACCCCATCTCTACTAAAAATGCAAAAAAAAATTAGCCAGGCTTGATGGTGCATGCCTGTAATCCCAGCTACTTGGGAGGCTGAGGCAGGAGAACCGCTTGAACCCGGGAAGTGGAGTTTGCAGTAAGTCGAGATCGTGCCACTGCACTCCAGCCTGGGCAAAAGAGTGAGATTTGGCTGGGCACCTGTGGCTCACACCTGTAATGCCAGCACTTTGGGAGTCTGAGGCGGGTGGATCACCTGAGGTCAGGAGTTTGAGACCAGCCTGTCCAACATGATGAAAACCCATCTCTACTAAAATTAGCCGGGCGTGGTGGCAGTCGCCTATAATCCCAGCTACTCGGGAGGCTGAGGCAGGAGAATAACTTGAACCTGGGAGACAGAGGTTGCAGTGAGCCGAGATCGCGGCACTTCCTACCATCCTGGGTGAAAGAGCGAAACTCTGTGTCGAAAAAAAAAAAAAGTGAGACTCTGTCTTTAAAAAAAAAAAAGTGTGGTTAGGACTTGGCTTCTTTACTTTCTGTGGCATCTTCCACATCCCAGAGCCTCTCTGCAGGAACCCAGTGTTTTCTTGTGGTTTTAGTTACTTCTCTGTCTCATTTATGGCCTGCCCTCTCCCAAAGAGGCAGTGTGTTCCAAAATTACCTAGTACACTGCCTGCCCATTCCCCCACTTCCTCACTCCCTAATCAAAATTCCCATGCCATGAGGCAGCAACCCTGAGCCACAATGCAGCAATTCTTAGCCACTGTTGGGAGAAGGAATAGAATAATGACTAACCATAGGGTTGGGGGGAGGATAAATGAGAATATAAATGTGGGTGTGTGGGTGTGTATTTGGAGAAGGAAGAAGTTTGAGACTGGTTTCCAGTGCCATACCACTATATTTAGTGACAATTTCTTATTCCATCTATGTATGTGTGCATGTACGCACATATTCCATATGTATATTCCATATGTATGTGACTTCGATGAAGTAATGGTATTTTATTAAACCTATGCAAAGAAAGGAATCAAGGTTGACTCCTAGATTTTTAGCTTCAATAGCTGGTTAGACAGTTGTGCTCTTTACTGAGATGGGGAAGATGAGAGAGGATTAAAAAACCTGTCTTCGAGAATTACTGTGTTATTCAGCCTTCGAGAATTATTCCTGTTATAAACCTAACCTCCATCTTTATTTTCTTAATGAGAATGTTAATAAAAACTCATTTAGCTTTCAGCAATTTGGAATTTGTTCATGTTTTGATGTTGAATAAACCTCATAACTATGAGTTAGTTGAATTATAAAGCAGATATAATCTTCAGAGAGGATATGTTACCCATTACTTTTTTTTTTTTAATTATACTTTAAGTTCTGGGATACACGTGCAGAACGTACAGATTTGTTACATAGGCATACACGTACCATGGTGGTTTGCTGCACCCATCAACCCGTCATCTACATTAGGTATTTCTCCTAATGCTATCCCTCCCCTAGCCCCCCACCCCCTGACAGGCCCCAGTGTGTGATGGTCCCCTCTCTGTGTCCATGTGTTCTCATTGTTCAACTCCGACTTATGAGTGAGAACATGTGGTGTTTGGTTTTCTGTTCTTGTGTTAGTTTGCTGAGAATGATGGTTTTCAGCTTCATCCATGTCCCTGCAAAGGACATGAACTCATCCTTTTTTATGGCTGCAGAGTATTCCATGGTGTATATGTGCCACATTTTCTTTATCCAGTCTATCACTGATGGGCATTTGGGTTGGTTCCAAGTCTTTGCTATTGTGAACAGTGCCTCAGTAAACATACATGTGCATGTGTCTTTATAGTAGAATGATTTATAATCCTTTGGGTATATACCCAGTGATGGGATTGTTGCGTCAAATGGTATTTCTAGTTCCAGATCCTTGAGGAATCGCCACAGTGTCTTCCACAATGGTTGAACTAATTTACACTCCTACCAACAGCGTAAAAGCATTCCTATTTCTCCACATCTACTCTAGCATCTGTTGTTTCCTGACTTTTTAATGATCACTATTCTAACTGGCATAAGATGGTATCTCAATATGGGTTTGATTTGCATTTCTCTAATGACCAGTGATGATGAGCTTTTTTTTTTTTCGTATGTTTGTTGGCTGCATAAATGTCTTCTTTTGAGAAGTGTCTGTTCATATCCTTTGCCCACTTTTTGATGGGGTTGTTTTTTTCTTGTAAATTTGTTTAAGTTCTTTGTAGATTTTGGTTATTGGCCCTTTGTCAGATGGATAGATTGCAAAAATTTTCTCCCATTCTGTAGGCTGCCTGTTCATTCTGCTGATAGTTTGTTTTGCTGTGCAGAAGCTCTTTAGTTTAATTAGATCCCATTTGTCTATTTTGGCTTTTGTTGCCATTGCTTTTGGTATTTTAGTCATGAAGTCTTTGCCCATGCCGATATCCTGAATGGTATTGCCTGGGTTTTCTTCTAGGGTTTTTATGGTTTTAGGTCTTAACATTTAAGTCTTTAATCCATCTTGAGTTAATTTTTGTATAAGGTGTAAGGAAGGGATCCAGTTCCAGCTCTCTGCGTATGGCTAGCCAGTTTTCTGAACACCATTTATTAAATAGGGAATCCTTTCCCCATTTCTTGTATTTGTCAGGTTTGTCAAAGATCAGATGGTTGTAAATGTGTGGTGTTATTTCTGAGGCCTCTGTTCTGTTCCATTCGTCTATATATCTGTTTTGGTACCAGTACCATGCTGTTTTTGTTACTGTAGCCTTGTAGTATAGTTTGAAGTCAGGTAGCATGATGCCACCAGCTTTGTTCTTTTTGCTTAGGATTGTCTTGGCTATGTGGGCTCTTTTTTTGTTCCATATGAAATTTAAAGTAGTTTTTTCCAGTTCTGTGAAGAAAGTCAATGTTAGCTTGATGGAGGTAGCATTGAATCTATAAATTACTTTGGGCAGTATGACCATTTTCACAATATTCTTCCCATCCATGAGCATGGAATGTTTTTCCATTTGTTTGTGTCCTCTCTTATTTCCTTGAGCAGTGGTTTGTAGTTCTTCTTGAAGAGGTCCTTCACATCCCTTGTAAGTTGTATTCCTAGGTATTTTATTCTCTTTGTAGCAATTGAGAATGGGAGTCACTCATGATTTGACTCTTTGTCTGTTATTGGTGTATAAGAATGCTTGTGATTTTTGATTCTGTATAGGACTGTTTGTGATACATTGATTTTTGTATCCTAAGACTTTGCTGAAGTTGCTTATCAGCTTAAGGAGATTTGGGGTTGAGACGATGGGTTTTTCTAAATATACAATTATGTCATCTGCAAACAGAGACAATTTGACTTCCTCTTTTCCTAATTGAATACCCTTTATTTCTTTCTCTTGCCTGATTGCCCTGGCCAGAACTTCCAATACTATGTTGAATAGGAGTGGTGAGAGAGGGCATCCTTGTCTTGTGCCAGTTTTCAAAGGGAATGCTTCCAGTTTTTGCCCATTTAGTATGATATTGGTTGTGGGTTTGTCATAAATAGCTCTTATTATTTTGAGATATGTTCCATTAATACCTAGCTTATTGAATAACTTGAAGGGCTGTTGAATTTTGTCAAGGCCTTTTCTGCATCTATTGAGACAATCATGTGGTTTTTCTCATTGGTTCTGTTTATGTGATGGATTACGTTTATTGATTTGTTCATGTTGAACCAGCCTTGCATCCCAGGGATGAAGCTGACTTGATCCTGGTGGATAAGCTTTTTGATGTGCTGCTGGGTTCGGTTTGCCATTATTGAGGATTTTTGCATCGATGTTCATCAGGGATATTGGCCTGAAATTTTCTCTTTTTTGTGTGTGTGTCTCTGCCAGGTTTTGGTATCTCTGCCAGGTTTTGGTATCAGGATGTGGTATCAGGATGATGCTGGCCTCATAAAACGAGTTAGGGAGGATTCCCTCTTTTTCTATTGTTTGGAATAGTTTTAGAAGGAATGGTATCAGCTCCTCGTTGTACCTCTGGTAGAATTTGGCTGTGAATCTGTCTGGTCCTGGACTTTTTTTGGTTGGTAGGCTATTAATTGCTGCCTTAATTTCAGAACTTGTTATTGGCCTATTCAGGAATTTGACTTCTTCCTGGTTTAGTCTTAGGATGGTGTATGTGTCCAGGAGTTTATCCATTTCTTCTAGATTTTCTACTTTATTTGCGTAGAGGTGTTGATAGTATTCTCTGATGGTAGTTTGTATTTCTGTGGGATCAGTGGTGATATCTCCTGTATCATTTTTTATTGCATCTATTTGATTCTTCTCTCTTTTGTTCTTCATTAGTCTGGCTAATGAATCCAGCTCCTGGATTCATTGATTTTTTGAAGGATTTTTCATGTCTCTATCTCCTTCAGTTCTGCTCTGATCTTAGTTATTTCTTGTCTTCTGCTCGCTTTTGAGTTTGTTTGCTCTTGCTTCTCTAGTTTAGTTGTGATGTTAGGGTGTCAATTTTAGATCTTTCCCACTTTCTCTTGTGGGCATTTAATACTATAAATTTCCCTGTACACACTGCCTTAAATGTGTCCCAGAGATTCTGGTACATTGTGTCTTTGTCCTCATTGGTTTCAAAGAACATCTTTATTTCTGCCTGAGTTTCGTTATTTACCCATAGTCATTCAGGAGCAGGTTGTTCAGGAGCAGGTTTTTCAGTTTCCATGGAGTTGTGTGGTTTTGAGTGAGTTTCTTAATCCTGAGTTCTAATTTGATTGCACTGTGGTCTGACAGACTGTTATGATTTCCTTTCTTTTGCATTTGATGAGGAGTGTTTTACTTCCAATTATGTGGTCAGTTTTAGAATAAGCATGATGTGGATCTGAGAAGAATGTATATTCTGTTGATTTGGGGGTGGAGAGTTCTGTAGATGTCTGTTAGGTCTGCTTGGTCCAGAGCTGAGCTCAATTCTTGGATATCCTTGTTAATTTTCTGTCTCGTTGATCTGTCTAATATTGACAGTGCAGTGTTAAAGTCTTCCACTATTATGGTGTCGGAGTCTAAGTCTCTTTGTAGGTCTCCTAAGAACTTGCTTTATGAATCTGGGTGCTCCTGTATTGGGTGCATATATATTTAGGATAGTTAGCTCTTGTTGCATTGATCCCTTTACCATTATGTAATGCCCTTCTTTGTCTCTTTTGATCTTTATTGGTTTAAAGTCTGTTTTATCAGAGACTAGGATTACAACCCCTGCTTTTTTTTTGCTTTCCATTTGCTTGGTAAATATTCCTCCATCCCTTTATTTTGAGCCTATGTGTGTCTTTTCACGAGATGGGTCTCCTGAATACAGCACACTGATGGGTCTTGACTCTTTATCCAATTTGCCAGTCTGTGTCTTTTAATTGGGGCATTAACCCATTTACATTTAAGGTTAATATTGTTATGTGTGAATTTGATCCTGTCATTATGATGCTAGCTGGTTATTTTGCTTGTTAGTTAATGCAGTTTATTCATAGTGTTGATGGTCTTTGCAATTTGGTATGTTTTTGCAGTGGCTTATACTGCTTGTTCCTTTCCATGTTTAGTGCTTATTTCAGGAGCTCTTGTAAGGCAGGCCTGGTAGTGACAAAAATCTCTCAGCATTTGCTTGTCTGTAAAGGATTTTATTTTGCCTTTGCTTTGAAGCTTAGTTTGTCTGTATATGAAATTCTGGGTTGAAAATTCTTTTAAGAATGTTGAGCTGGGCCTGGTGGCTCAAGCCTGTAATCCCAGCACTTTGGGAGGCTGAGGCAGGCAGATCATGAGGTCAGGAGTTCGAGACCAGCCTGACCAACATGGTGAAACCCCATCTCTACTAAAAATGCAAAAATTAACTGGGCGTTGTGGTGCATGCCTGTGATCCCAGCTACTCAGGAGGCTGAGGCTGGAGAACTGCTTGAACCCGGGAGGTGGAGGTTGCAGTGAGCTGAGATTGCACTACTGCACTCCAGCCTGGGTGACAGAGCGAGACTCCATCTCAAAAAAAAGAATGTTGAATATTAGTCCCTACTCTCTTCTGGGCTTGTAGAGTTTCTGCTGAGAGATCCGGTGTTAGTCTGATGGGCTTCCCTTTATGGGTAACCTGAAGTTTCTCTCTGGTTGCCCTTTACATTTGTTCCTTCATTTCATGCTTTATGAATCTGATGATTATGTGTCTTGAGGTTGCTCTTCTTGAGGAGTATCTTTGTGTTCTCTGTATTTCCTGAATTTGAATGTTGGCCTGCCTTGCTAGGTTGGGGAAGTTCTCCTGGATAATATTCTGAAGAGTGTTTTCCAACTTGGTTTCATTCTCCCCATCACTTTCAGGTACACCAATCAAGTGTAGATTTGGTCTTTTCACATAGTCCCATATTTCTTGGAGTCTTTGTTCATTTCTTTTCACTCTTTTTTCTCTAATCTTGTCTTCTTGCTTTAATTCATTGAGTTGATCTTCAATCTCTGATATCCTTTCTTCTGCTTGATCGATTCAGCTATTGATACTGTGTATGCTTAATGAAGTTCTCTTGCTGTGTTTTTCAGCTCCATCAGGTCATTTATGTTCTTCTCTAAACTGGTTATTCTAGTTAGCAATCCGTCTAACCTTTTTTCAAGGTTCTTAGCTTCCTTGCATTGGGTTAGAATACGCTCCTTTAGCTCGGAGGGGTTTGTTATTACCCACCTTCTGAAGCCTATTTCTGTCAATTCATCAAACTCATTCTCTGACCAGTTTTCTTCCCTTGCTGGTGAGGAGTTGTGATCCTTTGAAGGAGAGGAGGTGTTCTGGTTTTTGGAGTTTTCAGCCTTTTTGTGCTGGTTTCTCCCCATCTTTGTGGATTTATCTACCCTTGGTCTTTGATGTTGGTGACCTTCAGATGGGCTCTATGAGTGGACGTCCTTTTTGTTGATGCTGATACTGTTCCTTTCTGTTTGTTAGTTTTCCTTCTTACAGGCCCCTGTGCTGCAGGTCTGCTGGAGTTTGCTGAAGGTCCACTCCAGACCCTGTTTTCCTGGGTATCAACAGCGAAGGCTGCAGAACAGCAAAGATTGCTGCCTGTTTCTTCCTCTGCAAGCTTTGTCCCAGAAGGGCACCTGTCAGATGCCAGCCAGAGGTCTCCTGTATGAGGTGTCTCCCAGCCAGGATACACAGGGGTCAGGGACCCACTTGAGGAGGCAGTCTGTCCCTTATCAGAGCTCGAACACTGTGCTGGGAGAACCACTGCTCTTTTCAGAGCTATCAGGCAGGGACGTTTAAGTCTGCTGAAACTGCGCCCACAGCACCCCTTCCCCCAGTTGCTCTGTCCCAGGGAGATGGGAGTTTTATCTATAAGTCCCTGACTGGGGTGCTGCCTTTTTTTTTTTAGAGATGCCCTGCCCAGAGAGGAGAAGTCTAGAGAGGCAGTCTGGCTGCAGCGGCCTTGCTGAGCTGCGGTGGGCTCTGCTCACTTTGAACTTCCCAGCGTCTTTGTTTACACTGTGAGGGGAAAACCACCTACTCAAGCTTCAGCAATGGCGGACACCCCTCCCCCTACCAAGCTCAAGCGTCCCAGGTCAGGGTCAGACTGCTGTGCTGGCAGCGAAAATTTCAAGCCAGTGGATCTTAGCTTGCTGGGCTCTGTGGGGGTGGGCCCCGCTGAGCCAGACCACTTGGCTCCATGGCTTCAGCCCCCTTTCCAGGGGAGTGAACAGTTTTGTTTTGCTGGCATTACAGGTGCCACTGGGGTATGAAAAAACAAAACAAAACTCCTGCAGCTAGTTTGGTGTCTGCCGAAATTGCCAACCAGTTTTGTGCTTGAAACCCAGGGCCCTGGTGGGGCAGGCACTAGAGGTAATCTCCTGGTCTGCTGGTTAGGAAGACCATTGGAAAAGTGCAGTAACTGGGCTGGAGTGCACTGTTCCTCCCGGTACAGTCTCTCACAGCTTTCCTTGGGTAGGGGAGAGAATTCCCCAACCCCTTGTGCTTCCCAGATGAGGCAATGCCCCACCCTGCTTTGGGTGCCTCACCCTCGGTGGGCTGCACCCACTATCTAACCAGCCCTAATGAGATGGACCAGGTACCTCAGTTGGAAATGCAGAAATCACCCACCTTCTGTGTCGATCTCACTGGGAGATGCAGACCAGAGCTGTTCCTATTCGGCAATCTTTTTTTTTTTTTTTTTGAGATGGGAGTCTTGTTCTGTTGCCCAGGCTGGAGTGCAGTGGCACAATCTCAGCTCACTGCAACCTCTGCTGCCCAGGTTCAAGCAATTCTCCTGTCTCAGCCTCCCAAATAGCTGGGATTACAGGTGCCAGCCACTATGCCTGGCCAATTTTTGTATTTTTAGTAGAGACGGGGTTTTGCCATGTTGGCCAGGCGGGTCTCAAACTCCTGACCTCAGGTGATCCGCCCGCCTCAGCCTTAACTGGCATGAGCCACTGCACCCAGCCAGTTACCCATGACTTCTAAACACTTTAACATTCTTTGCATATATGCTATTATAGTAGCTGCCTCATGTAATATAAGCAGATTAACTTGGCAATACTCTAAAATTGCATATATGGCAACATCTAATTTATCTAGGGAATGATGAGTGGATTTCCTACATATATTTAAGCACTAAAACTTAAATTACTAGTTTTGATGGAAACGAATTTCAAGCATTATATAATATGTACATTGCCTTTCAAGTAAGCAGGGTCTTTACTTTGAATATATTCTATTGTTGTATATCATGAAACTGACCCCTTTAGGAATTCACAAGTTGTATGTGGCTAGCTGCCTAGACCCTAATGGATCCAGAGTGCTCGGAGTCTTCTGCTTTTCCCACTTACTCATCTTGATCTCTGATCTACTGTCTTGCTTTATACATAGTTGTTTTGTCCCATGGTTATGGGGCATTTTTATCTCCCTTCTGGACTAAAGTGCTTGGACTGTGAGCTCTCAGTCACTCAGAAGCCTTTCAGACCTACCTCCAGGGTTATCTTCCAGATGGTTGAAACAGCGAAGAGTTGATCTGTGAAGAAACTCAGAAAGATACTGCTAAATCTAGGCAGATTAAAGACAGAGGGTCTACTGCCAACTCTAACATATCAGAATTCTCACTAAATCCACACATCGCCCTCTACACTAAAGTTATAGCTTAGCAAATAAGTTACTGATGTAAGGTGATTCTGTGTGTATTGTTAGCCCAGACTTGTACAGCATTGGAGAAAGAGAATTTAACAAAAGAAGTTATTTTTCAATGGGAAAAAAGCTCATCATTTTGAAATCTCTTAAAATAATTTAGGAAATTATTTCAGGGGAAATTTCTTGACTTAGGGTATAAAGTTAAATTTTATTGGTAATATAATTAGTGATCTTTTTTCCTTTATATATAAAATAGACTGAAAGTAAATTCCTGTTACCAACTATCCATTACTAAGGGGTTAGCTCTAGGAATACTGGATAACCAACATACAGTTAAAACCAAACTTACTCAGTTGTCAGTTGAAAGGTATCCTTTATCTTTAAACATAGCCATAAAACCTGGAACTGAGCAAGGGGGAAAAGGATGACCTGTGTGTGGCCAATAACTGTTACCAAATCTGTGCATTTAAGGACTCAGGAAACTTACCTGGTTTTACTTGCACATCATTGGCTGTCCCTTCTTATTCTCTGTTGCTAGTCCCTCCTCTCCGCTTGCTCTGAACAGTGCGTGCCGTAGGAGTCAGTCCATGGACCTCTTCTCTTCTGTAGTTGGTTTCTCCCTTGGGAATCACATCCAGTCTTATGGCTTCAAATACCACCTATCTGCTGTTCCTCTCTAGCTCAGATATTTTTCTTCTGTAATCCACATTTATATATCCAACTGTCTCCTTCACATCTCCACTTGGATATCCATTAGGTACCTAGAACTAAAGTCTGAAATTAAACTTTCTCATCTTCCCTCAAGCTTTTCAAACATCTCAGTAAAGGGTGACTCCCATTTAGCAATTACTCGGCAAAATCTTGACTCCTCTTTGCCACACACAGCTCAACCTTCATATTCTCTGGGCTCTTCTTTCATTCTGTAGACTGTGGTTTCTGCATGTGACTAGACTTTTTGAGGATAACCCTTCAGCAAAACAATTCGCTCTAGCATTTGGTACACACACACACACACACACACACACACACACCATAATTTGATTTCTATATTTTTCAAAAATGTTGGTAACATGTAATTCTCTAATAACATCATCTTTGGCACTGATTCCATCTAGATTGGAATTCCATTTGGTGAAACTGTGATGATTGCATGCAATCCAGTGATGTTCAAAGTAAGATAGCACCAAATTTGACATACATGGTGTTGGCATGGTTTCTATCCAACCAAATACCTTTCTGTTGACTTAATTGATGACTCAAAACTGTATTAGAAAATGTATAGACCCATTTGCTAATGCTTCAATTAAAAGAAAGGGCCTTATTCTAACTAGGCATCTGTTGGTTATTTCAGTTTGAACTGTTATTTGGAAAATCTCCCAAATATATGTATAATCTTTTTCTATTTTTCTTCTTTCTACCTTTGGCCAGCATTACTTAGAGCCTCCAGTGAAGCTGAATGAAGCTCTAGAGAGATATGGACTTAACGCTGAAGATTTTTTTGTCTTGAAGCATGGAGAATCAAGATACCTAAATACTGATGATGAAAACTTTTAATAAATGTGAGCACAGGCACTCTTAATGAAAAAGGCATCATCTGATATAAGTTTAAAAACAAATGAAAAGACTTAGAAATTCATGAATATTGTGATTATTTTACATTTGGAAACAACTTCTGCAAGTTTATGTTTTATGTTTTGTGTAATAACTTGCTTCCTAATATGATCAGCTCACGTACACTATGAGGGGGTTCAGGGGTGGGTCATTTAAATAATGAATTGGCTAATGTGGATTTTAAATCTCATATCATGATATAAGCACTGCAATGGAAATGTTTTTACTAAAGCATTATACTTTTGTGGTACTAGAATTTCCTGAGGTGAAAAACTGATACTGAAGACTCATTTTTCTTTTTTCCATTCTTCAGGACCTTCGGCAAGGTGAGTCAAGGCTGTCTACCTACGTAGATTTTTTTCAGAGGCCTACAAATACAAGTATCTTTCTTATATGCACCTTATAATAAATGATGAAATTCAGTCCAACATGCTTATTATAAACATAGCAATTCTTCCTCTATCAAATTAGCTTATATGCCAAATATTAAATATGGTTTATTTCGGTAAGCATAAAAACATAGGGGCTATCATTTTTAAAGACTTGATTTTTTCTATTGTGGTAAAATATATAAATACATATTTGCCATTTTAAACATTTACTATTTTAACCATTTTGAAGTGTACAGTTCTTTCGCATTAATGCACCCATGACCACCATTCACTTAAAATTTTTTTTTTTTTTTTTTGAGACGGAGTCTCGCTCTGTCGCCCAGGCTGGAGTGCAGTGGCGCAATCTCGGCTCACTGCAAGCTCCGCCTCCCGGGTTCACGCCATTCTCCTGCCTCAGCCTCTCCGAGTAGCTGGGACTACAGGCACCCACCACCACGCCCGGCTAATCTTTTGTATTTTTAGTAGAGACGGGGTTTCACCGTGGTCTCGATCTCCTGACCTTGTGATCCGCCCGCCTCGGCCTCCCAAAGTGCTGGGATTACAAGCGTGAGCCACCGCGCCCGGCCTAAATTTTTAAAAGAGAGAACAGTATATTCTTTTCCTAGAGCCTTCAGATGAGAGGGAACAGTATATTGTATTGCACGTCTACAATTCCCAAAAGACCTCTTACTTTGGGAGGCCAAGGTGGGTGGATCACTTGAACCCAGGAGTTTGACATCAGCCTGGGCAACATGGTGACCTCCTGTCTCTCTCGGAAAAAAAAAAAAAAAGAAAAAGCCGGGTGAGGTGGTGGTGTGTACCTGTAGTCACAGGTACTTGGGAGGCTGAGGTGGGAGGATCACTTGAGCCCAGGAGGTAGAGGCTGCAGTGAGCTGTGATCGTACCACTGCACTCCAGCCTGGGTGACAAAATGAGACCCTATCTCAAAAGAATGCCCTCTTCTTAGCTGAGCAGAGGAAGGGAAGGAGTGTGGCTATGAGAATATGATTTATGCCATTTTCTGTTTTTAAATCTAGAAGATCTTCTAAGCACAAATATAGCTACAATGAAATATTTTACAGACAAAATGTTAATCGACCATATACTTTGAATTAAATTTGTTTTTAATTTTCTCTACATTTTTCCTAGAGTCTCTTAGCTCTAAATATTATCAATCAGATTTATAATTTTTTTACCTGATTCAGATGTCTTATATTTTTATATTAAATCAACCTTAAGCATGATTCTTTTGGTAAGCCAGTATGAATACCAGTGGGGGGAGAAAAAAAAAGTCAGTTGACATAAGATTTAGTCCTAATAAGGACTTTGTATTCACTTGATTATTCTGACCCTTCCTAAGGGAGGGAGTTGGATTAGATACCACTGGAGGCCCATTCTGTATTCCTAATCCAGTCTCAGCACTTTATTCCTACAAAATAATCAAAATAGGTTTTCTACACCAAATGCTACCCAGACAGTGCTCTATAATTTGCACATGTGTATGTGTGGTGCCACGTTATCCACTAAATCTTAACTTTTACCCTGCTTTCATCATGGATTTTTTGTGTAACCTGAAACAAGTCACCAATGCTCACTGTGCCTGTTTCCTCATTTGCAGCAAGAGGATAATTCCGACCTACCTCTGAAAAATGTGTAGAATAAATGAGTTTTTAAAGCACTTTAGAAAATATAAAGGAGAAAATGATTTCTTAAGATATCACTGCCTAATATAGACAGGTATATTTGAAAGCTAAATACACGTTAATGCTTTTGATAATGTATTGTTCCTGTTGCAAATTTAAGCATTATATGTTAGGAGACTAAACATTGAAAACTTTATTTCACTGATTTTTAAACTGGAGTAATAGCCTAAATAAGTATAAATAATCTTTATCAAAATTTAGTGTTTATCTACAAAGATGCGAATCAGTCAAGGGGAAATGTGTATGCAATGTGTGTATATATAATGTATGTGATTTTGGGGTACTAAAGCACAAAAAAATCCCCCATAAAATAAGCCTTCCTGAAAAGACTGATCATAAACTTTTTCACTCCAAGCAGATGTGAATCAAGATGTTAGGTTTATGGTGGGTTAGCTTTGAGGTGTGTTGCCCTAATACTAGCCAGCATTGTTGTAGCCATATTCCTTGCTGCTGCACGCCGAATTGAAAATCCATCTCTTACCTCTTCTCTATGAAGCAAGCCAGGTATGTCTTGCTTAAGTATTTCTTCTCCATGAATGGCCTTAACGTTATTTTGTATTCATATGTACTGTTTAACTGAGGGTCTCAAAGCACTTTAAACTGTTGTGTTCTATTTCCACTCGTCTGGCCTGCCTCATTTTTCTAGGCCCTTTCATAAGCTGTAATTTTTTATTACCACTCATGTTCTTTCTACACTGACACTATTCATTAAGAACATCAAGCTTCATCTCTGCTTACAGAATCTCACCTTATTGAGTGGGTTCCACTTTATTTTTCATGTTATCTACATTTTGAAGGGTTTATGTGCAAAGTGAAAAATTTTGAAAAATAAGACAAATCCATTCTCTTCAATTAAGTCTAACATGCATTGCAGTGTCTTTTCATCAGTCTTATCCTCTAAGTCAACTTCATTTTCCTCTTTGATTAGTGAATACCCATAGCAATATGTAAGATTTTAGTGAAGTTTCCTGTGATAACTGAGGAACACTGCTATGCCTCACTGCCCAATAGGGTGGGTCATCAATTAGGAGAAATCCCAAATTATAAAAGCCAACATATGCCATGACCTACGTAGGAAAAGATGTATTTGTGCATCTTCTTTCTGGGTAAAAGTTACTCCCTCTTTTCTCTAGCATTTTGACATTTCAGACTCAATGCTCTGATCTCTAGGGAGTGTGATTATTCAAACTAATGAGAGAGGACAAGAAGACATAGTTTTAGAATCCACTGCTGCTAAAGCACATTAAAAACAAATCCTTGTTTTTAATGTATGCATATTTTCATATTTAATGAATATGCTTTCATTAAATAGGGAGGTAGATTTGAAAAAACGGTTATAAAGAAATGTGCCTTCTGGGGAATGAATACTTTTGTTTATGTCTAGCCCACTGGGAATTTTCAGTTTTCACCTTATACTGAGCCCTTTTTCTAATGTAAACATATTTCTTCCAAGTTTGATTTCTGTATCAGGGTAACATTGAGAACACACATATTTCTGTTTGAGGATTTGTGACTTCCTATGGAAACAGTCTTGTATCTATGTATTTACAAATGAAATTTAAAGTATTCTTAAAGCTTTGCCTTAAATACTGCTTGCATACTGATTTACTTAATGCTAAGCATGGCAGGGGTTATAAATTTAAATATTATAAGACCTGGCTGAATCCCAGATGTATCAATAAATTGTTATAGTAGCTTATGGAATAAAAATACTATTAAAGATAACAAATTTTCATACATTGTATTTTTAGTCGAGCAAAATATGGATGAAAATTAATAAAGTACTGTCAAGGGAAAAAATATGTGTAACCTTGGGAGTGATTTTTTTCCTCTTTATTAAAAAAAAGATTATACAATTTGGGCTCATAGTAAAAAATTCAAACAGTAGAACAGTGTGTATGTAGAAGGCATTCCCCACTCCCACTCCAGGAGTTTGGGTATCATTCTAGAGGTGTTCTGTCAATACATAAGCATTTTTCATTCAAACACACACACACACACACACGGATCCCGTATTCTATAATTTTTGTTTTTTAAAAAACCACCGTATTTCATAGATATCTTTCCACTTAAGCACATTTGGAGCTCCATCATTTTTTTTTTTTTTTTCAGACACAGTTTTGCTCTTGTTGCCCAGGTTGGAGTGCAATGGCACGATCTCAGCTTACTGCAACCTCTGCCTCCCGGGTTCAAGCAATTCTCCTGCCTCAGCCTCCCAAGTAGCTGGGATTACAGGCATGCGCCACCATGCCCAGCTAGTTTTGTATTCTTAGTAGAGACAGGGTTTCTCCATATTGGTCAGGCTTGGTCTCAAACTCCCGATCTCAGGTGATCTGCCTGCCTCAGCCTCCCAAAGTGCTGGGATTACAGGCAAGAGCCACTGCGCCCGGCGCGGTCTTTTCAAAGACCAGACAGTTTATTTAACCAACTGTCTAAAGATGGACATTGTGATTGATCACACTATTTTATATGTAATATTGAATGGAGTGGGTGAGTCCTAGGAAACATTCTCTCCTAAAAGTTTACATTTTTCATTGACTAGAAGTGACCAAAATAGGTTCTACTGATGAGAAAAGACTTTTGAAAGCAGTATGGTCAGGTTGGCAGATGAGTGGCCTCAAGAGCTTAGGATTTCACTTCTACTAAAAGAACAAGACTATTCAGTTGTGAAACAATGATTTAGTCAAATACTGATGCTGTCTCAGATGAGTAACTGCAAATCACTTCAAAAGGTAGAAGGGTAGCTTAAATGTGAAAAAGGTTACTGCCACTTCATGTAGGGAAAACAACAAGCATTTGCAAATAGCAAAATAGAAAGAAAGAAATGGTTTCAGTACAAGCTCTTATACTCACTTGGCATCAAAATAAGTCCAAAAAAATCTGAGAACCATGGCAAGTTATAGCTGTGTTAATGATAAAATGTGATATTTACTGTTTAAATTCAGCAGCTGGAAGAATCCCCTTATAAGGAAGACAGAAAATATGTTTATATCCAGACTGCATTACTCTTTGGAAAAATATGACCAATCAGACTTTGGGTATTATTGTTACAACCTTTTCCTTCACCTCTGCATCATGGTGATCAACTAAAGCTCTTATTTTCTGGGCACATTCTTCTCCATGTAACAGGAAAAACAATGAACCTTCAGTGAAAGTAGGCTGCACAGCTAAATGGCCTTCTATTTTGAGGCAGTTATTTATATTCTGAAATAGTGTAAGTACTCGAAGAAGAATCTCCTTTGCTACGTGGCTGTCATAAAGGGAAAGGAATGATGAATCCACCTGAAATAGGAAACAATGAGTATTATTTTATATTAATAATATAGGAAAACATTTTTCATGTATATTTTAACATTTTAAAACTGCATTGAATAACTCACATTTTAAAATTTTAAAATTCACATTTAAAATGTATCTCACATTTAAAAAATTTTGTCATAGAAAACCCAAAATTGCATAACAGATGTATAAAACCTTATGTACCCCCACGCTGTATACTAATGGAAAAAAGGGAATGTTTTAGGTGGAAAAATATGATTTCCTTGAAATTTTAGAATGTGGTTATTTGGGAAAAACAACGTTTTCTTTCTTAAGATCATCATACGGTTTTCATGGGAACTCATTATTTCATCAAACATTTAGTGCCCATACACCACAGGGCACAGAGCTGGGTGGGGAACAGGGATGAGCAGATGAATACGATGGTTCCTTTTCTACAGGAGTGGAGCTCCATTCTATCCCAGCATTCAGAACACTTATCACAGCTTTTAATTACCTTGTTCACTTGTTATATATTTTTGTCTCTCCACTAGACTGTAAGCTTCATGAGGACATGTACCATGTCACACTGTGCTCACTGGTGTGTCTCATCTAGCATATGCTGGGGACTCAGTACTGCTGCTTCAGTGGATACTAAGATACATGTAAACACAAACAGTTCAAGTATAAAATATGGGATGGCACAATTGTACCCAAAATTGGGTAGAGAAAAAAGTTCTAATTTATTGTTGCTAGGGTGAATTTTTAAAAATGTTTTTCAAAAGTAAAATAGGCTCATTGCAAAAAATTTAGGAAATTCATATATACAAAATGAATTTAAAAAAACCCACCTTTAATACTGCTCCTCAGAGAGAATCCCTGTTAACATTTTAGGCTAAATCTTTCCAGATCTGTCTGTCTGTTCAAATGTATATATGTGTATATTTACAAAATAAATATATAAGCTATTTACTTGGGCACGGAGAAGTCCTTCTGTCATGGCTGGATTTTCAGACAAATTCAAAAGTAGTTTCAAAACTTGTACCTGAAAGAAGATGACACTGGCTTATCTCAGACTAGCAAGCATGAATTTTCTCTCTCAGGCATGCTGTTCTCTCACCATGTCTTCTTGTTAAAGTCCTGCCTAAGCTTCCAGGCCTGGCTCAAATTCTCTCTACTCCAGGAAACCTTCTCTATTCATTCTACTTTAAAGGTCTCACTCTGAACTCTTGTAACACTTGGCACCACTCTTAGAGAACCTATCATAGAACTGTGTTATTTAAACCTCATTTTTCCAATTACACCATTAGGGAGATAGAATATTGCAAACGTCTTGTACCACTCTTAACCTATCACAGAGATACAGGTTTTCTATCACAGTGTTATTTAAACCTAATTTTTCCCAATTATAATGTTAGGGAGATAGAATATTGCAAATGTCTTCACAATCTACCCCCAACTCACATGCACATCTGAACAGATGGTAAGCTTAACATCTGTTAAATACACGATCTTCATTATGATTACTGGTAAGTGAAGTATGGCCAGGCATGATGGTGTTGGCCTGTAGTCCTAGGTACTTGGGAAGCTGAGGGGGGGAGGATTGCTTGAGCCTTCCCATCTCAAGGATGTTCAAGTTCAATGATGCAGTAAGCTATGATTGTGCCTGTGAACAGCCACTGCACTCCAGCCTGGGCAATATAGTGAGACCCTTAGACCCCATCTTCATCCCCCACAAGAAAGAAAGAAATATAATCTTTAAAACAACAACAAAAAAATCTCTCAAAGCTCAGCTCATTTCTACTTAAACTTAAAATTTTGGAACTGTTTGGTTACCAAGACTAAATAAATAAATAACAATATGGCCCCTTTTGGTAAGCTACTATGAATTTTTGAGGTTATCTTTTAATGTGAAAGTGTTTTACAATCATATAAAAAAGCACAGTGATAAAAACTGACTGGTTGATTGATTGAGATGGGGGTCTCACTATATTGCTGAGGCTGGTCTTGAACTCCTGGCCTCAAGCAGTCCTCTCACTTTGGCCTCCCAAAGTAACTAGGATTACAGGCATGAGCCACCATGCCCAGCAATGATATAAATAATAAGCAAATAAATATCTAATGGCTGACTAGCTAAAATATCAGCATTCTTATCACTTATAACTAAAAAGTCAGTAATAAGAAGACTCAAATAGAATGCCTCTTAAAAACAAAGGCCATGTGAAACCATACTTTCCACAAGATACCTGGAACTAAAATGAGCATAGAGGGGGGTACTAACTCAGGGAAATGTGACAAATGTGCTCTTCACTAGAGCTGGGAAGGAGCCTGGATATTATTTTAGAAAAATTTTTTATTACAAAGGCAACAGATGTTTACCACAGCACTTTCAAAAAAATAGAAAAGCACAAAGAAAAAGAAAATTTACCCATATTTACATAACCAGAAATGATCACGATTAAGTTTTGGTATTTTTGGCCAGGTGCAGTGGTGCATGCCTGCATTCCCAGGCAGTTTCCAACATGCATCAACATCTCTGTTTCCAGTGGAACAAGATAACTTCCAGCCCCTGAACACCCATGGCCAAGGTGGGCAGATCACTTGAGCTCAGGTGTTCAAGAGCAACATGGGCAACACGGCAAAACCCCATCTCTACAAAAAATACAAAAATCAGCCAGGTGTGGTGGCATGTGACTGAAGTCCCAGTCTTCTGAAGTCCCAGGGAGGCTGAGGTAGGAGGATTGCTTGAGCCTGGAAGCTCAAGGCTGCAGTGAGCAGAGATGATGCCACTGCAATCTAGCCTGGGCAACAGAGTGAGATTCTGTGTCAAAAAAGAGAAAGAAAAGTTTTGGTATTTTCTTTTTGGTCTTTATGCATATATCCTGTATACTCACAATTCCTTTGATCATGTTGTAGATACTAATTTATTTGAGGATGACATAATACTTTGCTTAATTTTACTGTTTTTATCAAATATTTCTTTATTTTTAGAAAATTACTACTTGGTCATGATAAAAATTTTAAATAATGCAAAAGAGAACAAGGTAAAAACAAAAGCCACCATGCTATTGGCCCCTTCCAATCCTCAGCAGTGACCACTGGTAACATTTCTTGAATATGCAGAGATTGTCTTTTTCAAACAGATGCTCTTAATAAATTAGGGCCTCTGGGGGTGAAAGAGTAAAGGAGACTTCTAACCCTTCTTTAGTGCACTCCGTGGAGGTCACTATCAGATCTCATCTGGCCTGACTGGCTGTCAGCAACACTAGGAGTAAGTGTTAGGAAAAAAACACCTGGCTCCAATGTCAATGAAATTTCAATTAGAAAAATAGGAACAAGAGGTATGAAATAGGATGGTCCTGAACTTATGAAATAAGCCTGGATGAAGTCAAAATCTAAGACCCACTAATAATCAATGAGGGCAGGTATACACCCAGGGAATAGCAACAGCAACAGCTATTTGGTATCTTGTATTAAAATCTGACGTTGCTATTCTTTGTAGAAGGGAGTTAAATATGAGAAAAATATATATATACAGTTAAGAGTACAACTACAGATTAAACAAATATATGGATTTTGGTTTGAAGCCATATTAAGACATGTTTTTTTTTTCCTCGTCACATGCACCATCTTGTGGTGACACTAGGACATTTTAAACCATTAGTTTTGTTTTCATTGCAGATGTAACAAGCACACAGTTTATTTATGTTAATCCTCCACTATCTGCATTATCAATCAGTGGTGTACCCAAAAGGTTATTACAGTACAGTGAGATCCCTGACTTAAGCAAAATAAGATATTTAAAAATTCATTTTAGTGGTTATTTACTAAGAAAATACCTAAATCAGACACACTTTCCCACTAACAAATGGATGACTATCCAAAAGTTCATTTGCAAGTTGGAAGTTTAAACTCAATTTTTATGGAAAATCAATGTTGCAAATGGTGGATATGTTCCAAGGCAGACCAAGAAAGCAAATTTTCTATCGTAGAAATACTGTACTAAGCAATGTAATGGAAAAACACAACACAACAAAACAAAAATAGAACATACTATTGTGGTGTGGGTCATCTTTTAAAAAGTAAAAAAATATATGAAAACACAGACGATGTCTGAGACAGATATATACAGCCCCAAGGCCAGACTCGTCTGGCTGAACTCAGCCTGGCTCTGGACTCAGAGTTCCTCCTGAGGTTCTGGGTAAAGCAGCTGGAGAGTCAGGCAGAGGAGAGATTTCTCCTACAGTGGCAACAACAGAGTAAAGAGGGAAGGAGTTCCCCCAGGTGTTCAGGGGCTGGAAGTTATCTTGTTCCACTGGAAACAGAGATGTTGATGCATGTTGGAAACTGCCTGGGAATGGTGCAATATTGCTAGAAGATGACTCTTACATTTAATTTTCAATACCTTTTGGTACATCTTGGATCAGATCCAAACAAGTTTGGCTATTGGAAAAGAGGAAAGTCCATGTACAAACACCTTGGAAACATAAAAGCAGGACTACAGTAAGACTCTCCTGTAACCACATCTTGATAACCTCAAAAATAACTGCAGTGATGTTGAATATTTGGAGTATGGCTTCACATTTGGTCTTTCTAAAATGCTTATGCATTTGTCTCTCAACTGTTACAGAAAACACAGACTAACATGGTAAAAAGCCTTGATGAACAATCAACCCAACTTATCTGAACTTTTAATTAGCCTACAATCTATTTTTATGCTACTTTTTCTTGAAAAATTGCAATTGATAAGAATGCACACTAACATGAGAGACTTACTTAAGAAACTTTTTATAGGGCATCTCCTAAGGTCCTACTTAATTCAGCTCAGTATCTGTTGCCTCTTATATCAACCTAACTGGACAGAGTGAAGCACTGAGACATCTTTCATATATTCAATTCACTTCATTTACTACAGCTTAAAAGTTGTTTTAGAAATATTTTTCAACAAATAACTGAATCAAAAAAATGATTTCTTAACTCTGAGGTAAGCAAAATATTCAACGAACCACTACTATTACTCAAAGACTCCTTTTAATCACAATGTTCCTATATTTGGTGGGGGGAAGCTAGCTTCTCAGCAAACCAAATGAACAGGAATCTGTTGATAAGTGAAACAATAGATGATTTTCACAAGTTAATTTTGCAATGGAATATTTGGGACTAAAAATAATATACTTTCTTGGGCCCATGTGAGTTTTTAATAAATCTTCCTCTTTGAGGCACATCAACTTAAGATAGGTGGCCTGCAAATACTATTTCAATGTTAATAAGCTTGACACAATAGCTCTTCATACCTTCGTGTTTCCATTTCCAGTAAGTAACACCTGGAACAGGTCTGTAATGTAACTGTGAAGCATGTGCTGGTGGTCATTGGTAACAGTCATGTTTGTCAACAATCTCAGTCCGGCCAGCTGCACTGCAGAGTTCAGAGGACCAGAGAAGACATCCTCACAGACTTGATTGATGTATATCTGAAGGCAGGGGAGGAAAATGAGCATCTTAGAATCTCCTAAATTTTTCTACTGAACAGCCACTTTTCTGCACAGTGGAGTAGGGCTACTGCTCAGGATGGAACCGACTCCTCAAAAAATATGACTTTTTTTTTTTTTTTTTGAGATGGAGTCTCGCTGTCTCCCAGGCTGGAGTTCAGTGGCGCAATCTCAGCTCACTGCAAGCTCCACCTCCTGGGTTCATGCCATTCTCCTGCCTCAGCCTCCAGAGTAGCTGGGACTACAGGCGCCCGCCACCATGCCCAGCTAATTTTTTTGTATTTTTAGTGGAGACCGGGTTTCGCCATGTTAGCCAGGATGGTCTTGATCTCCTGACCTCACGATCCACCTGCCTCAGCCTCCCAAATTTCTGGGATTACAGGCGTGAGCCACTGCGCCCGGCCAAAATATGACATTTCTATCTGGCCCTCAAAAGTTGTTGACTTTTTAAAAGCTTCCTTTGGTAATTCCAGGCACAGTACTTAGCATTTTACAAATACTCCTCACTTAATCCTGAAGACAACTCTAATGAGTTGGGTGTTATACTATTACGGCTATCTTGCAGACAAGGACTTTTAAGTCTTTAAAGAGCTCGGGTCCCCTGCCCAATGTCAGACAGCAGGTGGGGATGCAATAGCCAAGCCCAGAAATCATGCTCTTAACACCAGTGGCCTCTCCCTGGTTGGAGGCTTCCCATCTTAGTCCACCTTTCTGTTTCAACTGGTCTGCGCACACTGGGACCAGGGAAGAAGATGTGAGGCCATTTTGTATCACAGTAAGTATCTTAGCAGTAGGGTCTAGAGAGCTACATCATTTCAGAAGTAAAGAATGGGAGGATAATGTGAAACAGAATCTTTCCCTAGAATTAATCCTATCAAAAGTAAGCAGAACAAAATTATACTTGGCCTAAGGTTCTTATTTACCTAGGTGTATACATATATATATAATTCACCCCTTCATAATATTGTTAACTATTACTGGTAAAAAGTAATGCAATGCTGTAGTACTCTTGTATCATACACGACACAACTAAACTCAGTGTGATGGAAACTTCTGAAACTCTACTTTCTGTGTCTGGCCATGAGCTTTCTTTTTTTTCGGGGGGACAGGGTCTCACTGCCTCACAGGCTGCAGTGGCACAATCTCCGCTCACTGCAGCCTTGACCTCCCAGGCTCAAGTGATCCTCCTGCCTCAGTCTCCAGAGTAGCTGGGACTACAGGCGTGAGCCACCATGCCCAGCTAATTTTTGTATTCTTTGTAGAGACAGGGTTTCACCATGGTGCCCAGGCTGGTCTCAAACTCTTGAGCTCAAGTGATGTGCCCGCCTCAGCCTCCCAAAGTGCTGGGATTACAGGTGTGCACCACCATGTCCGGCCTGGCCATGAGCTTTCTAGCTTAGAAAAATGATGTTTTACAGATAACTGCTATTCACTTAAGCAAATCTGAACTCCACCAAAAGTTCTAACTGCTAAGAAAATTTTCCTAATTTGAAGTGGTAAGTTACCAATTGTCCCATAAACAATGATTAATTACAAAAAAAATCCCAAATGTATCCACGTTACCACAGAAACTAAATGGCAGTAAAGCAATGAGAGATTAAACTTTTAATCTGGTTTCAAGATCTAAATTACATTTATTTTTAGAGACAGGGTCTCACTCTGTCACCCAGGCTGGAGTGCAGTGGTGTGATAACAGCTCACTGCAGCCTCAAATTCCCCGTCTCAGTCTCCTGAGTAGCTGGGACTACAGGTGCATGCCACTATGCCCAGCTAATAAATTTTTTTTTTTTTTTTTTTTAGAAATGGGGTCTCACCCAGCCTGGCCAACATGGTGAAACCCCATATCTATTAAAAATACAAAAAATTACAGGCGTGGTGGTGGGCACCTGTAATCCCAGCTACTCAGGAGGCTGAGGCAGGAGAATTGCTTGAACCCAGGAGGCAGGGGTTGCAGTGAGCTGAGGTTGCACCACTGCACTCCAGCATGGGCAACAAGAGTGAGACTCCACTCCATCTCAACACTAAAACAAACAAACAAAAATAAAGAAATGGGGTCTATGTTGCCCAGACTGGTCTTGAACTCTTGGCCTCCAAGAAATCTCCTGTCTTGGCTCCCAAGTGTTGGGATTACAGGTGTGAGCCACCACGCCTGGCCCTAATTTACATCTGAAAGTCAACTGGTTCTCTTTGGTTACAATTTAATTATACATCTGTCCTTTAAAAACAAGGCATTTATTTAGCTCTTTATAAATCATATACTTCTGTAGGATGCTGATGTCTTTCAAAGCATTTCCTAAAATGTGTGGACTGTTTACATCCTTATTATATCTGAATCTTTTTACCATTTCAATTATAATAACAAGGTTACCAAATGGACCAGCTTAGTTATCCTTGCAGCTGTGTCCACCTCATCTTGTTCTGTTCTCTTGGAATTCTCTCCTTCCCCAACTCTACCTGTAGGGTAACATTCTCAAGAGCCAGGTCAGACTCCACCTCTTACAGAAACTTTTGGATCAAATCTCTCCTTTCTATGTACTCAATCATGTTTTACTTACATTTTTCCTTAAAGGACTTCATTATGTTCTGCCTTGACTTACAATTATTTAAGGACTTGCCTTATCCTTCCTTCCACCTTTCTTAGAACAAGAGTTGCATCATGCTCATTTGTATACTCTGCACCACAAAGCAGGAGTTTGATAAATATTGAATTGAAATAACATAATTTCCTAATATTGCATTTTTCTTCTGACATTATCTGACCCTGGCTTGGTTCCTTTAGCACCCTTGGATTAAAATGAACCCCAACTCCAAAAGTCTTGTTGGCTGCAAAAGTTAGAAGCAGCCTGGTCAGCCTCCTTCAGTGGAATATGAAGGAGCCCTTGCAGATTTTGATTCCCACTCTAGAGCTTTTATCTAGATGACCATGGCAACTGAACAGAAGCTGATGAGAGCTGTTAGAGTGTTTGAATTTGGTAGACCAGAAGTCCTGAAACTCAGTCAGATGTTGCAGTACCAGTTCCAAAAGACCATTAGTTGTAATCAAGGTTCAGGCGTGTGGTGTCAACCCCATGGAGACATACATTTACTCTGGTATTTATAATAGAAACACCTTATTCTATGCTCAGATGTAACTGGGGTAATGGAAGCTGTTGGAGGGAATGCATCTACTTTCAAGAAAAGTGACAGTTTTCACTACCGGCACAATCTCTGGGAGCCATGTGGAGTATGCTCCTGTAGCAGATCACACTGTTTACAAACTGCCTGAAAAACTGGACTTTAAACAAAATGCTGCCATTGGTATCCCATATCTTACTGCGTATCGAGCTCTGATTCAGTGTCTGTATGAAAGCTGGAGAGTGTTCTGGTTCATGGGGCTAGTGGAGGAGCTGGAATAGCAACATGCCAAATTGCTAGAGTTTATGTCTTGAAGGTTTTGGGCACAGTTGGTACTGAGAGGGTCAAAAGACTTTTGCAAAATGGAGCCCACAAAGTGTTTAATTACAAAGAAGTTAAGTTAATGTTGATAAAATTAAGAAATGTGTAGTAAGAAAGGAATTGATGTGATTATTGAAATAATAGCTAATATAAATCTTAGTAAAGATGTGAATTGTTTGTCATACGGAAGATGAGTAATAGGTGTTGGCAACAGTGGTACCACTGAAATAAATCCATGGGACACTATGGCAAAAGAGTCTAGTAAAATTGTCGTTACTCTATTTTCCTCAACCAAGGAAGAATCTCAGCAATTTGCAGCAGGCTGTCAAGCTGGAATGGAAATTGGTTGGCTGAAACCTGTAATAGATTCTCACTATATGTTGGAGAGGTGGCCCAGGCTCATGAAAATATCTCTCATGGCAATGGGGCTACTGTAAAAATGATTCTTCTCTTTTGATGATTACTTCTTTCATGGATTTCAGAGGTTGTCTTTTGCCCAGTTTTACTTACACAATCTTTTGTTTAATTAACATTCATTTGATCCAGTAAGTTTCTTATGTGAAAAAAGTAAGATTTTTCTTTGGAGAACTGAGGAAGTAGAGTAAAATTTATTTTATGGCTGGCAATATTTTTTTTTACCTTCTATTTCAAGGAAATCTTCATAGCACAGAATAGCATGCTAGTGGTCTTCTGGCATTGGAGTGCATTCCAGAAATTCTTAACTGATACTTGATTAATTCTATACCTTTGATTAAAACATGCTAATTCAAAATAAGGGTTCTCAATTTCCAAGGACTTCCAATCCTACTTACTTTTATAAAAAGGTTCTTTAGTCTCTGATTAGCCATAACTGTATTGGACTCTAAAGATTTTCTAGACTAAAAAAAGACCCCTATTCCAAACTAATCTCATCTGGATCTATATGTCTTGTGGAAGGGCAAGAATATGTAATTTCCAGGGCACTTTGCTAGTTTTCCAATATTTCCCCAAATATTAGAATATCCACTTCATTGGATATTCTAATTGATTGTCAATGACCTCATATATTCTGTGAGGACAGCAGCCTTATCTTTGGTATGACACTTGGTACATAGCCTCCAAACTGGTAATACTTCTTGACTGATCAGATTTTCAAAGTAGATTTAGAGTTACCTGTTTGTGTGATGGGGTCATATATTTTTATTGACATTAATAAGCTCACTAATTTGACACATTAAGAATGGTCTGCTTTTGCTTCATAGCATAGTAATCTGTAATTCTGTAGGAAATTAAATTTTCTAGTCTATATAGTACTTGCCTCTCATCACTTCTGCATAGCTCCTCACAGTTACTGCTTAACAGTGTTCTGGGCTGGAAGTCTTTATCTAAACCAAATACAGAGATTACCTCTTACAAATCTTGCCATCAACATCATGTTCAAGGAAATGAAAGTTTGGTTATTTGTTGTTTTTTTCTTCATATGAGCACATCCTCCTGTCTCTTGTTTCGTGATTTGTCTTGACCTGATTTGTTTTGTTGAATGACAATTTCTGGTTTGAACATGGGAGTCCTGTTTCAATAATAAACAGAAAACACTGCTCTTTTCTATAATTGGGGGGTATCACTGGGTTCTGGCTACATATGCCATGGCTGAAGTGTTTTAACGGTTAGCATTTTTAAGTTAACTATTTTTTTTACAGGTTAACTGCTTTATAAATAACATTTTTGAAAAAGCATTAAAGCAATGTCAGTAACGTAGGTTAGCATTTTATGTGCATCCTAAAATGGAGGATTTCTCCCCATACAACAAGATAAAGGAACAGTTATTCTGTGAAAGTCAGTTTAATCTATTTGCACATTTGCCTCATCCACTGAAAGAGCTAAAGCATACAGTGACTTAACACTTCCTAATACACTCATACAGTACACCTAATTTCAAAGGCAAAACTAGCCAAACTGTATGCATTAACAACCATATTTATGAATATGTAGCATCGGATATGCTCCCTGAATGAATCTCTTGTAATACTATTTCTAGTTCTAGCACAAAGTCTTGTCCCAACTTTCAGCCAACTATATTCACTATTTGGTTGGTGCCTATAGCCTTAAGGCTGTTACTGTCACCAATGCCTGTCCCTGATGTAAAGTAGAGGATAACCTGTAGAATAAACAAGCATTATTTTACTCAAACATAAGTCTTATTGTACCTCTTATTGGCTAGTTCAGGTCCCTCCCTCTTCTGTCTTATTCTCCACTCCTCTAAAGGTAATCCTTGGCTGTAAAATTACAAAGGATAGTCTACTAAAGTTTCATTACCCATCTTTTTGTTATTTTCTCTTTTATTTATAGAAAACCTTATACATTTGTGATTTTCAGTCAACTTACCTTTATCTTGATTTGATTTTCAACATTCACACTCAGGTTATTTAGTGCATTTAAAGCTTTCTCTTTAACACTCTGGTTGGAATGGTTGATTTTGTTTCCAACAATTGGAATACCACCCAATTCACGAATAATAGCCTACGAGGGGAAAAACAAAACAAAACAAAACAGGAGTGGGACTTCAGTATGCATCTCCATTTACTGAATTCTTTGCATCCACAAATACGATTAAAAATTAACGGCTTTTTGGAAATATCTTTCCCATATACAAATATTTAATTCACATTTTAAAAAAATCTCACTACCCATATTTTTATAGGTAAAGAAAAGCCATTGAAAATAAGATTATTAAGATACATAATTATTTAAACTACAGTGTTGAGAAATACAATAAAAATTTATAGAGGTAATATAACAATCTTGAAGCAACTTACAAATAAAATTATTTTTCTTTGAGATGAGTTATATGACTTCTTCATTATAGGCAAAACTGGAAAAGTGTTATAATTTAGAATACTAAAGTTAGTGTTTTGGATTTAGAATACTGAAGTAGTGTTTTGCTAACATGTATTATTTGAAACACTAATCCCTCAAAATGTTAAGAGATGTTCCATAAAAATAAGGGGGGGTTCCCATGGTTATATAAGTTTAGGAAAATCTAAGTATAACAAGAGTAAGCATGTTTCTTTAATATGTTCATATGCATTGGGAATCTTGAAAAGGGGTGTGTTGACGATAGTATGTCTATGAACTAAACACAAAAAGAGGGTCATTTTTCAGCAGTGGAAGTGGTGGGAACACACTGATATCTTGCAGAATCAAGTTCCACACAGTTTGAAAAATGGTACCCAGGGCCAGGCACGGTGGCTCACACCTGTAATCTCAGCACTTTGGGAGGCCAAGGTGAGTGGATCACTTGAGGTCAGGAGGTCGAGACCAGCCGGGCCAACATGGTGAAACCCCATCTCTACTAAAAATACAAAAATTAGCCAGGCATGGTGGCCGGTGCCTGTAATCCCAGCTACTGGGGAGGTTAAGGCAGGAGAATCACTTGAACCTGGGAGGAGGTTACAGTGAGCCAAGATTGCGCCACTGCACTCCAGCCCTGGCAGCAGAGTGAGACTCTGCCACAAAAAAAAGAAAAAAAAAAGAAGAGAAATGGTACCCAAATATTCAGAGGAAAAATAATCTGGGATGTCTTACGGTTAGTTGCAATACTATGTTACCATGTGCCTTTGGCTCAAACATTGAAAGAATTAAATTGCTTTAATTCTTGTAAGAAAAATATGCTAAAAATTATTCTTGTCAAATGAAGACATGCTATTCTAGCAGGAAAAAAGAAAAAGACTGCCATCATCTACTTCTCAGAAATAGCTCAATACTCCATTTTACTGTTAAGGGTGATCTTAGCATTAAAAGAGAAATAAACTTTCCCTTTACAATTTCAAGTTCTTTCGAAGGACTTGCAGTTACTAGAAAAGTCTTTTTTTTTTTTTTTTTTTTTTAACTGTACTGTTAAAGCAGATTAAGGTACTATAATTGATGGTGAGGGCACTGACCCCCACTGCTCAAGAAAGTACTTCTTCTCCAGTGGGTACTGGCCTACTCTGACTACAACTTATTTCAGAGGAATACAAAATTATGCCATGAGAAATACTCCTTTAAAGGCAGGCTAACACATTAATCACTAGCTATTGTTTTTGCTTGTCTAGTGGCTCTCTTTCCACGAGGGCAGATGTGGCATCTCCTCTGTCCCACAAAGTCCCTGCTGGGATTGTTGTTCACTTGTATTCACAGCCATCCCTGCTACTTAGCTGCAGGCTGCTCATGTGAACCAGGCCTCAATAAACATGGGCCATGGTCCCTTGATTGATTCAGAAATTGCCCCGAAGATTGATCCAAAGGGTTAACACTGGATCCTAGAAGAACAACTGTACCTTTTGGATAATGAGCTACAGAGATGAAGGCTTAGAGAGGCTAGTGGCTTTCTTTCAACCCTTGTGAAGAAAACCACTTTGTGGCCAGAAAGATAAAGACCAATACATAAAATTGAGCGGCCATAAGCAAAGCCAAAAGGTAGAGAAAGAGACAACTCTGGTAACTCTGCAACCTTGAACTGGACTCAGTTGTGCCTGAAATCAATGCTATTCTTCGCTGTCCAAGTTAGCTGAGCTCAATATTTTCCCTTTTAGGCTTAAAATAATTTAAGGTGAATTCTATCATTTATGACCGAAAGAGTAGGTAATGCACAAAGATTCTCTATCGCCCTATACATTTATAGAGCTTTACAGTAAACCTTGCCATTCTGGAGAAAGCTGGGCTAAAATACTATAAATTCAAAATAATATTGTACTTATGACAATGTTAACAAAGGGCATTGGCTGAAAACAATTACAAAATTTGGTTTTAACTACTTTCTCATGCTAGAGGGTTGTGAGGAAGAGTAGGAAGATGGACGTGTTCAAATTAAGCTCTTTAGTCTTAGTGTTAAGTCTCCATTTGCAGGAGCCATTTATATTGATTAGTGGTTATCAGCATGTGGTCCAGGGACCACCAGCATCAGCATCATACTCATAAGACCTATATACAATTTAAAGTATGTACTTAAATGTTAGATGCATTCATTGTTTTACTGAAGCACTGCTGAATTTTAAATAATTTAAAAGGCCATGAAATGCTAAACTTTGATTAGATATACTTATGAATGTGATGCCAGTGACCAACTTCATAAGGATCTATAATCACATTAATAATCATATTACTATTAGGCTGTGTTTTTCAGAAGTAAACATTATGTTTTAAGTATAAGTAGCCACACTGTACAGATGAGGAAATTGAGGGTCTGAGAGGTTAAGTAATTTATTCAGGGTCACAATTACTGCTAATGTGTAAGAATGAAAAGAGCCTGCTTGCTGAGTTGAGGTACTTACTTGGTTAACTGAAAAGGCTGCATTGTTACCCAAAGTAATCAAAGCTCTCTCAATAATTACAGGATCCTCAGTTGACTCTAGCAGGTAAAGGAGTTTCTGAAGTTGTTCAGCATTTAAAACATCATCATATGAACCAACAGTTAAGTCTTCTGCATAAGAAGAAAGTTATTTGAAGTTAAGCTAAAATCAATATGAGGTTATTTTTGAGACAGGCTCTCACTCTGTCACCCAGGCTGGTGTGCAGTGGCACAATCATGGCTCACTACAACCTTGATCTCCTGGGCTCAAGTGATCTTCCCGCCTCAGCCTCTCAAGTAGGTAGGACCTGTGGTCCTAGCACATGCACCATGCCCGGCTAATTTTAAACATTTTTTGTACAGATGGGGGTCTCACTATGTTGCCCAGGCTGGTCTCAAACTTCTAACCTCAAGCAGTCCTCCTGCCTTGGCCTCCCAAAGTGGTGGGATAACAGTATGAGCCACTGTGCCCAGCCTGTTTTTTTAAAATTTTAAAAACAATATCGAATACATACTTGTATGGCAGGCACAGTATTAAGCACTTTACATCCTTGAGAAGAGGATACTTGTAGTACTCTCAAATTACAGCTGGGAAGTGTAGGCTTATAGATACCAAGAAATTAGCCAATGGTCACTTGGCATATGGCTGTTAGTAAGACACTTCATGCAAATACTATATACCTCAAATGCTGATAACATTTTCTGTTTCTCCTTTTAAAAACCAGGTACACCCATCCAATGGAACACTTACCTATAAACAGATTAATTAGGAAATATGATTTGCATTGAGCAGATCTTTTCTAAGCACATCAGATAGAAGGAAAGCTATGAGAGTAAACCAATCTTGTTGCTAGTGTGGCATTTTTGTTTGATTTATACAACAAGGCATGATGACTAGGATCCTAGAATAATAGTCCTGCTGGTGGTGATGACAAAAGAAAAGCTGACATTTTGAGGAAGAGCTAGGATAGCCAAATGCTGGATCTGCTCAATGATGTTTAAACTTACGGCTTTACCTTAAAAAAAAAAAAATCCTCTTTACAGAAATCACCACAGGAAGAACAGAAGCCATTTTATAACACTCTTACTGGGGTGGTGGGGGGAGGGGAAAGGGTAGGTGAGGAGGAGGTTACACAACAATAGGTGTTACATGACCCCAAATCTGTGTTTTTTCTTAAAACACACAAAACTGTTAGGTTGTCTCCCAGGTTCAAGTGATGCTCCTGCCTCAGCCACCCGAGTAGCTGGGACTACAGGCATGTGCCACCACTCCTGGCTAATTTTTGTACTTTTAGTAGAGACGGGGTTTCACCATGTTGGTCAGGCTGGTCTCAAATTCCTGACCTCAGCTTATCTGCCTGCCTTCGCCTCCCAAAGTGGTGGGATTACAGGTGTGAGCCACCGTAATTATTAAGAAAATAAAACTGTTAAAGGTGGTTATTTTTGGGTAGTGGGATTATGAAGGACTTTTATTTCTACCCTGTACTCAACAGTACTGTTTTTTTTTTTTGCAATAAACAGAACAGGTATTATTTCTGTAATTAAAATAACTAAGTATATTGCTCATAGAAGAATCACACACACACACACAAATAAATAAAGGGACAAGTATAGGTTATACATGGGAAACAATATGTGGTACATGATATATAATATGTGATGCCCTGAGGAAGCCAAATAAGAAATGTTAAGAAAATGTCACAGCTACAAAGCTAGAATATTCTCACTACCAAGTCTTAATCAAGACCTTTTACTTCTGAATACACTTGGGCCTCATTAACACCTTATAAAATACGGTTTCGCCCAAAGAATACTTGAAAAGATAAAGGAAAGAATGATAAAAACACAGCTTTTTAGAATGGAAAGAATTTGGGGTTCATCCAAACCTCTTGTTTTACACAGGAAGAAACTGAAGCCAGGATTGTTCAAGGATCTGCCTAAAGTCACAGGGGTAGCTAGTAGCAGAAACCAGAGAAATGAAAAATCAAAGTTACAGGTAAGTCACTTATTATTTTTTGGGGTCTCAGTTTTCTCATCTGCAAATAAAAGGGTTGGCTTAATACTGTAACTGGCTCCAGAGTTTCCTACACAGCCCTGAAGTTGTATGATTTCATATACACATACATACATACACATGCACATGCATGGCAGAAATGTGATAAATTTAACTCATCCATATTTGAGATATTTCAAAATCATACCACTTTGTTATATGTTATCTCATGAAGTCATTTTTAAAAAGCTTATAGACTGGGTGCAGTGGCTCACACCTGTGAACTCAGCACTTTGGGAGGCTGAGGCGGGCAGATCACTTGAACTGAGGAGTTTGAAACCAGCCTGGCCAACATGGTGAAACCCCATCTCTACTAAAAATAGAAAGAAATTAGCCGGGCGTGGTGGAGGACGCCTTGTAATCCCAGGTATTTGAGAGGCCGAGGCAGGAAAATTGCTTGAGCTTGGCAGAGGTTGCAGTAAGCCGAGATCGCACCACTGCACTCCAGCTTGCGTGACAGGAATGAAATGTTTTTTTTTTTTTTTTTTTAAAGAAAAAAGCTTATAGATGTATAAATTCTTTATAAATAGCCATTTAAAATTTTTCTAGGAATTAAATCACTAACGATAAAATTTCAGTGTTGTATCACAGAATTCTCACTTGGTGCGAAGAGGCACAATGTGGTAGTTAAAACTAAGCCGAGGCTATGGGGTCAGGTTGTCTAGTTCAAATTCCCAAATAAGCTACTTACCAGGTAAGAGACTTAGGCTCTCTCAGCCTCAGTTTACTCATCTGCTGAGTGGGAGTTAATAGTGCCTACCTCAAAGCACTTTTGTACCTAGAATATTTAAAGTGACCAGTATATTATTTTCATTAATGGGACACATAGCTGATTAATAGCAAAAGTGGCTTTAGAATCCAGATCTTTTTACTCCTACATTACTCTTTCCTCTCAACCATTATTCCTCCTAGTATATTAAAATAATGAGCCTAGCCGGGTGCGGTGGCTCACACCTGTAATACCAGCATTTTGGGAGGCTGAGATGGGTGGATCACGAGGTCAGGAGTGCAAGACCAGCCTGGCCAAGATGCTGAAACCCTGTCTCTACTAAAAATACAAAAATTAGCCAGGCATGGTGGCACATGCCTGTAATCTCAGCTACTCGGGAGGCTGAGGTAGAAGAATTGCTTGAACCTGGGTGGCAGAGGTTGCAGTGAGCCGAGATCCCACCACTGCACTTCAGCCTGGGCGACAGAGCAAGACTCCGTCTCAAAAAATAAAATAAAATAATGAGCCTATACTTTAATTCTGTATATTCTGTTTGAATTTCTAATAAAAACCATATATTGGCTCAGCACGGTGGCTCACACCTGTAATCCCACCACTTTGGGAGGCGAAGGCAGGCAGATAAGCTGAGGTCAGGAATTTGAGACCAGCCTGACCAACATGGTGAAACCCCGTCTCTACTAAAAGTACAAAAATTAGCCAGGAGTGGTGGCACATGCCTGTAGTCCCAGCTACTCGGGTGGCTGAGGCAGGAGCATCACTTGAACCTGGGAGACAAAGGTTGCAGTGAGCTGAGATTGCACCACTGCACTCCAGCCTGGGCAACAGAGCAAGACTCCATCTCAAAACAACAAAACAAAACAAAAACCATGTATTGCTTTTTGGTAAAGAAATGTAAAACTTAAAACTCTAAAAATTTTACAAGAGGGCGATCATCAAATACTCAGCTCTTCCACTGGTGAGTTTTTGGACTGCTATTACACAGGTGAGGAGTCAAACACCATGTGTTCTACTTTCCATCTAGTTTTGTGCCAACAAGATTGTGAAAGAATCTTAGGCTCAGTGGTTTGTGGTCTCCTCCAGTAAATCAAGGAGAAATTACAATTCTCAAAGGGAATGAAAAGTAACTACCACATTATAACGTAGCAAGACAAATTTCAAGATAACTGTCATGGTTCAGAATCTTTCCAACTGGGAACACCATATGCCTGTTTATGTAGTCTTAGGCCCTTCAGTAAAATTATCTTCTCACTACAGGAACTCCTAGTTTTTAAAGTGAATTCCTAATTTTTAAAGTTTTTATAGCTATCATGAATGATATATATTTTTTGAAACAGGGTCTCATTCTGTAAAATAAAATCTTTTCAATTAAAATTTTAAATTGTTACTGCATGTATACAAGAAGTTACTGATTTGGATATATTTACTTGTACTCAAGATATTTCATTAAACTCATTGCTTCTAGTAGTTAGTTAATTCTCTTGGATTTTTCCAAGTAAATCATTATGCCACCTACAATTATAATTCTGCCTCCAATATTTATGCATGTTGCTTTTTTCTTGTCTTACCAAGCTATGACTACAGAAGAACATTGAATAGTAGCTGTGATAGCAGACACCCTTCTCTTGTTCTTGAGTTTGATAAGGATGCTACTAACTAGTGTGTCTATTAAATATGATATTTGCTTTTGGGTTTTGATGGATGTACTTCAACTTAAGAACATTTCCTTCTCTTTTTTCTTAACTTGCTGCAAGTTTTTATCAGAAATGATAAAATTTTTTTTCTTTTTTTTTTCCCCGAGTCTTCAGCTATGGAAAGAAATAATATTTTAATGCCTTTTTATTATGAGGTCATCATGTGGCTTTTCCTTTTTCTAATATAACTCCTCCTTCCATGTCCATTTGGCCTTGGTATATTATTACTTTAATCCCCTGATAGATTTGATTTGCTAATATTTTAAGATTTTTATACCTTTATTCATAGTTGAGACAGATTTATAGTTTTTCTTACTATCCTTGTCAGGTTATGACATTAGATTGGTGGATGAATTGGGACTGTTTACATCTTTTTCAATGCTCTCAAACCACGTTAGTACAAAAATTATTTTTATTTTTATTTTTTATTTTTTAAGATAGTCTTGCTGTTTTGCCCAGGCTGGAGAGCAGTAGCACAATCACAGCTCACTGCAGGCTTGACCTCCTGGGCTCAAGAGATTCTCCCAAAACAGCCTCCTGAGTAGCTAGGACTACAAGTGCACACTACCATGCCTGGCTAATTTTTCTTTGTAGAGATGGGGTTTCACTATGTTGCCCAGGCTGGTTTTGAACTCTGGGCTCAAGTGATTCTTCCACCTCAGCCTCCCAAAGGGATTAGAGGTATGAGTTTAAAACAAAGAAAAGATCACCACTGCACTCCAGCCTGGGTGAGGAGGAAGACTCCGTCTCAAAAGAAATAAAAACAAAAACAAAACAAAACAAACAAAAAACAAAGAAAAGATCATCTTCTGAAATCTAAGCGTGATGATAACTCTATTACTCCATTCTCATGCTGCTATGAACAACTGCCCGAGCCTGGGTAATTTATAAAGGAAAGAGGTTTGATTCACAGTTCCACATGGCTGGGGAGGTCTCAGGAAATTTACAATCATGGTGGAAGGGGAAGCAAACACTTCCTTCTTCATAGGCAGCAGGAAAGAGGAGGAGTGCAGATCAAAGGGGGAAGCCCCTTATAAAACCATCAGATCTCCTGAGAACTATCACGAGAACAGCATGGGGGGGAGGGGAACCGCCCCCGTGATTCAATTACCTTCCACCGGGTCCCTCCCACGATGTAGGGATTATGGGATTACAATTCAAGATAAGATTTGGGCCGGACATGGTGGCTGACGCCTGTAATTCCAGCACTTTGGGAGGCTAAGGCAGGCACATCACCTGGCCAACATGGTGAAACCCCATCTCCACTAAAAATAGAAAAAAATTAGCCAGGCACATGGTGTGTACCTGTCACCTCAGCTACTCCAGAGGCCGAGACAAGAGAATCGCTTGAACCCACGAGGTGGCGGTTGCAGTAAGCTGAGATCATGCCACTGCACTCCAACCTGGGTGACAGAGTGCAACTCCGTCTCAAAAAAAAAAAAAAAAAAAAGATGAGATTTGGGTGGGTGGGGACATAAAGCCAAACCATATTGAGGATGAAATGAGCATTTCTCAAGTCTTCTTCAATGATAAAGGTGTAGCTTCAGGAAGAAGGGACTGTGAGCAAATTATTTTTCAAGCTGCCTTACTCCAAGATGATGATGATTACGGGAACTGGTAAGTTTAAGTTTAAAAGACTTTGTCCACATTCATCAGATTGAGTCAGTATAACTGAGAAGATATCTGAATCCAGGACACCTTCCCAATGTACTTATACAAAAATATCTCTGACATAGGCAAAGACAACAAATTGGGCTTTGTAAATGCTATGATTTGAATGTCTCCTGCAAAACTCATGTTGAAACTTAATTCCCAATGTGGCAGTATTGAGAGGTAAGGCCTCTAAGAGGTGACTGGATCATGAAGAGTCTGTCCTCATGAATGAATTAATCCATTCATGGATTAATGAGCAGGACTGGTGACTTTATAAGAACAAGAGACCTGAGTCAGCACGTTAACACACTTGCCTCTCTGGCCTTGGGATGCCCTATGCCACAACAAGAAAGCCCTTACCAGCTACGGCCTCTCAATCTTGGACTTCTCAGCTTCCATAACTAAGAAATTTCTTTCCTAATAAATTACCCAGTTTCAGGTATTCTATTATAAGCAACAGAAAATGGACTAATACAGTAAGGGTAAATACAAATCTTAAAAAAAAAAAAAAAAGCTGAATTATACCTAGTGCCAAAAGTGAAAGAGACCTTCCTCTTCCACTCCCTTTTTCTTAAAGCATTCCCTCGTGCAAACTTGTAATTAAAAATCCTTTGTTGGCCAGGTGAGGAGGCTCGATCCTGTAATTCCAGCACTTCGGGATGCTGAGGCAGGAGCACTGCTTGAGCCAAGTTCAAATCAGCCTGGGCAACATGGTGAAAACCCGTCTCTTAAAAAAATAGAAAAATTAGCCAGGTGTGGTGGTGTGCACCTGTAGTCCTAGTTACCTAGGGGGGTGAGGTGGGAGGAGCCCAGGGAGGTGGAGGCTGCAGCTGTGATTGTGCCAGTGCACCCAGCCTGGGTGACAGAGTGAGTCCCTGTCTGAAAACAAAACAAAACTCCTTTTTCTGTTTCTTTGATACAAATGTAAATCTTTCTAAAAGTGAAATAAGCATTTGGCCAGTTTTACAGCCCAAGACTTTCTTAAAAGCTTTGGAGCCTACTGTTTGAAAGCCTACTCTTTGAAACCTACTCTTCCAGGAAGATGGAGACCCAATCTCCCCAACTCTGTGAGTTTTTAGCCTGGGCATCTGGTTCCACATCATAAAGATATTTTTATTTTTCCTCTGGATAAAGGCAATTAGATAACAACCACCCCAATTACCAGTAAATTTAGGATAAACTACATGTAGCAAATGGTACTGTCAAGTCCTCTTACTTAAGGACAAATTATTTTTTATTTTGAGAACACGTACGTAATATGAAATCGGTTCTATCTGTCCAGCTACATTTAAAGGAATTAGAATTCTTCCTGCTATCCCATTAGCAAATTGCCCGTGACGTGTGAGGCAATCTAGTTTGTGCTTATTCAACAATAAAGCTGTTCAGCTCTCGTCTACAATTGTGGACAGGAGTTTCTTGGATGGCAGATATGGTATTTTAAGTTATTTCCCTAACAGCTTCCATGATGTGAAACATGCCTTTGGAGGGTTTTAACGTACAGATCAACTTTTGGATAGAAACCGAATCAGGCGTTTGTCCGCTGGGAGGGTGTGTCTCGCGCAGACAACTGTTCCCATTTCCAAAACACACACCAGGCTGCGAGGTCTTCGACCACTGTGACTCCCAGGTACCTCCCCTCTGAGGCCGGGCCGAGCGCCCGCACAACTGACCCTCTGACGTCCTTCTTCCAGGGAACCTGCAAGCAGAGCTTGACCTATGGCTCCGGGCCCCTCAACAGCCCTTCCACAATCGGGAGAATCCCTTTAGTTACAGAAAGGCCCGGAGCAAGCTTTAAAATGAGAGGCCATCAACAGGTTTTTAAGAAATCTAATCCTCCGCTGTGATGCGGAGCTCAGCCGGAAAAGCCAGCGCAAGTTTTCATACCAGTATAGTGAGCAAAGGGGCCGCGGGGTCGGCGCAGCACCCCGCACTCACACAAGTACTGCCTCTCCCTCTAGCTCGGCTCCTCATTTTACCCCGAGCACACGCAAGCCACCACCCCGGCCTGGGGAGCCCCCCGCCCAGTCCCCGCCCACCTGCCGGGAACCCCGCGGTCCCACCTGCGGGCTTCGAAGGGCGTATCCCGAGCTCGCGGTCGCCTCGCCGCCGACCCCCGGTCAGCCTGTAAATGCAGTAGCAGGCGCCTGCACCGAGCAGCAGGCCCGCCGCCACCCAGCCCGCACCCCGGGGGCCACCCATGCTGCCGCCGCGGCAGAGCCGCAGCGCCGGCCCACGGCAGGAGGCTCGTTGGGGGCCAGCGCGAAGGTCTCCAGCGCACGCGGGCCTAGTCGCCACAGCAAACGCCGCGCCACCTGGATGTGGAGAAAGGAAATTGGGTCTGAGCTCCGCCTCCCGGAAACGGCCTAACTCAAAGCCTATAACCGCCCACTCTAGCCCGGCGCGTCCCGGCGGCTTCTCCCAAGCGAGGCGGGGCGGGGAGGGGCGGGGCGCTGGACACTGGGAGGGGCGGCTCGGACGGTGCGCCCCACGCGGAGACGCCGGGGCCCGTAACTCACAGCCGAGCTTCCCGTCGCTTCTCCCGGGGCGTGAAGCAAGCCTTCCTCTGTCCTGCCCCTGGCAGCGGAGCGCGGGGCGGTGCCACCCCCAGCCCCGCCCCCTGGTTGCCGGGACAACGCCCGCACGCGCCCGGCCCCTAGTCCCAGCGCGGGGAGGGTACTAGCGCAGCTTCTCCGTCAGGCCTCGGGCCATGGCCTCGCTACGCAATGCCAACCCGAGGCTGAAGAACTACTTCAAGGAGAACTACATTCCTCAGATCTGCGAGGTACTGGACACGCGTGGCGGCGGACACGGACCGACGGTGGGGAGTTAGAAGGGGGAGGAGTCAGGAAAGACTTCCCGGAGGAGGGACTAGGTTTAGGGGTTGGGGAGGAGTGGAGGGAAGGCTGGGCAGAATGCGAGAAAGTGAAGTCAAATTCGGACTTGCAGGCGATCTGGGCTGAAGACGCTGATCAGAGAGAAGACAGAGGGTGATGGTGGCTGCACGTGGGGAATGGGTGACATCTCCCAGGGGGAATGAGCACAAGGCCCAGATCGGAAACCCCAAACTCAGCTTTTAAGGTTTGGACAAGAAGTGCCTGAGGAGTGGAGGAGTGAGAAAGAAGTGCCAGAGAGCCTGAGGAGGAAAATCAGCAGACTGGCATTATGAAGAATGTTGTCAGAAGTAGAGAGTAGGCACTAGTCACCTAAGATAAGGACCTGGATTCTGCCCAAGGTGAGCCTGAGGTTTCCATGGAGCCGTGAGGGCAGAAAATAGATGGAGGTTAGCTAAGGGGAGAGTGGAAGCTGAGACCTTTGGTCAGTGTAGTCAGGCCTTTGTGAAGATAAGGACCCTCTCAACCAGGATTGCTTTTAGACAACAGGAAGGACTGCCCTCCTACCCCCATTATAATAGGAGGGAAGGAAGACAGGAAGGGGATAGACTTTAGGTTTTGTAGGTTTGGGGGTAGGAAGCTGAGAACGTTTGCCTTTGTTGACCTCTTTTTTTCTCTACAAATAGTTGGTGAGATATTTGCCAAGAATGTGCGTGTTTGAGTGGGGATGGGGCTGTTGGTGCAGTAGGAGGTTCGAGCAAAGATACGTTATGTGGAGAATGAGGGAGAGAGATGTCTAGGGAAAGAAAGAGGAGATCCCACCTGAGGGTAGTAACGCTCGTAGGCGGTTGGGAGGGCAATTTGGTAGAGACCCCCCCCACCGTCTCCTTTTTGGATGGTAATTGAGAAATATTTATTAAGATGTTAAATACATGTACCCTTTAACCAAGCATTTCCACTTCTAGGGATCTACTTTAGAGAAATACTTGCCCATGTGTTCAGAAGGATGTACAAGGATATTCATTATAACTTTGTTTCATAGTAAAAATAGTAAATGACCTAGAGTGACTAAGCGAATGAGGCATTATGTAGAATAAAGTATATCTGTACCTACTAAGAAGGAATGCCCTCCAAGACATATTATTATTATTATTATTTTTTTTTCTTTTTTATTATACTTTAGGGTTTTAGGGTACATGTGCACAATGTGACAATGTGCAGGTTTGTTACATATGTATCCATGTGCCATGTTGATTTCCTGCACCCATTAACTCGTCCTTTAGCATTAGGTGTATCTCCTAATGCTGTCCCTCCCCCCTCCCCCCACCCCACGACAGTCCCCGGAGTGTGATGTTCCCCTTCCTGTGTCCATGAGTTCTCATTGTTCAATTCCCACCTATGAGTGAGAACATGCGGTGTTTGGTTTTTTGTCCTTGTGATAGTTTACTGAGAATGATGTTTTCCAGTTTCATCCATGTCCCTACAAAGGACACGAACTCATCATTTTTTATGGCTGCATAGTATTCCATGGTGTATATGTGCCACATTTTCTTAATCCAGTCTATCGTTGTTGGACATTTGGGTTGGTTCCAACTCTTTGCTATTGTGAATAGTGCCGCAATAAACATACGTGTGCATGTGTCTTTATAGCAGCATGATTTATAGTCCTTTGGGTATATACCCAGTAATGGGATGGCTGGGTCAAATGGTATTTCTAGTTCGAGATCCCTGAGGAATCGCCACACTGACTTCCACAATGGTTGAACTAGTTTACAGTCCCACCAACAGTGTAAAAGTGTTCCTATTTCTCCACATCCTCTCCAGCACCTGTTGTTTCCTGATTTTTTAATGATGGCCATTCTAACTGGTGTAAGATGGTATCTCACTGTGGTTTTGATTTGCATTTCTCTGATGGCCAGTGATGATGAGCATTTCTTCATGTGTTTTTCGGCTGCATAAATGTCTTCTTTTGAGAAGTGTCTGTTCATGTCCTCTGCCCACTTTTTGATGGGGTTGTTTGTTTTTTTCTTGTAAATTTGTTTGAGTTCATTGTAGATTCTGGATATTAGCCCTTTGTCAGATGAGTAGGTTGCAAAAATTTTCTCCCATTCTGTAGGTTGCCTGTTCACTCTGATGATAGTTTCTTTTGCTGTGCAGAAGCTCTTTAGTTTAATGAGATCCCATTTGTCGATTTTGGCTTTTGTTGCCATTGCTTTTGGTGTTTTAGACATGAAGTCCTTGCCCACGCCTATGTCCTGAATGGTATTGCCTAGGTTTTCTTGTAGGATTTTAATGGTTTTAGGTCTAACATATAAGTCTTTAATCCATCTTGAATTAATTTTTGTATAAGGTGTAAGGAAGGGATCCAGTTTCAGCTTTCTACATATGGCTAGCCAGTTTTCCCAGCACCATTTATTAAATAGGGAATCCTTTCCCCATTTCTTGTTTTTGTCAGGTTTGTCAAAGATCAGATAGTTGTAGCTATGCGGCATCATTTCTGAGGGCTCTGTTCTGTTCCATTGATCTATGTCTCTGTTGTGGTACCAGTACCATGCTGTTTTGGATACTGTAGCCTTGTAGTATAGTTTAAAGTCAGGTAGCGTGATGCCTCCAGCTTTGTTCTTTTGGCTTAGGATTGACTTGGCGATGCGGGCTCTTTTTTGGTTCCATATGAACTTTAAAGTAGTTTTTTCCAATTCTGTGAAGAAAGTCATTGGTAGCTTGATGGGGATGGCATTGAATCTATAAATTACCTTGGGCAGTATGGCCATTTTCACGATATTGATTCTTCCAACCCATGAGCACGGAATGTTCTTCCATTTGTTTGTATCCTCTTTTATTTCATTGAGCAGTGGTTTGTAGTTCTCCTTGAAGAGGTCCTTCACATCCCTTGTAAGTTGGATTCCTAGGTATTTTATTCTCTTTGAAGCAATTGTGAATGGGAGTTCGCTCATGATTTGGCTCTCTGTTTGTCTGTTATTGGTGTACAAGAATGCTTGTGATTTTTGTACATTAATTTTGTATCCTGAGACTTTGCTGAGGTTGCTAATCAGCTTAAGGAGATTTCGGGCTGAGACAATGGGGTTTTCTAGATATACAATCATGTCATCTGCAAACAGGGACAATTTGACTTCCTCTTTTCCTAATTGAATGCCCTTTATTTCCTTCTCCTGCCTGATTGCTCTGGCCAGAACTTCCAGCACTATGTTGAAAAGGAGCGGTGAGAGAGGGCATCCCTGTCTTGTGCCAGTTTTCAGAGGGAATGCTTCCAGTTTTTGCCCATTCAGTATGATATTGGCTGTGGGTTTGTCATAGATAGCTCTTACTATTTTGAGATACGTCCCATCAATACCTAATTTATTGAGAGTTTTTAGCATGAAGAGATGTTGAATTTTGTCAAAGGCCTTTTCTGCATCTATTGAGATAATCATGTGGTTTTTGTCTTTGGTTCTGTTTATATGCTGGATTACATTTATTGATTTGCGTATGTTGAACCAGCCTTGCATCCCAGGGATGAAGCCCACTTGATCATGGTGGATAAGCTTTTTGATGTGCTGCTGGATTCGGTTTGCCAGTATTTTATTGAGGATTTTTGCATCGATGTTCATCAAGGATATTGGTCTGAAATTCTCTTTTTTGGTTATGTCTCTGCCAGGTTTTGGTATCAGGATGATGCTGGCTTCATAAAATGTGTTAGGGAGGATTCCCTCTTTTTCTATTGATTGGAATAGTTTCAGAAGGAATGGTACCAGTTCCTCCTTGTACCTCTGGTAGAATTCAGCTGTGAATCCATCAGGTCCTGGACTCTTTTTGGTTGGTAAGCTATTGATTATTGCCACAATTTCAGAAGCTGTTATTGGTCTATTCAGAGATTCAACTTCTTCCTGGTTTAGTCTTGGGAGGGTGTATTTGTCGAGGAATTTATCCATTTCTTCTAGATTTTCTAGCTTATTTGCATAGAGGTGTTTGTAGTATTCTCTGATGGTAGATTGTATTTCTGTGGGATCGGTGGTGATATCCCCTTTTTCGTTTTTTATTGCATCTATTTGATTCTTCTCTCTTTTCTTCTTTATTAGTCTTGCTAGCGGTCCATCAATTTTGTTGATCTTTTCAAAAAACCAGCTCCTGGATTCATTAATTTTTTGAAGGGTTTTTTGTGTCTCTATTTCCTTCAGTTCTGCTCTGATTTTAGTTATTTGTAGCCTTCTGCTAGCTTTTGAATGTGTTTGCTCTTGCTTTTCTAGTTCTTTTAATTGTGATGTTAGGGTGTCAATTTTGGATTTTTCCTGCTTTCTCTTGTGGGCATTTAGTGCTATAAATTTCCCTCTACACACTGCTTTGAATGTGTCCCAGAGATTCTGGTATGTTGTGTCTTTGTTCTCGTTGGTTTCAAAGAACATCTTTATTTCTGCCTTCATTTCATTATGTACCCAATAGTCATTCAGGAGCAGGTTGTTCAGTTTCCATGTAGTTGAGCGGTTTTGAGTGAGTTTCTTAATCCTGAGTTCTAGTTTGATTGCACTGTGGTCTGAGAGACAGTTTGTTATAATTTCTGTTCTTTTACATTTGCTGAGGAGAGCTTTACTTCCAACTATGTGGTCAATTTTGGAATAGGTGTGGTGTGGTGCTGAAAAAAATGTATATTCTGTTGACTTGGGGTGGAGAGTTCTGTAGATGTCTATTAGGTCCACTTTATGTAGAGCTGAGTTCAATTCCTGGATATCCTTGTTAACTTTCTGTCTCGTTGATCTGTCTAATGCTGACAGTGGGGTGTTAAAATCTCCCATTATTATTGTGTGGGAGTTTAAGTCCCTTTGTAGGTCACTGAGGACTTGCTTTATGAATCTGGGTGCTCCTGTGTTGGGTGCATATATATTTAGGATAGTTAGCTCCTCTTGTTGAATTGATCCCTTTACCATTATGTAATGGCCTTCTTTGTCTCTTATGATCTTTGTTGGTTTAAAGTCTATTTTATCAGAGACTAGGATTGCAACCCCTGCCTTTTTTTGTTTTCCAGTTGCTTGATAGATCTTCCTCCATCCCTTTATTTTGAGTCTATGTGTGTCTCTGCACGTGAGATGGGTTTCCTGAATACAGCACACTGATGGGTCCTGACTCCTTATCCAGTTTGCCAGTCTGTGTCTTTTGATTGGAGCATTTAGCCCATTTACATTTAACGTTAATATTGTTATGTGTGAGTCTGATCCTGTCATTATGATGTTAGTTGGTTATTTTGCTCGTTAGTTGCTATAGTTTCTTCCTAGCCTCGATGGTCTTTACAATTTGGCATGTTTTTGCAGTGGCTGGAACCGGTTGTTCCTTTCCATGTTTAGTGCTTCCTTCAGGAGCTCTTTTAGGGCAGGCCTGGTGGTGACAAAATCACTCAGCGTTTGCTTGTCTGTAAAGTATTTTATTTCTCCTTCACTTATGAAGCTTAGTTTGGCGGGATAGCAAATTCTGGGTTGAAAATTCTTTTCTTTAAGAATGTTGAATATCGGCCCCCACTCTCTTCTGGCTTGTAGAGTTTCTGCTGAGAGATCAGCTGTTAGTCTGATGGGCTTCCCTTTGTGGGTAACCCGACCTTTCTCTCTGGCTGCCCTTAACATTTTTTCCTTCATTTCAACTTTGGTGAATCTGACAATTATGTGTCTTGGAGTTGCCCTTCTCGAGGAGTATCTTTGTGGCATTCTCTGTATTTCCTGAATCTGAATGCTGGCTTGCCTTGCTAGATTGGGGAAGTTCTCCTGGATAATATCTTGCAGAGTGTTTTCCAACTTGGTTCCATTCTCCCCATCATTTTCAGGTACACCAATCAGACGTAGGTTTGGTCTTTTCACATAGTCCCAAATTTCTTGGAGGCTTTGTTCATTTCTTTTTATTCTTTTTTCTCTAAACTTCCCTTCTCTCTTCATTTCATTCATTTCATCTTCCATCAGTGATACCCTTTCTTCCAGTTGATCGCATCTGCTACTGAGGCTTCTGCAGTCTTCGCGTAGTTCTCGAAACTTGGCTTTCAGCTCCATCAGCTCCTTTAAGCCCTTCTCTCCATTGGTTATTCTAGTTATCCATCCTTCTAATTTTTTTTCAAAGTTTTTAACTTCTTTGCTATTGTTTTGAATTTCCTCTCGTAGCTCAGAGTAGTTTGATCGTCTGAAGCCTTCTTCTCTCAACTCATCAAAGTCATCCTCCATCCAGCTTTGTTCCGTTGCTGGTGAGGAACTGCGTTCCTTTGGAGGAGGAGAGGTGCTCTGTTTTTTAGAGTTTCCAGTTTTTCTGCTCTGTTTTTTCCCCATCTTTGTGGTTTTATCTACTTTTTGTCTTTGGTGATGGTGATGTACAGGTGGGTTTTTGGTGTTGAAGTCCTTTCTGTTTGTTAGTTTTCCTTCTACCAGACAGGACCCTCAGCTGCAGGTCTGTTGGAGTTTACTAGAGGTCCACTCCAGACCCTGTTTGGCTGGGTGTCAGCAGCGGTGGCTGCAGAACAGCGGATTTTCGTGAGACCACAAATTCAGCTGTCTGATAGTTCCTCTGAAAGTTTTGTCTCAGAGGAGTACCCGGTTGAATGAGGTGTCAGTCTGACCCTACTGGGGGGGTGCCTCCCAGTTAGGCTGCTCAGGGGTGAGGGACCCACTTTAGGAGGCAGTCTGTCTGTTCTCAGTTCTCCAGCTGCGTGCTCGGAGAACCACTACTCTCTTCGAAGCTGTCAGTCAGACAGGGGTATTTAAGTCTGTGGAGGTTCTTTGGTGAGTTTTTGTTTGTCTGTGCCCTGCCCCCAGAGGTGGAGCCTACAGAGGCAGGCAGGCCTCCTTGAGCTGTGGTGGGCTCCACCCAGTTCGAGCTTCCTGGCTGCTTTGTTTACCTAAGCAAGCCTGGGCAATGGCGGGCGCCCCTCCCCCAGCCTCACTGCCACCTTGCAGCTTGATCTCAGACTGCTGTGCTAGCAATCAGCGAGACTCCGTGGGCACAGGACCCTCCGAGCCAGGTGCGGGACACAATCTCCTAGTGTGCCGTTTTCCAGGCCCATTGGAGAAGCGCAGTATTGGGATGGGACTGACCCAATATTCCAGGTGCCGTCTGTTTCCCCTTTCTTTGACTAGGAAAGGGAACTCCCTGACCCCTTGCACTTCCCGAGTGAGGCAATGCCTCGCCCTGCTTCGGCTCGCGCACAGTGCGCTTCACAGTCTGTCCTGCACCCACTGTTAGGCACTCCCTAGTGAGATGAAACCGGTACCTCAAGCAGAAATGCAGAAATCACCAGTCTTCTGTGTCGCTGGGGCTGGGAGCTGGAGACCGGAGCTGTTCCTATTCGGCCATCTTCAAGACATATTATTATTATCTTCATTATTATTGAGACACGGGGTGTTGGTCTGCCACCCAGGCTGGAGTGTAGTGGCTCCATCCTAGCTCACTGCAGCCTCAAACTCCTGGGCTCAAGTGATCCTCCCACCTCAGCCTCCCAAGTAGCTAGGACTACAGGCATACACCACAGGGCTGGCTCCCAACACATTATTAAGTAAAAAAGAAAAAGTGCAAGTTGCTTAGCAACTGTCCATTCTGCTCTAGCTGTCCATCTGATTTCATATATGTTGCATATGTGTTTATGTACATATATGTGTGTATATCTATCTTTAAGACAATAGTGCATGCATAGAACCTATGCCAAACTGTTAATAACAGATGTCTTGTGGAATGGTTTTGGGGGAGGAGATGGAGAATTCTAACTTTTTACTCTATCCATAGCTGTATTGTTTTAATTTATTACAGTGAGTTTCGTGTTGTACCTCTATACAATTGTGCTTGAAAATATGTAGGGAGAATGGTACCCATCTTCCCGGTTGTGTGATTTTCTCAAGTAGCAGTCAGTAAATCAGATGTTGGTAAGAGATAACCAAGTTGACTTCGTCTGGGTTAGGAATTTGCCAGGCACATATTAATAGAATGGAAAGGCAGTAGGTTAGGGAGCTAAGCTCCTGAGTATCTGAAGTGATGGGCCAAGGACTCTAAGGACTCAGTGGGAAATGAGAAAAGGATATGATACTGATACATGGACAGAAAGTGAAGACTCTTCTAAGAGGTGAGTGAAGAGAAGTAGAGGGAGTAATTAAGCGAGGGAACTGGAAACATAGGAGGTGGGAATCAGAAAGTGGAATGTTTATATTTACAATTCAGGGTGCAGCCATTCTGAGTGATGACTCAGTCTGTGATATGGCGGTGGAGCAGGTGGCAGAAATGGACTTGAGTTGAGAGTCAGGGTACATCAAGGAAGTGATGGCCTCTTCTCATCTAGACCGCCAGTTACTATAACAGCACAAAACTGCAATGAGGCAGTCCCCAGTTTCCCCTCTGGGTGAAAGCATTCCTTCCTTACCAGCTTGCTACATTGTTCTGCACCCAGAGAGGAGGCCCTTGTATGCATTCTCCATTGTCTAAGATCATGTTCTCCTGGGGAGTCCTTCACTCACCTCTGCTACCACACTAGCAGCAAGTGCAAGGGAGCAATCTTCTGGGCCCCACACACCCACCTTAAACTCATTACCCATTTCTCCTAAGAGAATATCAAGATGAATTCCATTCTGCCTCATATCTATTCTGTCTGTACATTTATTTATCTGACTCAGTTTCCCAGATGGGTTTTATATATATATATATTTTTTGAGATACAGTCTCGTTCTGTTGCCCAGGCTAGAGTGCAGTGGCGCCATCTCAGCTCACTGCAACATCTGCCTCCTGGGTTCAAGCGATTCTCCTGCCTCAGCCTCCCAAGTAGCTGGGACTACAGACACCTGCCACCATGCTCAGCTAATTTTTGTATTTTTAGTCGAGACAGGGTTTCACCATGTTGGTCAGGCTGGTCTCGAACTCCTAACCTCAGATGATCCACCCGCCTCAGCCTCCCAAAGTGCTGAGATTACAGGCATGATCCACCATAGTGTGACCCACCATGTCTGGCAGGTTTTATACTTTTCTAAAACCCAATTTCTGCAAGCTTTGGAATACATAAATAACCTTTCATTAAAATTTTCCCTGTATATTTAACGTCTTCTGAATTTCATCCGCCTGTCCTAAATAAAACCTGATTGTCTACCTACAATATCATTTTCCTGCAAATCTCTTGAATAGAGACTGATTTTTTTAAAAAATCAGGCCTGGCTTGGTGGTTCATACCTGTAATCCCAGCACTGTGAGATCCCAAGGCAGGTGGATTGCTTGCCAGGAGTTCAAGACCAGCCTTGGTGACATAGTGAGACCCTGTGTGTACAAAAATTAAAAAAAAAAAAAACCTAGCTGGTCATAGTGGCTCACACCTGTAGTCTCTGCTGCTCGTGAGGCTGAGACGAGAGGATCACGGAATTTGAGGCTGCAGTGAACTATGATCGCACCACTGAACTCCAGCCTGGGTGATGGAGCAAGACCCTATCTCTAAAAAAATTAAAAAACATTTTAAACAATCCTGCGTGGTTCCCTGGGCTTACTGAATCTGTTGATAGATATTTTTCATCAGTTTTAGAACATTCTTGGTTCTTTTCAAATAGTACTTCTATTCAGTTCTCTCTTTTCCTTTTGGAACTCCCATTGTACATATGTTAGCCTTTTTTTTTTTCTTTACCTTGTTCTACATGCCTCTTTTGATCTCTTCTGCTCTTTCCCCATTTTCTTCTTTTTGAGCTCAAGTTTGGATCTTTTTCATTGATGGTTTTCAAGTTTACTAATTTTGTTTTATGCTGTGTCCAGTCTACTCTTAAATACATCAAATGAAATCTTAATTTTAGACATGTTTTTCAGTTCTAGAATGACAATTTGATTTTTAAATAAATTCTGATTATTAGAATTATGCATCTTTTCATTCATTTTGCCTTTTTCTGTTTTCTTCATTTGTTCTCTCCAAATCTGTTGAAATTTGATCCCCAGTGTTGGAGGTGGGGCTCAGTGGGAGGTATTTGAGTCATGTGGGCAGATCCCTCAAGAATGGCTTTGTGCCCTCCCCTGTGATAATGAGTGAGTTCCCCCTCTATTAGTTCACCCAAGAGCTGGTTGTTTAAAAGAGCCTCCCTCTAGCTTTTCTCTTACTGCTTCTCTTGCCATGTGACATGCTGGCTCCCTTTGCCTTCTGCAGTGAGTAAAAGTTTCCTGAGGCCTTCACCAGAAGCCGAGCAGATGCCGGCACCATGCTTCTTGTACACCCTGCAGAACCCTGAGCCACATACAACTCATTTCTTTATAAATTACCTGGCCTCAGGTATTTATTTATAGCAGTGCAAAATGGATTAACACACATGTTGATGGTTATTTTAAAATTATTGTTTGTTGCTCATGCCTGTGATTCTAGCACTTTGGGAGGCCGAGGTGGGTGGATCACTTGAGGCCAGGAGTTCGAGACCAGCTGAAACCCTATCTCTACTAAAAATACAAAAATTTGCCAGGTGTGGTGGTGCACGCCTGTAATTCCAGCTATTCGGGAGGCTGAGGCATGAGAATCACTTGAACCCAGGAGGCAGAGGTTGCAGTGAGCTGAGATCACACCACTACACTCCAGCCAGGGTGACGGAGTGAGACTGTGTCTTTAAAGAAAATAAATAAAATAAATACATAAAATGAAATCATTGTTTGTTAACTTGAATATCCAGATCATTTGTGGGTCTGCTTCTATTGCTTATTTTCTTCTGTTGATAATTCAAGACATTTTCCTGCCTTCGTACATATCTAGTAATTTCTTATTGTTACTGGACACCGTATGAGAAAAGAAAAATAGAAGCTCCAGATGATATACTCTTTCGCCAGCAAAGGTTCGTCCTTTCCTCTGTGTAGAGTACGGAGCTCATGACCTCAGTCCAGGAAGGGACTGATCTGTGTTGAGCTTGGACTGTGGATTTATTTGGGTTCAGTTTACATCTGGTTCATCCCTGTTCCTCAGGCATAGCTCTTCTGGGCTTTTGATTGAGAAGCTAGCCAGTCTCTGTCTCCTCAAACTGAAAGATTGTGAGAGATTTGGTTCTGTTCTTCGGAGGTATTTAAGCTTGACTCTTTAGTTTCCCTTCTAGGCCCTCAACATACATACATATATATATGTATATATTCCCCAATTTAAAACTTTTAAAAGTAAACTTTAATATCAAAAATGCAAACTTGGGGAGGGCATAAAAATCACACACAAGGCTGCCACTTCACACTTCGAGGGTTGCACAACGGCCGGGCAGAGGCGCTCCTCACTTCCCAGATAGGGCAGCGGCCAAGCAGAGGCGCTTCTCACTTCCCAGAAGGTGCGGCGGCTGGGCAGAGGCGCTGCTCACTTCCCAGATGGTTGGGCAGCGGAGCAGAGGCGCACCTCTCTTCCCAGACTGTGGCGCGGCCAGGGAGAGGCGCGCCTCACTTCCCAGACAGTGGGGCGGCAGGGCAGAGGGCCTCCTCGCTTCCCAGAGGGGGCGACAGCCAGGCAGAAGCGCTCCTCACTTCCCAGGTGGTGGGGCGGCCAGGCAGAGGCGCTCCTCACTTCTCAGGCGGTGGGGTGGCCGGGCAGAGGTGCTCCTCACATCCCAGACGGTGCAGCGACCGGTCAGAGGCCCTCCTCACTTCCCAGATGGTGCGGCGACAGGGCAGAGGGCCTCCTCACTTCCCAGAGGGGGCGACAGCCAGGCAGAGGCGCTCCTCACTTCCCAGACGGTGCGGCGGCCGTAGGCCCTCAACTTAAAAATCTGGCAAGTACATTGAAGGTTATGCTGGCTGTATGTTTGAGGCAGGCTTCCTCTTCCTTCCCTGAGATTATGAAAGACTCTCTGCCTTGTAGAAGTCGATGTTCTAGCTCCTCAGCCTCCTGTGTGAACACTCCCAGAACTCACTGCCTTGTGGGAGACAGTGGCCACACTTGGGGCACCTCAAGTTTCTAACCTGTCATGTTAGCCCCGTGCCACCACCATAAGCCTATTGATTTCTCTTCCCATTTGTAGACTTTCTCTGCCTGGGCCCAGCCCCGTCCTCTTTCCTACCCAGAACTGGCACACGTTCCCAGGGGAAAAAAAAAACAGCTGTGCATTGTCAGCTCACTTCAGAAAATTTTCCTTCCCCTGGAATTCCATGGCTCTCCAATATCTTTTTTAAATGTGATTTTTATAACGTGTCTGTTTTTTTCTAGTTGTTGTAGCAGGGTCATTGGACCATGGTGACTTTTCACATCCTACTCAGATATGAAATCCTATGGAGACTGTCTTGTTTCTCTCCTCAGTTTACCTCAGATCTAGAGATAGGTTAGGTGTTTTCCTTGGCTCCCCATTTCCACTTCCAAACTACATATCTTCCCTCCTTCTTCTAAAGTCTCAGCTTCTTTGTAGTTCATAACATCGGATTTAGCACTCACTCTCTTCATTATGTACCAATCTCTATGTTTTGTTGGTAGCATTAGCATCTGGCTCACCATCTTCCTTTCTCTCTACTCCTGTCATTATTCTTGTGGCCGCAGTATTCACAGGGATGTTCCGTTCACATCCTTGACCTTTCTTCCAGTTATCTTTGCTTTCACCATTCCTCAGTCATGTCCTTCTCTGGTCATACTCTTAACCATTTTATCCTAAATTGCTGTACCATCTCTGAAATCTCCATTTCTTCGTCCACTTATCTCTTAATTTCTTAGCTCACTCACATTGGAGCTTCTACACTAGCACTTCTTCAACTGACTCAAACCACCATTTCATTCAATTATCTTTGCACTATCAAATATTACTCTCATGTCCTCATTTCTCTCTTTACCCATCTTAGATTCCTTGGTTCATGATTATTGTAGATGTCTATTACCTAAATGTCTTTACAACATTTAGTGATTTAAAATAACAGTATTCATTTTATTATTGCCTCTCAAAGTTATGGGAGTTGACAGAATGTTATTGCTTGAGATCTCTCATGTACTTACATGTCAGAGTGGCTGAAGTTAAAATCATCTTGAAGGCTTCCTTACTTACATGCCTGGCAGTTGATGCTGGCTGTTGATGAGGACCTCTCCTGAGACTGACAGCTAGAACATCTGTGTGTGACATCTCCATGTGGCCTGAGCTTCCTCACAGCGTGGAGGCTGTGTCCCAAAACAGGTGTCCAAGAGACAGAGCCAAGTAAAATCTCCTTTTATAATCTAGCCCCAGAAGTTACTCAACATCACTTTCACTGTATTCTCTTCATTACCAGTGGATTATTAAGACTAATCCATATTCAAGAGGAGAAGAATTAAACCCCACCTCTTTATGTAAGAAATATCATTTGCAGACATGCTTTTAAAATGCCACCATCATTATGATAACTTTCAAATACAATTATCTCCTTTACCTGTTTCTCCCTCTGTCCTATTGATGTGACAAACACCTATCCCTGGTAAAACTCAAATATCCAGCAGTCCGTGCTTACCCCTGAGCAATTGAACATTATTTAAAGGAAGAACACACAATTAAACTGACTTGTGTCACTTTAAATTCAATCCTCAGTTGTCAAATGGGCTCTCAATATCCATAGTCCTACATTTCCTAGTATTTTCAGTTTCTGACTATTCCTTACACCCACAGTGAAAGAGTAGACGAAAAAAGAAAATCGTTGGGAGGCAAGGCGGGCAGATCACCTGAGGTTGGGAGTTCAAGACCAGCCTGACCAACATGGAGAAAATTCACTAAAAATACAAAATTAGCTGGGTGTGGTGGCGCATGCTTTTAATCCCAGCTACTCGGGTGGCTGAGGCAGGGGAATCTCTTGAACCCAGGAGGCGAAGGTTGCGGTGAGCTGCGATCATGCCATTGCACTCCAGCCTGGGCAATGAGAGCGAAACTCCATCTCAAAAAAAAAAATCCTCACAAAATTCTTCCACTGAATATTAAAAAATCAATTGCATTTCAATTCACTAGGACCAAAGTTTTAAATAGTAACTTTAAAAAATTACATTCATAGGCCGGGCACGGTGGCTCACGCCTGTAATCCCAGCACTTCAGGAGGCTGAGGCGGGTGGATCACGAGGTCAGGAGTTTGAGACCATCCTGGCTAACACGGTGAAACCTCGTCTCTACTAAAAATACAAAAAAAAATTAGCCGGGTGTGGTGGCAGGCGCCTGTAGTCCCAGCTGCTCAGGAGGCTGAGGCAGGATAATGGTGTGAACCCGGGAGGCAGAGCTTGCAGTGAGCCGAGATTGCGCCACTGCACTCCAGCCTGGGCAACAGAGTAAGACTCTGTCTCAAAAAAAAAAAAAATTTCATTCATAATAGCCACAAAAAATATAAGGTTTCTTAGGACAAGATGTGAAAGACCTATTTGGAGGAATTTGTAAAATTTTATTGAAAGACGTTTAAGGTGACCTAAAGAAATGAAGTACTCTGCCGTGTTTAGGAATGGGAAAATAACAACACGTAATGTCTTCCCAGAAAATGTATAAATTCAGTGAAATTTTAGTTAAAGTCTAAAATTTTTTCCTCATAAAACTAGACAGCTGATTATAATACTGCAGAAATATTGAGGAGGAGAAAAGTAGCCCTTGACACCTAGAAGCTGGACTGGTGTCATGATCTAGACCTTGGCATTGCTTTGGGCTAGCATGGTGTTAAGCCTTGTCAGTGCTGGAGGGACCCTGGAGGGAGATGGGGCTTCACTTCCTGGTTCCTGTGTGCTTCCTCACTTCTTGTTCACATGACACAGCTTCCAGGAGCATGTGTGTGGTGCACCCAGTGGTGCCCACTCTTCAGCAAGTTTTGCTCACCAGCCTCAGCCCATTGGCACCCCAGCAGGGGGCGTCTGCTCACTAGTGTGAGCTGGTGGGGTCCTGTTCACCAAGCCTTGGCCCATCATGGCTGAGAACTATCTCTGTCTCAGGGCAACCTAATGGACTTCCCTACTACACCTCAGCCACACTCCACATTCTCTGAATCTCAGCCTTGGGGAGGTGGCTGCCCTCCTTCCAAGGTTATTTCATCTTTGGGTACTCTGTCTGAGCCACAGGGTGTCCTTTAGTGTTCTCTTTTGTTCTCTCTTTGTAGTTACTCTCTTTTTACTAGTTAGTAATTCTTTTAATTGCATTGTTTATTATAATGTATTTATGAGATAGAATAAATGTTCTTTATTCAAAACACAGGTGTGATTTCTGTCTCTTGACTGGACTCTGAGTGATACAGGAGGACTAACTGGAGAGGGACATGAGAACTTTCCAGAGAGTTGGAAAGAAACCACACCTGGGGTGTGGGTATTTTCATTATCAAAATTATACCAATGAGATTTATGCATTTGAAATAATATAAATTTTACCTTAAATTATAATTGAGAATAGGTAGAAATGGGTAGATATATAGATGATTCAAAAATCACAGAATAATTATTGTTGAAACTGGGTGATAGGTACATAAGTGTTCCCTATACTACTGTTTATACATGTTTGAAATTTAAAAATCTAAAATGAAAGATAGTTATGGCTAGGTGTTTTTTTTTTTTTCAGAATGTATGTAGCTAGGGATGGATGGAATGACAGCTTTGATTTGGCTGTGTAGTCATTTTCTGTTTGTTTGGTGTATCAATTATCTATTGCCGTGTGACATACAACCAGTTAAAGCACTTGGTGGCTTACAACAACAGTAATCACTTAGTTTGCTTAAAAATTTGAAATTTTGGCAAGGTTTTGCAGGGGGTGGAAGATCCACTTTTAAGATGATACCTTCTTTTGCATGCCTAGCAAGTTGGTGCTGGCTGTTGGCTGGGAGTTTAGCCAGATCTGTGAACCAGTAGGCTTGGTTCCTCTTCATCTGGACCTGCCCATGGGCTGCGTAGACTTCCTCACAGTATGGTAGCTGATTTCTAAGACCAAACCTCCCCAGAGAGAACCAGGTAGAAGTTATACCATTATTTATGATCTAGGTTTGGAAGTCAACATTATTTTCAGTTAGATTCAAGGGGAGGGAACATGGAACCCTTTCATGATGGGAGGTATAACAAAGGCACATTGCAAAAAGAGCATGGAGGATGGGAGATACTGTCATGGCCATTGTGGAAAATATAATCTGCCATACTTGGCTTGTTCATATAAGGGGAGTCAGATCAAGTTGGATCTCAAAGCAGTCTCTAAAAAGATATAGATCACAACAGCATCACTCAGTAAGTGGATCTCAACCCTTCTGTAATTACCCCCTTTTCTTCTTCCTTTCCCATGTTCTCCAGGAGCAGATGTCTACTGGGCATTTACAAGTTGCCTACATAGCATCTACTTCCCTCTTCCTAATATTTCCTACATTCTTATTCTATACGCTGTCTCTTCCCTCACCTAGCCCATTTACTTCAAGAAAACTGTCTATCCCCATCTCTGGGGTTGGACCCCAACTGGCTTGCAACAACCGGTGCATTCAGTTTCCCTGGCCATAATGTTTGTGACCATAGGGAGGCAGAAGGCATAGAGTCATGGGGGACGGCAATATGTAATCCAAGCTGATTTAGATCAGGATGCTGGTTGGATATACCCTCTCTGGATGCTGATGGGGAAGCACTTAATCCTGGGAACATTGGCAATTACCTGTGTGGCCACAAGGAGAGATAATTTTAGCATGAAGTGGATTCCACAAAAGGCCAATTGGGGAAATGGAAAGAAACCAGGCCCTAGTGACACCAGTAAGCCACTGGACACTGTATTAAACCCACATTGAAGCTTCATCTACCTTTGAATTTCTCATAGGAGCTAATAAAGTACATATATTAAGTTGAATTTGTTACTTGAAACCTAAAGTATCTGAAGCAAGATGAGGGGATTATTTCTTATTTGTAAGAATTTCCTAGGCGCCACGTGATGGCTCATGACTGTAATTCCAGCACTTTGGCAGTGCGAGGCAGGAGGATTGCTTGAGGCCAGGAGTTTGAAACTAGCCTGGGCAACATAGTGAGAGACTGTCTCTACAGAAAAAAAAAAATTGCCTGGGTTTGATTCTAGGCTTCACCAATTGTTAACTGGGTGACTGAGAAAATTTCCAAATCTCTCTGCTTCAGTGTTCTTTATAGTAAGATTCCGGATGGATGTGATAGAGGGCTTTATTTTCTAGAGTGGGAGGAAGAGCCATTGTGAAAGAGAAAAGTAGGAAAAGAAAATAGCAAACTGTGTCCTCAGACAGATCAATTTAAGTAAAGAATACAGTAATCCCTCAGTATCCATGGGGGATTGGTTCCAAGACCTTCCTTGGAGACCGACGTTCGAGAATGCTCAAATTCCTGATAAAAAGCGGCATAGCATTTGTATATAACCTATACACATCCTCTTCTATACTTTAAATCATCTTTAGATTACTTATATCTAATACAATGTAAATGCTATGTAAGTAGATGGCATACTATTTCATTTAGGGAATAATGACAAGAAGAAACATTCTGTATGTGTTTAGAGCAGATGAAACTTTTTTTCAAATATTTTTGATCTGTGGTTGATTGAATATGGATGCAGGACCCATGGATATAGAAGGCCAACCTGTGTAGGAAAGGTGAGGATCTGAAAGTAGACTCCTTTATACTATTCTTGCCCATGTAATTTTTCAAAAGTTTTTGTGGGCTCTTGGAGATTCACACGCCCAGCTTAAAGACTGCTGGATTCTATGTTCAATTCAAGTTAAACAAGTAACTTAATTTTTTGAACAGATGAGGCTCTTGACACCAGCCAGTCTTTTTTCTTGGGGAACAGCAAGAGTGGTCAGCTGAGGGGGGTACACTAGGACATTCTATCAGCAAATATTTGCTGGGTCTCTACCACGTGCTAGTTGAAAACACCTCAATGGCTTCAACCACTTGGAGCTTTGACTCTGAGGCTGTCTCTAGCCTGAGCTTGTCTCCTGAGCTCTCTGAGCCTTTATCCGTTTGGGATGAGATTATACATTGATAATACCTTTTGGGAAAACAGTTTTGAGATATGTATGAAGATCTTTAATATATACCTTTTGATTCTATATTTTCATAGAAATCTATCTTGGAGAAATAGAGATGAAAATATTTATATTTCATCATTAAGATTCAGGAAAAATATATTTTAGAAATTCAAAGTTTTTTTTTTTAAGTCACCTGAAGATACTCAGAGCCTGAACCTAGGTAGAAATCGTAGGAAAACTAAGTATTGCCTTCCGATCCTTCACTCTCCCTATATTCTTCATTTCTGTCTCTCAGAACTCTGAGATACTCTTTCCACCACTGTGGGAATTAGCTTAATGTGCCCTCCATTTTTGGATATACTCCTTCCCAAAGGCATTTGTGTTTTCAAAGAGATTATTAAGATAGGAACTGACATAATAAAGCCTTATTGGTAGACCTTCAGACAGTGGGTCATCCAGAAATAACGTAGAAACCCTAGTTTCTCCCTCAATTTTCTACTAGGTAGAAGTCAGTACATTGTTTACAGACAAACAAGGACTGCCCCACAGGGACCAAAGATGAGCTAGATATTATGATCTACAAAAACATTAAGCAGATACACCTAGTGATTGTATCTGAGAGGAAGAAAGTACTTTTCAAATGGTGAGCTCCGATTTCGGTTTAGCATTTAGGGAAGATGAAAAGAGTTTGCAAAACCAGATCTGTTCAGCAGAGGGGGTACTTAATCTACAAATCATGGTTTTAAAGCAAAGGGTTTTTTTTTTTTTTTTTTGTAATTATGACTTTTCTGAGAAGTTTTTATGTTTTATGTTTCTTTCAAGATTAAGTTGCCAATCAGGTTTTTTTTTTTTTTTTTTTTTTTTTTTTTGAGACGGAGTCTTTCTCTGTCGCCCAGGCTGGAGTGCAGTGGCGCAATCTAGGCTCACTGCAAGCTCTGCCTCCTGGGTTCCTGTCATTCTCCTGCCTCAGCCTCCTGAGTAGCTAGGACTACAGGCGCCTGCCACCATGCCCAGCTAATTTTTTGTATTTTTAGTAGAGACGGGTTCCACCGTGTTAGCCAGGATGGTCCCAATCTCCTGACTTCATGATCTGCCTGTCTTGGCCTCCCAAGTGTTGGGATTACAGGCGTGAGCCACCGTGCTGGGCCAGGTATTTTTTTTTAAAAGACTAGTTGCTGCACGTATTTGTCAGAGATGCAAGAATCAGGAATTACTGATTCTTCAGCAAGGGACTACCCTGCCCATTTAGGAGAGGAGGAGCTGGATACACCAACTCATTTTGCTGGACCTTGGGCAGGAAGGTTGTGGCTTCTCCGGAGGACAGTTATCTTTGCTGAATTCCCTCAGCCCAGCCAGGCAGTTTACACATGTAGTTCCTGAGATAAATCCAGAGGACACTAAACAAAGAAAAGCACGTGATTTATTATTTTTCCAATAACAATTTTCTTAGAGGGGATGAGACGGCAGGGACTGCTTCCCCACTGGGACAGGCCCAGTCTGGCAGGTATCAGAGTCCTTTGTCTCACTCTTACGTCATAGAGTCTGCTGCTCCTCATCTGTTCTGTCCAGTCTGCTTTAAAAACCTTCAAGTCTAACAAAAAAAAAAAACAAAAACAAAAAAAAAAAGGAAAACAACAACAACAAAAAAACCCTTGAAGTCTGGTCCTGAGGGGCATCTTCCTCTTCCTGGGGTCTCATCTGAACGTTGAAGCTAGTTGGCCTCTTTCAGTAATCTTCCAGAATATTCATTTATAGAGTTTCTAAAATAAAATTTTGACCCGTCTATTTCAATGTTAAAAAGACATAAAAGCCCCTTTATTTTCAAAATTGTAACTTACTAACTTCCATAAATACAAATTAAGATATCATCCAAAACAACAGCGTGCTACCTCCATCTCCATCCCACAGGGGGATGGCGATCATCTGTGAGATACTGCTTTAGATATGTTTCAGAGGTTAGGGTAGGGGATAGGGAAATGGAAGGGACTTTGAACAATGTTTTTTTGTTTATTCACCTACTGAGGGCTCCCCAAGTATTTGATAATCACTTTTATCTCTGCACTTTTGGAGTAATTATTTTTTATATTATAATATTATACTATTTCAGCCCTCAGCATATTTCACTGTTTATCTGAGTATCTAAAAAGCTAAACGAGACTTGCTCTCTTAAGTGTCTTACATTTATTTGTTTTTGTGTTTCCACCAAGGGTTATAATAGTTACTATCTTGCTATTTATATTTGAGCTATTAGTCTATTCAGTTCTCTCCTAGCCATTTTCCACTAAATGCTTTTGTCCTAACATCTTCCATTAGGTGTGGTTTAAGTCAGAGTCAGTCTCTGTCTTTCTTTCTCAGTCATCACACTGGACTTTGAGTGGTATAAGGGAATATTTTCAATTTTTTTTCTCTATGTCTAAGTGTTTTCCTCTAATGAAGGTGATAATTAACAGTGGAATGGTTAAAAATAGTGATGGACCAGGCATAATGGCTCATGCCTGTAATCCCAGCACTTTGGGAGGCTGAGAGGAAGGAAGATCACTTAAGGCCAGGAGTTCAGGACTAGCCTGGGTAACTGAGTGAGACTCCATTTCCACAAAAAAATTAAGTGAGTTTGGGGGCTCATGCCTGTAGTCCTAGCTCCTTGGGAGGCTGAGGTGGGAGGACTGCCTGAGCTCAAGAGCTTGAGGTTACACTGGGTTGATTGTGCCACTGCACTCCAGCCAGGGTTACAGAGCAAGACCTTGTCTCAAAAAAAAAAAAAAAAAATATATATATATATATATATATATATATATATATATATTTGATAGCTTGCTATCATTATCTGTTGAGTGCCTATTTTATGCTAGACACTACTCAAAGCAGTTTTTAATTTTCGTGATAGCCCTCTGGCATATGAACCTTTATTATCCCACTTTTTTAAGGAAACAGAAACAGAGATGTAATTTGTCAATGGTTGCATGGTAGAAGATTGCAGATCCCAGATTTAAACCAAGTGGACTCCACCCTTTGCATTATCTTGCTCTTTGAAAGATAGGCAGCAGGGGAAAGGAGTGGAAGCAACAGTCCTGGATAAACCCATGTTTGTCCTCAGGACCCAGAACATCCTTCAGAATAGATGAGAAATATTGGGAACTGAGTTTAGGGAAGTAGAGCCAAAAGAAAGTGAGGATTACATAATTGCTTTGTGAATTTACAAGCTTGAGAGAGCTAATCCAATAATTAACTCATGGACTTTTTTGTCCTTGATTGTGTAAGATTTTACTGAGAATATTATTAATAATAAGGCCCTGAATAATGTTTTTGAGAGCCAAACATTAATCTTGTGGGAATGTTTGTTTATTTTGCTTCTGCTTACAATAAAGACTAAGTTGATGGTTTTGTGATTTTTATTTTCATTGGGCAGAGAAAAAGCTATTGATTCATTAACTGTGCTGTCTTATTGGCATGTAGCTATGCACTGTTCACTGTTACCCATTAATACAAAAAATATCATGCTATGCTATTTTGTCCAAGGGAAAAAGACAGTGAGATTTCTTTCTTTACTATTATTTTTTGAGACAGGGTCTTTCTCTGCCACCCAGGCTGCAGTACAGTGTTGTGATAATAACTCACTGCAGCCTTGAACTCCTGGGCTCAAGCAGTCCTCCCACCTCAGCCTCCCAAGAAGCTAGAGCTACAGGTGCACGCCACCATGCTCAGCTAATTTTTAAAACAATTTTTTCATTTTTTAGAGATGGGGTCTCACTGTATTGCCCATGGTAGTCCTGAACTCCTGTCTTCAAGCAAACCTCCCACCTTGGTCTCATAAAGTGATGGGATTATAGGCATGAACCACCACACCTGGCCAACAGTGAGATTTCCTATGTGAAAAGTGTGCGTTTCAACTCTGCTAGTTCCATATGCCTTTATTAGCATTTCAGAGACTTATCCTCTCAACCTGACTTCTGCAGGATAGCTTTTCAGGAAAAGTAGTTTATTATAAGTGGAGCTTGGAAATATATATATATATATAATCAATTTCTGACATACATTAACCAGATCTCAACTTTCTTAAAAATGTACCATAAAGCTGAACTTCATTTAGACACTCATTCTCAGACATCAGTATGCATAGGAATCACCTGGGGAGCTTAGTAAAATGCAGGTTTCTAGGCCCTATTCTCAGAGACAAATTCATTCTCCAGGTGATTCTGATGTAGATGTCCTCAGGATGCCAGAGTAAGATGGAGAAAAGGATGTAGAGTGAGGAGTACAGAAACTCAGTACTCTGGAGATCCAGGCACAGAAGTGCTAGAGAGCAGATGGGCTTTTCACCAAGGATATTGAGGGAGCTGTGGGAAGTCTGATTGGCCTCCAGATAATAGATGGCTTCAGCCCTTTTTGTTAGGTCCCTCTAGGACCCACTCTTGCTGGCTCTTTAGGTAATAGATGACTGTTCAAATTCAGGTTGCAACTGTGGTGAGACCACTAATCTCCTGTGCAACTATAGTCTCTTGGTTTGGGGGAAAAGGAAGTCAGTCTGCAGGTGGCTGAGCACTTCTAAGCAGTTAGTATGGCCTTGGTCTGAAGGCAGAGCTGGAGAGGGAGAGGGATCTAAATCTTACCATTCTGCCATTCTCTAAAGGACTGAGCTTCTTGCTTGCAGGCTGTACACTAAGAAGAGGAGCATGGAGCTATTGCAAAGGGGAGAGATTGTTATTATGCAGGGTCCAATTAGGAGAAATTACCCTTTTTAGTTTTGGAGGAACAGTATGAGAATTGCTGAGAGTCTAAGACAAGACCCCAGGCCTAGATCTGCTGACACTTGGCCTATGGAGGTAGGGAGGACTGCTGTGTAACTCAAGTGATGGAGTTATTTTGTTCTGGAAATAGAGGATCAAGAGAAAAAGCCAGCAGGAGTGGATCTGAAGCATCCCGACCACCCCCAACATGCACACTAGATCCCACCAGAAAACGGTGAACCACAAAGGGAAAGAGAAATGCCGATGGGGAATTCCAGGTGGTTTCTGTGGGAAGTGTGCTGCAGACCTTTTCATCTGTCTCAAATGGAGAAAACACCAGTAATTCTGTATATCTTGCAGACACTTTTAACAAGAAGTTTCTTCTTTTGGGGGGACCTCATAAGGAAAATGAGACAGCAGCAACTTTACGAGTTCCATGTATGTGCTTTAAACAGTATCTTAGATCCAGCAAGTCCATTGTTTCCCACCTATGTGTACTGAGCTACAATTTTTCAAATGTATATACTCTGTAGATGTTGTGAATGATAAAATACAAATGTATTTTTAAGAGTTCTTAAATTCACACATTTTAATGGTGGATTTTCTCAATCTCTTTTATGGTTCGGTCTAAGGAACTTTTTGGCAAAACAAAACCAAACCAAACAAAACAACAAAACAAAACAAACCCCCCAAAACCCTAATGAGTTTCTCATACTTTAAAAGGCTAGAAATACTTTAAAAGGCCCTTCTCATACTTTAAAAGGCTCTGATGTTTCTAGCCTTTATTGTATTATTTTGTATAATATAATTGTATTATATTATACATTGATAAATACTGTATTATATTTATCAAGCCTGTATTGTATTATATTGTAAGCATCATAGTTATGTCTTCAGATTGGCTATAAAGAACTTACTCCTCATGTAATGGAAACCCTCATGGTACAGTGACTTTATTGTATTGTTTATGATGGATTTTTAGAAAGAGGCAAGATAAACTGCATTTTTATTTTACTTTAGCAGAATATTAACACTGAATAAATACAGAGGGGTATGTAAAAACACATTTACTTTAAAACTGTCGCATTATTTGACATTTTAACTGTATAAGAAAAAGTTTGCTGCTGCTAGAGTAAACAGACAACCCACAGAGTAGGCGAAAATCTATACATCCAACAAACGACTAATATCCAGAATCTACAAAGAGCTCAAACGAATTAGCAAGAAAAAAGCAATCCCATCAAAAAGTGGGCTAAGGACATGAATAGACAGTCCTCAAAAGAAGATATACAGATGGCCAACAAACATGAAAAAATGCTCAACATCACTAACGATCGGGGAAACGCAAATCAAAACCACAATGTGATACCACCTTACTCCTGCAAGAATGGCCATAATCAAAAATTTTTTTTTTAAAAAAAGATGTTGGCGTGGATGCAGTGAAAAGGGAACACTTCTACACTGCTGGTGAAAATGTAAACTAGGCTGGGCATGGTGGATCACGCCTGTAATCCCAGCACTTTCAAAGGCTGAGGCAGGCGGATCACCTGAGGTCAGGAGTTCAAGACCAGCTTGGCCAACATGGTGAAACCCTGTCTCTACTACAAATAGAAAAATTAGCTGAGCGTGGTGGTGGATGCCTTAATCCCAACTACTCAGGAGGCTGAGACAGGAGAATCGCTTGAACCCGGGAGGTGGAGGTTGCAGTGAGCTGAGATAGCACTATTGCACTCCCCTGGGTGAAAAGAGCGAGACTCTGCTCAAAAAAAAAGTAAACTAGTAAACAGTGTGGAGAGTCCTTAAACAACTAAAAGTAGAACTACCATTTGATCAGTAGTGGGATAGCAATCCCACTATTGGGTATCTACCCAGAGGAAAATAAGTTATTATACGAAAAAGATACTTGCACACACATTTATAACAGCACAATTCACAATTGCAAAAATATGGAACCAGCCCAAGTACCCATCAATCAATGATTGGATAAAGAAATTGTGAGATATATATATCACATCATATATACATATGATGCAACATGACTCAGCCATGAAAAGGAACTAATTAATGGCATTCACAGCAACCTGGATGGAACTGGAGACCATTATTCTAAGTGAAGTAACTCAGGAATGGAAAACCAAACATTGTATGTTCTCACTCATAAATGGGAGCTAAACTATGAGGATACAAAGACATAGAATGATACAATGGACTTTTGGGACTTGGGGGAAAGGGTGGGAGGGGGTTGAGGGATAAAAGACTACAAATTGGGTTCAGTGTACACTGCTGAGGTGATGGGTGCACCAAAATCTCACAAATCACCACTCAAGAACTTACTCATGTAACCAAACATCACCTGTTCCCCAAAAACCTATGGAAATAAGTAATTAAAAAACAAAAAAACCCAAAACAAATTGAACAATAAAAAGTTACCTGCTAGCTAGTAAAAACATGAAAATTCAGAAATTTTGATGCCATTTCCCTTTTTTTCCCCAGGCACTGTTATGTGGTATACTTGTTACATGTCCTGAGGATCCGCTGAGGTATTTAGAGGGAATGATCATGGTTATAATAAAAAGTGGTCTTCAGAATCTTCTTTGGTAAGTATTGTTTTGATTTGTGATAGAGAAATATTTTATTTTGAAGGAAAACTTTTATTGCACAGTAACAAAATAAGGTCTTGCCAATGAATGCTTCCGATCTCAAGATTGTTAAGGAATCCCTCCACAGTCTTTTCAGTTTCAAAGACACAAACCTGAATAATTTGCCCACTGGTTCTCAACATGAGAAATACGGTGTATTCTCATCAGTAATATGTTCATAGGGCCAGTTTACATCAAGCTGGGAAAGAGGAAAGGGAGGCATATCCTCCTTTGGGAGACACAGCAAAATCTTTCGAGAGTAGTTTGAAAAAGTCCTCCAGGTGATTTTGATCTGCTTCTCCTAAGGGGAAATGTGTTTTCCTTCTCCTCCCTTTCATTCCACCTACAAGAATCACTGATTTAATTATGGAACTGATTAATGAAATTAATTTTGACTGTATTTTATGATGTTATTAAAGGGATATGTGCATTGCTCCATCAATGAAACCAAACATTCGAAGATTGTCTGAAACTTACCTGGAACAACTTTTTGAATTGGATGATCAGCTGGTAATTATTAGTAATCAAGAATACGCAAATATATATTTTAAACTTTGATGGAATTTTTCAAGTAGATTTTATATTTATGGGAGGTATGAGGTCAGACTGTTTTTGGTGTTGGGGGCACCAAGAAAAGTGAAGGAATAGCCACACACATAGGCAGACGCATGCAAAGCCACATTCATAGTAACCGTCCCAAATTCCCAGAAAGTATTTACAAAGGCATTTGTTCCTTCTCTTTCTGATAAAATCTTTCCATTAAGTTTTCCCCCTTTCCTGTTTCTCCTCCTTCTCCTCTCATGCATCTTTATAAAGATAAAAATAGCATTATGGAAAGCTTTACACGAGGATGTTTTCTTTCCTTTCTAATCTGCTTCCTTCTGTGTTCCATTCCACCTCCCATTCTCTCTGCTGTCTGCCTTCTCAGATTAGGTTACAGGGAATCATGCTTGTAATGACATGACCAAAACATTATTGACATCCAACTTAAAAGCCAGATCTCATTGTTACTGAAAACCAGTGCCAGCAGCTAGTTTTGATCCTGTAAAGAGGGCAAGGAAGTAATTCAGGACATGAAGACTTTAAAACAAAGATTGTTTAAGAGAGGCTAACAGAGCAGAAGGCACGTGAAGAGAGAAATACTAACACAAATTAGATATGTGTGGAACCATGTGTGATACCTCTCTTTTTTTTTTTTTTTTTTCAGACGGAGTCTTGCTCTGCTGCCCAGGCTGCAGTGCAATGGCGCGATCTTGGCTCACTGCAACCTCCGCCTCCCGGGTTCAAGCGATTCTCCTGTCTCAGCCTCCCGAGCAGCTGGGATTACAGATGCATGCTGCCACACCACTAAAATATAATTTTTTGTATTTTAGTAGAAACGGGGTTTCACCATGTTGCCCAGGCTGGTCTCGAACTCCTGACCTCAGGCAATCCACCTGCCTCAGCCTCAGATTACAGGTGTGAGCCACTGCGCTTGGCCCGTGCATGATACCTCTTGATTACGGGGCTGTTGTCTGGTAGGTCCAGGCAGGACTTGGAGTTGCTATTGAAGTTAGATGTTGAAAAGTGGAATCAAAGCCATGTTCAAGGTGGGAGCTGAGAGGCAAAAACAATTTGAGGCATCTGTTTAGAAGATTGGGTGGAGAGTAACACTGGATCCTAATCAGTGGTCTGCAACAGAGAAACAGAATTAGAGGGATGAGATGACTCTGAGGTACCAGTACACTGGGCAGAACCCATGTGTCCCATCCTACTTGATCTGCATCATGGTGTGTAGGTGTTTTTACTGTACTTTATTAACCACAGACTTTGATCTATGGAGTGCAGATATCTGGAAGTTACTGTGTTTTTGGAACTGTTTGGGGACAACCTCAGGAGCTGAGGGAGAGGCCTAGGGGACAGGATTCTGGGTCATGTATGCCCACTCCTATACTCCAGAATAGTTTTGGTTTCAGTATGATTTTGCTTGAGAAAAGCTTGACAACCATTGCTAAAATATACTGAAGTTTTTGAAAACCACTGATTTAGCGTGGTAAACCCTATTGTCAATATTACGACAAAGACCTTATATAAAATCAGGCTGTGTCCAGTGTCCAGCTAGAAGCCCATAGGGAATCATTTAAAAACTGCAGAGAATTCTGGCTGGGTGCAGTGGTTGACGCCTGTAATTCCAGCAATTTGGGAGGCCGAGGCAGGTGGATCACCTGAGGTCAGTAGTTCGAGACCAGCCTGGCCAACATGGTGAAACCCTGTCTCTACTAAAAGTACAAAAATTAGCTGGGCATGGTGGCGGGCGCCTGTAATCCCAGCTACTCAGGAGGCTGAGGCAGGAGAATCACTTGAACCCAGGAGGTGGAGGTTGCAATGAGCCAAGATTGCACCACTGTGCTCCAGCCTGGGCGACAAGAGCAAGACTCCGTCTCAAAAAACAAAACAAAACAAAACAAAAACAAAAAACCTGCAGAGAATTTCAAGAGACATCATAGCTACTTCAAACCTGAAGTTTTATTAGAAAAGGAATTGTCGACCAGGTGCGATGGCTCATGCCTGTAATCCCAGCACTTTGGGAGGCTGAGGTGGGTGGATCACCTGAGGTCAGGAGCTTGAGACCAGCCTGGCCAACATGGTGAAATCTTGTCTCTACCAAAAATGCAAAAATTAGCTGGGCGTGGTGGCAGGTGCCTGTAATCCCAGCTACTCGGGAGGGTGAGCCAGGAGAATCACTTGAACCTGGGAGGTGGAGGTTGCAGTGAGCCGAGATCGTGTCACTGCACTCCAGCCTGGGTGACCAGAATGAAACTCCATCTCAAAAAAAAAAAAAGAAAAGAAAAGAAAAAGAATTGTCAGAGATATTTCATGATGTTGAAAATGCAAAAGTTAAAATATTAGAAGCTGATCCAAACTTAGAGTTATGACAGTTTGCCAAGTCATAGAAAAGGTGCCCACTTCATACAATAAGTTGGAAATAATAGAAATGAGATATGAGTTTGCAAAAGCAATGACGAAAATATTTGATAAGGTTAGACATGAAAATGTGAATCTCCAAGTGTCCGAGGGTTGCTTGTTAGAGGGCTCGACCTAGGTTGGATCTACATTAATTTCTCCTCCACCCTCAGAGAAAAATGAAATTTTTTTTTTTACAAAGAAGCAAAACACTTTAATCCTCAATATTTTTGATATTTTAAACTATATACACTAAAGCCAGGCACAGTGGCATGCACTTGTACTCCCATCTACTTAGGAGGCTGAGGTGGGAGAATTGCTTGAGGCCAGGAGTTTGAAACCAACTGGGCAACATAGTGAGACCTCATCTCTTAAAAAAAATGTATACTAAATGAATATTGGTTTTACTTTTTTTCATATGCCTTTCCTATGTGGTTTTCCATACCATTATAACTGGCAGTAAAATTATTTTTAATGTTTTAACAAAAAACTTCAAAGGTTATGAATAACTATAATTTTTCCCATTAATTATTGATTGCTTAATTGCAGGGGTTTTCAGTCTTACCCTACACAGTTCTGCACAGTGAGGACTGCCTGTATGTGCTGTTAAAGTGATCTAAATATGTCCTGAGAAGGACTCTGTACTTCTATATTTGAGTTCTTGTGGAAGAACTGCAACCTAGCTTAATAGGTAAACCTAACTAGGAGTATGTGCCTGTAACAATAGCTGAGACTTGGCCAATCCCAGCAGCCGTACTTTTTTTTTTTTTTTTTATTATACTTTAGGTTTTAGGGTACATGTGCACAATGTGCAGGTTTGTTACATATGTATCCATGTGCCATGTTGATTTCCTGCACCCATTAACTCGTCATTTAGCATTAGGTATATCTCCTAATGCTGTCCCTCCCCCCTCCCCGCACCCCACAACAGTCCCCAGAGTGTGATGTTCCCCTTCCTGTGTCCATGCGTTCTCATTGTTCAATTCCCACCTATGAGTGAGAACATGCGGTGTTTGGTTTTTTGTCCTTGCGATAGTTTGCTGAGAATGATGTTTTCCAGTTTCATCCATGTCCCTACACCAGCAGCCGTACTTTAACCATTCATACACTACTGAGTGTTCAAACTGTGTTCAACCAAGGAAAACATCAATCTGTAACCAGTCCAGCTGTTCTGTACCTTACTTCCAATTTCTGTACATCATTTCCCCTTTTTTGTCTATAAATCTTCCACCAGGTGGCTGCGCTGGAGTCTCTGTGAATTTGCTGTGATTCTGGGGGCTACCTGACTTGCAAATTGTTCATTGTTCAATTAAACTCCTTTAAATTTAATTTGGCTAAAGTTTTTCTTTTATCAGATGGAGTCAGAAATGGGATCTGAAGTAGAGCTTCTAGTGACCCCAGGAGCACTGAGTGAACTGAACAAGCAAGGTATCTGCAGGACCCACTTGTGTTCACTGATCTCTCAGAGCAGCTGGGGATCGTGGGTAAGCTCTCTCTTGGATTTCAGAGCTCCATGGATTTGTGTTTTGAGCTCTCCAAGTTTCTTTGAGCAAATTTCTGATCCAAACAGGGTTTGGAAGTCACGACAGAAACTGAACTGGGTCCAGGAATGGATTTGATCTGGGAATTAATTGGCTTGGATCCAGTTAGCTCTTACACCTGACTGGTTCAGAAAGGAACTGATAGTAAGCAGTAATATTGCGGGGGCTTTAAAACTTGGCTTTTGAAAATTCACAGGGATTTTTATGTTCTACTCCTTTGTTTCATTTTTCTTGCATGCTTAGGTAGGAAAAATCATTGGCTCAATTAATCAAGAAACCCTGAGAATCAAGCCAATATTTTAGGTAAAAATGAGATCCTTAATTTCTGGAAAACTAAGTTCCTTCCAGCTTATACATTAGGCCTGGGAGGCAGCATAGTCTTAGAGAAATGGCAAAATCTTACTAACGATAACTTACAGTGGAATGTTCCAAATGAACAACAATGCAATGAAGTGTGTTTAAAAATGAGGGCTCTCAGTAAAGTCTCTTTCAGTTAAGAACAGGTTTGGTGCTATGGGATGTTAACTGCTATTCTCTTTTGATTAATCTGTCTTGTACTTTTTGCTGATGGCTATAAGTGACAGTATTAGGCATGTACAGGACCATGGGACATGGGAAGCTTTTTCCTCCCCAAAAGGGGAAACTTGATAGCTGATGGGATTGCTGGAAAAGATCCCTTCACTACTGACAAGTGGCCGCCTGAACTTTTCAGTGTTATTGCAATGAGTGGGTCTTGCTCTGGCCTCCCCGAGCTCTTCACCTTCCCCACCTTGCCACAGGCAATACTTTTCTTTCTCTACCTTTCCTTTCCTATCTTTTCTGTTACTCAGAGCAACCATCTTGCCCAGAGACCATGTGTTGAAACTCCTAGTTGGAGGTTGGATTAAAGATGACAGGGGCCATCTGAAGGCAAATTTAAGCCTTACCAGTTTGATATTGGGTGCTAAGCAGAGTGGCTAATGTCTATGTTTTATCATATGTGTTTTGTTCTGGCCAAAACAAAAAAAGATAATTTTCCTTTATGATGCAGCTTGGCCCCCAGGGCGATGGTGTGGCAAGCTGGGACACTAGGGCTGCTCAGGGAAAGGGAAAGAGAACCCAGAAGCCTGTCATGCCAGTAAAAGGGTAAGAATTTCTTACCAGTCAGATTTCTGGCTTTTTTCCTCTTTTTCTTTGTGCAGAATGGTTAAATGAATGGTAAAAATTACTCTTATCTCCCATGTAAAGTTTTGATTCATACGAAAAAGAATTCTGAGGCTTGTCTTAAGCTGTAGTGAATCTGATGTGCTTTGTGTGTCTTTCTGTATTGTTCTGTCTTAAAGAGGGGTACCTTAGGATAAAATGTGTGCCCAAAACCTCATAAGCCTGTTGTTCAAGACGACCCAGCAAACTGGTCAGTTATGTGCTTAGGAGCTTGACCTTGTAGCCACGTGCCATGCTTTCTCTTTTCACAATGGTGGCCTGGGTTCAGAGTTCAATCCCTAGCTTAGGGGATAAGCCTTTCTGATTGATATTTGGGTGACCTTTGCCATTTTTTGATTCTCTTCCCCTCCACGAACTGTCTTGAAGTTTCCTTTCTCAGAGCACCTGTGAGGTTACCTTGGGTAAAGTTTAAAAGCCAGAAATATCAGCTCTTTGGCCTGGCTAGAGTCAGGTAATAAGAAATTTTAAAAGGACTTTATTAAAGAGTGCTATGGTTAAAAGTCAGCTTAATTAAAAGTGGATATTCAAGCTCTCAAAGCCTGGGACTCCTTGGGAAAAACACCAGAGACCCTTTCTTGGCCCTGTTCTTCCAAGGACTGTAGCCCAAAGCCAGTAATCTAATTAAGAAACTTAAAAACTGGCAAATGGAAAATCTTACAACTACTGTAGTAATCTTCTTTGGTTTGTCTGTGTAGTTATATATGTGTTGTGTGTGTAATGTTTGTATAAAAGAACTCTTAATTGGTTTAAACAAAAATAAGTGCTTAAATATTTTGAAAGAAAAAACTGTAATGCCTTTTAGTTCATGTAACTTTGGTCATCTTTGGGAAATATAAACAGCTTTAAAGATTATTGATAAAATAAAGACATTTAGTCTAAATTATGTGGGTCAGATATTAGGTTTGCTTAATATTTTTAAGGCCATAAACTGCTTCGACCTTTGAAAATTGTTCAATTTATTTTGGAGACATTGCATTCTAAATAAGGCCTGGGGATATGTGGAATTAGCCATGCCACCTAGCTATGAAAAGAAGGTTATAAAGAAAAGAGATTTTATATAAGAAAGGATCTTGTAGAGTAAATTCTTGTCCTAAAGTAAAATGACTGGTTGTTTAAAAAGAGGGATGTTTAGGACAAGTCAGAAAGACCAAGCATGTTGTAGATGGTCTATGTAAGTCATGAAAAGATTCATAAAAGAAAATTTATGCACCAAAAGTGAAAGTTGCTAAGAATTACCATTATAACATGTGATTGAGACTACTGAAAAACTAGGTTTACACGCAAGGTGTGTGAGGAGAATGAAACGTTTTTGGTAAGATATTATAAAAATGCATGGGAATGTAAATTTTTACCTAGTTTAATGGGTTAAAGGATTGTTTTAAATTAAACAGAATAAAGCTAAAGGTTTGAACAAGTTGTGGAAGGTTTGTAAAAATTAACTTTGTGAAAGAAATTCTATGTGTGAAAATATTGACTAAATTTAAAGGTGTATTGTTCAGTTTTTCTGTAAATTGAACATCGAAGTAAAAGCACAACATGGTTTTCTTAAAACACTAATCTGCTCTTTAATAAAAATTGGTAAAGGGTTATAAAAGGTTTATGAAAATCTCACCTTATGGTCAAACTGATTAAGATTAGATAGATTTGTCTGTGAGGTTTTATTAAAAATTGGGGTTGACATTAATAGTCCACTAATGCAAGGGTGAAATTTGGCTTTCTCTCTTGAACAAGATTTTCAAGTAATATTAAAAGGTAATGAAAGATTTTTGTTTTGTTTGCCTTTTAAATACACTATCAAAAAAAAAAAAAGAAAGGAAAGACAAAAGGCAGATTGTTTGGAAAGCTAAGTCCTCCCTCTATCAATGAGTAAAGGTGTTTGCCTTTAAAAAATTTTCGAGTCATCATTTTGGCTAAATGAGTGACTTACGGTGACCTGGAATTCTAGTTCATAATATCAAGTTTTTTAAAACTTTATATATATATATATATATATGTGTGTGTGTGTGTGTGTGTGTGTGTATTTATATTTATATTATATATATTTACATTTAATAGGCTTCCCAAAATTAAATTTCAGCTTTAAAATGGTCTTTTCTGACCTCTAACTTTGGAATGCTACAGAGGGCCCCTGAAGCATCCAAAAGAGAGGTAAACAGAATTATTTAACATGTTAAGTTACATGGGAAGCATTGTCAAAATAAAAATAATGTTTAATCTTCAGGTTATGTTTTAGGGAATGATATTAATGTATGTTCTAAAATTGTATGGGGCCAGGCACAGTAGCTCATGCCTGTAATCCCAACACTTTGGGAGACCGAGGAAGGCAGATCACCTGAGGCTAGGAGTTTGAGACCAGCCTGTCCAACATGGTGAAACCCCATCTCTACTAAAGGTACAAAAAGTTAGACAGGAATGGTGGCGGGTGCCTGTAATCCCAGCTACTTGGGAGGCTGAAGCGGAAGAATCACTTGAACCCAGGAGGTGGAGGTTGCAGTGAGGCAAGGTCATGCCTCTGCACTCCAGCCTGGGTGACAGAGCAAGACTGCATCTCAAAAACAAAAACAAAAATGTATAGGATTTATAAAATTCTAATATGTCTGAGTATATACTATCAACCATAATTATAGTTATTATGTTGTTGTTGTATATCACAGAAATAACCAAACTTCCTTGTATAGAACTGCTAACCCAAGTAAAACAAAAAATTAATTAAATACCAAGAAAATACTTTGCCAAGATTTTCATGTTAAACCAGCCAATACTGAAATTGATTAGATACACAATTTGAATTCCATAGTCTAAATCTAATTACCTATGATAACCATTAGTTATCAGTGCTATGAATTTAAATTGGAGAAACAACTGGTATTCAAGAGGACATAAGTCCAATATTAAGCATAGACTCATGGAAGACCAGGAAGGCTATCTTGTCCTTCCTGAGCCCTTAAAGCTTTTGTTATTAAAGGCTCTGCATTCCATGACTCATCATGGAAAAGATAAAATCATCCAAATTGAATGTAATTGATACAATGACTTATATATTTCAAAAATAGTTTAAAACCAATGTTTGGTTCCATATTCCTGGGAAGACAATCAAACCTTCAGGTACATTTGGCTATCAGGTACATTTGGCTATCCGATGGGTCATTTAAACATTCATAAAGGGAGATCATTCAACTGTCATTTTTAATGCATGTTTTATGCTACAGTGATTATTATGCCACAGTATATTTTCACCAGGTAAAGAAAGTTTTTATGGTTCACTGAGGATAATCAACTGCTTCACGGTCTAGAACCTGAAGACTGGATCTTTTGAGAACATCAGAGAAAGACTGTGCTTGCCATCCACACTGCAACAAAACTTTGGAACCTTGTACTTTGAGTTCATAATCTCACAATTGAGAAGAGTCCTTCCACACTCTTGGAACTGTACACCAATTGGAACCCTTAAGGTAAAACTAACCAGGAAAGTTTCTCCCCAGAAGAAGATGGCATCCTTGATGTAAACAGCTTTTCCTGAGATCACGGATCAAGACACCTACTATTGTGAGACTCTTATCTTTGAATGTTTTTTCCTTATTTATGCCTCTATAGCCAATAGAAATGATGAGGGGGTCTATTTTATGTACTTATAGGGTGTACTTTTATTTGTGAAGGATTTTGCACCAGCCTTATACATGAATAACTTTATACTTTGATGGATAAAAGGTGAAGGCCCAACTTAGGTGAGAAACTTTAATGGTATATATGTCGCCTCATAATTAGTCAAAACTCCTCTTTGCTCACTTTGGATGGAGCCAAGATGGCCGAATAGGAACAGCTCCGGTCTACAGCTCCCAGCCTGAGCAACACAGAAGACGGGTGATTTCTGCATTTCCGTTTGAGGTACTGGTTTCATCTCACTAGGGAGTGCCAAACAGTGGGTGCAGGACAGTCGGTGAAGCGCGCTGTGCACGAGCCGAAGCAGGGCGAGGCATTGCCTCACTCAGGAAGTGCAAGGGGCCAGGGAGTTCCCTTTCCTAGTCAAAGAAAGGGGTAACAGATGGCACCTGGAAAATCGGGTCAGTCCCACCCTAATACTGCGCTTTTCCAACGGGCCTGGAAAAACAGCACACTAGGAGATTGTGTCCCGCACCTGGCTCTGAGGGTCCGATGCCCACAGAGTCTTGCTAATTGCTAGCACAGCAGTCTGAGATCAAACTGCAAGGCGGCAGTGAGGCTGGGGGAGGGGCGCCCGCCATTGCCCAGGCTTGCTTAGGTAAACAAAGCAGCCAGGAAGCTCGAACTGGGTGGAGCCCACTACAGCTCAAGGAGGCCTGCCTGCCTCTGTAGGCTCCACCTCTGGGGGCGGGGCACAGACAAACAAAAATTCAGCAGGAACCTCTGCAGACTTAATTGTCCCTGTCTGACTGACAGCTTTGAGGAGAGTAGTGGTTCTCCCAGCACCCAGCTGGAGATCTGAGAACAGACAGACTGCCTCCTAAAGTGGGTCCCTCACCCCCAAGCAGCCTAACTGGGAGGCACCCCCCATTAGGGACAGACTGACACCTCACTCGGCCGGGTACTCCTCTGAGACAAAACTTCCAGAGGAACTATCAGACAGCTGAATTTGTGATCTCACAAAAATCTGCTGTTCTGCAGCCACCGCTGCTGACACCCAGCCAAACAGGGTCTGGAGTGGACCTCTAGTAAACTCCAACAGACCTGGAGCTGAGGGTCCTGTCTGGTAGAAGGAAAACTAACAAACAGAAAGGACATCCACACCAAAAACCCATCTGTACATCACCATCATCAAAGACCAAAAGTAGATAAAACCACAAAGATGGGGAAAAAACAGAGCAGAAAAACTGGAAACTCTAAAAAGCAGAGCACCTCTCCTCCTCCAAAGGAACGCAGTTCCTCACCAGCAACGGAACAAAGCTGGACGGAGGATGACTTTGACGAGTTGAGAGAAGAAGGCTTCAGACGATCAAACTACTCCAAGCTATGGGAGGAAATTCAAAACAATAGCAAAGAAGTTAAAAACTTTGAAAAAAAATTAGACGAATGGATAACTAGAATAACCAATGGAGAGAAGGGGTTAAAGGAGCTGATGGAGCTGAAAGCCAAGTATTGAGAACTACGCGAAGATTGCAGAAGCCTCAGTAGCAGATGCGATCAACTGGAAGAAAGGGTATCGCTGATGGAAGATGAAATGAATGAAATGAAGAGAGAAGGGAAGTTTAGAGAAAAAAGAATAAAAAGAAATGAACAAAGCCTCCAAGAAATTTGGGACTATGTGAAAAGACCAAACGTACGTCTGATTGGTGTACCTGAAAATGACGGGGAGAATGGAACCAAGTTGGAAAACACTCTGCAAGATATTATTCAGGAGAACTTCCCCAATCTAGCAAGGCAGGCCAACATTCAGATTCAGGAAATACAGACACCACCACAAAGATACTCCTTGAGAAGAGCAACTCCAAGACACATAATTGTCAGATTCACCAAAGTTGAAATGAAGGAAAAAATGTTAACGGCAGCCAGAGAGAAAGGTCGGGTTACCCACAAAGGGAAGCCCATCAGACTAACAGCTGATCTCTCAGCAGAAACTCTACAAGCCAGAAGAGAGTGGGGGCCAATATTCAACATTCTTAAAGAAAAGAATTTTCAACCCAGAATTTCATATCCAGCCAACCTAAGGTTCATAAGTGAAGGAGAAATAAAATCCTTTACAGACAAGCAAACACTGAGTGATTTTGTCACCACCAGGCCTGCCCTAAAAGAGCTCCTGAAGGAAGCACTAAACATGGAAAGGAACAACCGGTACCAGCCCCTGCAAAAACATGCCAAATTGTAAAGACCATCGAGGCTAGGAAGAAACTGCATCAACTAATGAGCAAAATAACCAACAAACATCATAATGACAGGATCAGATTCACACATAACAATGTTAACTTTAAATGTAAATGGGCTAAGTGCTCCAATTAAAAGACACAGACTGGCAAATTGGATAAGGAGTCAGGACCCATCAGTGTGCTGTATTCAGGAAACACATCTCATGTGCAGAGACACACATAGACTCAAAATAAAGGGATGGAGGAAGATCTATCAAGCAAATGGAAAACAAAAAAAGGCAGGGGTTGCAATCCTAGTCTCTGATAAAATAGACTTTAAACCAATAAAGATCAAAAGAGACAGAGAAGGCCATTACATAATGGTAAAGGGATCAATTCAACAAGAAGAGCTAACTATCCTAAATATATATGCACCCAACACAGGAGCACCCAGATTCATAAAGCAAGTCCTGAGTGACCTACAAAGGGACTTAAACTCCCACACAATAATAATGGGAGATTTTAACACCCCACTGTCAACATTAGACAGATCAACGAGACAGAAAGTTAACAAGGATATCCAGGAATTGAACTCAGCTCTGCACAAAGTGGACCTAGTAGACATCTACAGAACTCTCCACCCTAAATCAACAGAATATACATTTTTTTCAGCACCACACCACACCTATTCCAAAATTGACCACATAGTTGAAAGTAAAGCTCTCCTCAGCAAATGTAAAAGAACAGAAATTATAACAAACTGTCTCTCAGACCACAGTGCAATCAAACTAGAACTCAGGATTAAGAAACTCACTCAAAACCGCTCAACTACACGGAAACTGAACCAACCTGCTCCTGAACGACTATTGGGTACATAATGAAATGAAGGCAGAAATAAAGATGTTCTTTGAAACCAACGAGAACAAAGACACAACATACCAGAATCTCTGGGACACATTCAAAGCAGTGTGTAGAGGGAAATTTATAGCACTAAATGCCCACAAGAGAAAGCAGGAAAGATCCAAAATTGACACCCTAACATCACAATTAAAAGAACTAGAAAAGCAAGAGCAAACACATTCAAAAGCTAGCAGAAGGCTAGAAATAACTAAGATCAGAGCAGAACTGAAGGAAATAGAGACACAAAAAATCCTTCAAAAAATTAATGAATCCAGGAGCTGGTTTTTTGAAAAGATCAACAAAATTGATAGACCGCTAGCAAGACTAATAAAGGAGAAAAGAGAGAAGAATCAAATAGATACAATAAAAAATGAAAAAGGGGATGTCACCACTGATCCCACAGAAATACAATCTACCATCAGAGAATACTACAAACACCTCTATGCAAATAAACTAGAAAATCTAGAAGAAATGGATAAATTCCTCGACAAATACACCCTCCCAAGACTAAACCAGGAAGAAGTTGAATCTCTGAATAGACCAATAACAGGTTCTGAAATTGTGGCAATAATCAATAGCTTACCAACCAAAAAGAGTCCAGGACCTGATGGATTCACAGCCAAATTCCACCAGAGGTACAAGGAGGAACTGATACCATTCCTTCTGAAACTATTCCAATCGATAGAAAAAGAGGGAATCCTCCCTAACACATTTTATGAGGCCAGCATCGTCCTGATACCAAAACCTGGCAGAGACATAACCAAAAAAGAGAATTTCAGACCAATATCCTTGATGAACATTGATACAAAAATCCTCAATAAAATACTGGCAAACCAAATCCAGCAGCACATCAAAAAGCTTATCCACCGTGATCAAGTGGACTTCATCCCTGGGATGCAAGGCTGGTTCAACATATGCAAATCAATAAATGTAATCCAGCATATAAACAGAACCAAAGACAAAAACCACATGATTATCTCAATAGATGCAGAAAAGGCCTTTGACAAAAACACTTCATGCTAAAAACTCTCAATAAATTAGGTATTGATGGGACGTATCTCAAAATAATAACAGCTATCTATGACAAACCCACAGCCAATATCATACTGAATGGGCAAAAACTGGAAGCATTCCCTTTGAAAACTGGCACAAGACAGGGATGCCCTCTCTCACCACTCCTATTCAACATAGTGCTGGAAGTTCTGGCCGGAGCAATCAGGCAGGAGAAGGAAATAAAGGGTATTCAATTAGGAAAAGAGGAAGTCAAATTGTCCCTGTTTGCAGATGACATGATTGTATATCTAGAAAACCCCATTGTCTCAGCCCAAAATCTCCTTAAGCTGATTAGCAACTTCAGCAAAGTCTCAGGATACAAAATCAATGTACAAAAATCACAAGCATTCTTGTACACCAATCACAGACAAACAGAGAGCCAAATCATGAGTGAACTCCCATTCACAATTGCTTCAAAGAGAATAAAATACCTAGGAATCCAACTTACAAGGGGTGTGAAGGACCTCTTGAAGGAGAGCTACAAACCACTGCTCAATGAAATAAAAGAGGATACAAACAAATGGAAGAACATTCCATGCTCATGGATAGGAAGAATCAATATCGTGAAAATGGCCATACTGCCCAAGGTCATTTATAGATTCAATGCCATCCCCATCAAGCTACCACTGACTTTCTTCACAGAATTGGAAAAAACTACTTTAAAGTTCATATGGAACCAAAAAAGAGACCGCATCGCCAAGACAATCCTAAGCCAAAAGAACAAAGCTGGAGGCATCACGCTACCTGACTTCAAACTATACTACAAGGCTACAGTAACCAAAACAGCATGGTACTGGTACCACAACAGAGACATAGATCAATGGAACAGAACAGAGTCCTCAGAAATGATGCCGCATATCTACAACTATCTGATCTTTGACAAACCTGACAAAAACAAGCAGTGGGAAAAAGATTCCCTATTGAATAAATGGTGCTGGGAAAACTGGCTAGCCATATGTAGAAAGCTGAAACTGGATCCCTTCCTTACACCTTATACAAAAATTAATTCAAGATGGATTAAAGACTTAAATGTTAGACCTAAAACCATTAAAATCCTACAAGAAAACCTAGGCAATACCATTCAGGACATAGGCATGGGCAAGGACTTCATGTCTAAAACACCAAAAGCAATGGCAACAAAAGCCAAAATTGACAAATGGGATCTAATTAAACTAAAGAGCCTCTGCACAGCAAAAGAAACTACCATCAGAGTGAACAGGCAACCTACAGAATGGGAGAAAATTTTTGCAACCTACTCATCTGACAAAGGGCTAATATCCAGAATCTACAATGAACTCAAACAAATTTACAAGAAAAAAACAAACAACCCCATCAAAAAGTGGGTGAAGGATATGAACAGACACTTCTCAAAAGAAGACATTTATACAGCCAAAAAACACATGAAAAAATGCTCATCATCACTGGCCATCAGAGAAATGCAAATCAAAACCACAGTGAGATCCCATCTCACACCAGTTAGAATGGGTCAGGAAACTACAGGTGCTGGAGAGGATGTGGAGAAATAGGAACACTTTTACACTGTTGGTGGGACTGTAAACTAGTTCAACCATTGTGGAAGTCAGTGTGGCGATTCCTCAGGGATCTCGAACTAGAAATACCATTTGACCCAGCCATCCCATTACTGGATATATACCCACAGGACTATAAATCATGCTGCTATAAAGACACATGCACACATTTGTTTATTGCAGCACTATTCACAATAGCAAAGGGTTGGAACCAACCCAAATGTCCAACAACGATAGACTGGATTAAGAAAATGTGGCACATATACACCATGGAATACTATGCAGCCATAAAAAATGATGAGTTCATGTCCTTTGTAGGGACGTAGATGAAACTGGAAGACATCGTTCTCAGTAAACTGTCGCAGGGACATGGGACCAGGCACCGCATGTTCTCACTCGTAGGTGGGAGTTGAACAGTGAGAACTCATGGACACAGGAAGGGGAACATCACACTTGGGGGACTGTTGTGGGGTGGGGGGAGGGGGGAGGGAGGGCATTGGGAGATGTGCCTAGTGCTAGGTGACGAGTTAATGGGTACAGCAAAACAACATGGCACATGGATACATACGTGGGAAGCCTGCACATTGTGCACATGTACTCTAAAACCTAAAGTATAATAATAATAAAAAAAGTATAAAAAAAAATTCTTGCTCACTTCAAAATGCTGTCTAGGGATAGCCCTGCATATGTTTCTAAGACAAAATAGTAGTCCAAATCTATTATAAAAGATGAACATAAACAACAGAAGCACTTTACTCAATGGAGGCCCATTTCATCAGGACAGAATTCTGTGCTCCATTATGTAGGTTTGATTTAGTGGGAAAGCAAACGTTATCTTCAGAGTTAAAATGATTAAAGCCATAGCATCTTTGGAAGACACGGACCTGTTCAGTTTTAATAACAGGGATGAACACTTTCGTTATTTTTTGCCTCAAAAAATTTAATTGGTAAGTATATTCAAGAAGCATTGTAATCTAATGGTTTATTTGAGGTTTCAGAATATAAGATATCATTATCTACAGCTCTGAAATATTTGTATTTTTTCCTCAGAGTCTAAACTGCTCAGTAAATGTTCTGGTACCTTTGATTAGTCCAAAAGTTAAGTCCATGTTTAAATAAATTTCATACACTTCTAACAAAGATTGATGCTGCCTGAACACTTTCAGGCCCATTGCTTACTACACTCATTTATGCATTACCAGCGCCTAGAACAATGTCTGTTCAAAGTACATGCTCAATAAGTATTTGGAATATTTCTGAGAAATTTAAAATTTTTTTGTCATACTTTGGGTTCTGGGATACATGTACACAATGTGCAGGTTTGTTGCATATGTATACATGTGCCATGATGGTGTGCTGCACCCATTGGCTGGTCATTTACATTGGGTATATCTCCTGGTGCTGTCCCTCCCTCCTCCCCCCACCCCACCACAGGCCCCGGTGTGTGATATTCCCCTTCCTCTGTCCAGGTGTTCTCGTTGTTCAGTTCCCACCTGTGGGTGAGAGCATGTGGTGTTTGGTTTTTTTGTCCTTGCGATAGTTTGCTGAGAATGATGGTTTCTAAAAATGTTATGGTATAATAAAAATAAGCCCTAAGGCATAATTTTCTATCTAATTTATCAAAATAGATTTTATTCAAAAATGTAATAGAATCTTAAAGGACTTTGATAGATAATTGGCAATATATGTTATTCATCATGTAGCCTTTAAAGAATAAGTTAAACACAAAAGAAAGTTCATACTATAATTTCCTAAAGTTGAAGTTCCATAATAATAATATTCTATTTGCCCACAAGATACATGGCCTGATTAAGGCTTCTGATGTACCCCCATTCAAGTTGCTAATTTAGCCTGATACTGATAGTATTTAACTAACTTTATCGAAAAGTTTGTGAGAAAGTAACTTGGCTTTATTTCTTGAAGAAATCTTTGTCTTCAATTTCTTTTGTAGTAAAGGTGTGCTCTACAGCCGTTGGCATATGATTATATGAAAATGAGTTTATAAGAATGCACATTGCATGCATTCATGCATGGATGAATGAATGACATCTGGACATATGATAAGTATATAATAAAGATGTTGATATAGTTTGTAAAAAACAAACAAACAAACAAAAACAAACAAAAAAAACTCCTCTTAACCCACATCATGGGTTAAATAGAACATTGCCAGGAGGCCTTCATTCTTCTAGAAGGACATCATTTGTTAGGTCCTTTTTCCATGGTTTAGAATAAAAGAGGCAATAATTAGAAATGTATCTCTCATGATAGGCTGTATAGCAGATTATAATGTAAAGCCTGTTGTTACACAACAGACTTTAAATTCTCTTGTGAAAGTTATGCTAAATAATATAATTGGCTAAACAGAAAAGTACCTGTGCAGCTTCTGACACTTATGGCCTATGGAGAAATACATCAAATGTAGATTATAAAAATTCAGTTGTAGATGATTAATGAAAAGACCACTTAAAGCAAGTAGATTATCCAGCTCATTCTTTAATCTATTTAATTTTAGGTGGTTTGGTTTATGGGTACCCTGGGTAAGGAGCATACTCTAAACTCTTGGTATTATCCTCCTGAGAGTCATAATTAATAGTCTCCCTGGTGCACTGTATTCTCTTGAAGGTTTTAAATCTTGCATTCAGCCACCTCTAGAATGTCAAATGGTCTCTCTTCAAATGGAAAGACAAGAGCTGAAAGAAATGTGCGACCATGAGGACACTATAACCTATGAATGACGTGGTGAGACTGGAAACCCAAAATGATGGTAACTGAGAGTGGCATTAAGGCCCTAAGTTTTGGTCACACTTTCACCTAAGTGAGAACCTGACCAAAAAGGGGGAATCTTTTTTAAACAAAGTTGTGGGAGGTCATTGTTTTGGACTGAGCTCATTCACTAGGCCCCAACAGGCCAAACCAAACTGAAATGGGGTCACTTATGCTAAATGTGACATAATCACACTAAGACTTTACGGAAACACATAGATCCTAGAACAGACCAGGTTTTGTTTTTCTCCTGTAAATAGGACATTCCAGTATAAAGAGGTACCCATGAAGGGTCCCTCTACTCATACTTGTTTTTACCTTTGCAAAACTCAATGTTCTACTGTTTCCCAGTGTGTTTCAAGACCAAATAAGTACTTTTACAATGGTGATAGTGACATTGATAATTAAAGTTTTGGTCAATCTCTGAAAATTGAGAAAATGACCAACAGGGGGGAGTTGTTAAAGTGAACTAAATGTGGCCTGAGAAGGATTCCCTGCTTCTATATTTGAGTCTTTGTGGATGAACTGCAACCTAGCTTAATAGATAGACAAGATTGAAAACCTAACTAGGAGTATGCACCTGTATCAATAGCTGAGTCTTGGCCAATCCCAGCAGCCATACTTCAACCATTCATACACTGCTGAGTGTTCAAACTGTGTTCAAATAAGGCAAACACCAGTCTGTAACCAGTCCAGCTGTTCTGTACCTCACTTCCGATTTCTGCACATCATTTCCCTTTTTGTGTCTATTAATCTTCTTCCACCACATGGCTGCGCTGGAGTCTCTCTGAATCTGCTATGATTCTGGGGGCTACCCAATTCATGAATTATTCATTGCTCAATTAAATTCCTTTACGTTTAATTCGGCTGAAGTTTTTCTTTTATCAGTGCCTATTTATAAAGGATAAATACGTCTCTACTTAAAGACGAGTGAATACAGGAAACTGTGAGTAAGCCAAATAGTAAAGAAAAAGTAGGAACTGCTCTCATAACAGTAGAAGGAAAGACAGTTTCATTGTTTCAAGCATTCCAAGATGAAAGAATCAACCATTGTAAGGAGGAAATGAACTTCACAGACTTGGTTCTCATTTCTTAGGAAATGCAATCTCCAGATGGGCCTTCTAACTACAAGAGAAAGCATATATAAAATTTTAAAAATCTTTTTATTATGGAAACATTTTAACACAAAAGTAGAAGGAATACCATAATGATCACTCATCATCTAACTTGAACAATAATCAGCATTTTGCCAATCTTGTTAATTTATTCTCTCTTCCTCCATTTTTGCTGGAGTATTAGAAAGCAAATCCCAGAAATTATACTGTAGTGTGCATCTGTAATAGGAAATTATATTTTTAGAGAATAGAAACACAGTGCCACTGTCTTATGAATAAATAACAATAATCCTGAATGTCATCTAGTCCTGATTATATTCAGATGCATATTCTATATTTTAGTTTCCCAGATTGTCTCAAAATGTCTTTTTACATGTGTCTCTGTTCAAATCAGAATCCATACAGAGTCTACATACTGCACTTGGTTGTTATTTATCTAACATCTGTTGTAATGGACAGGAATTCTCCTTGTCTTATTTTTTCTGCATGCGACTTATTTATTGAAGGAAACGGGTAATTTGTCTTGTAAAATGTCTCACGTTCTCAATGCTTCCGCTAGTGTCATTTTACTTACTCTGTTTCCTGTATTTCCTGCAAGCTGGTGGTTAAATCTAGATGCTTGATTTCATTCAGGTTCCCCGCTACCAACTTTTTATGTGGACAATAATATTGCATAGAGGTGTTGTGTTTTTCCTAGTGCATCACATCTGGAGGCACACATGATCTGGTTGACCCACTTTTAATGAATCTTGACTCCTAGAGATCTTAATATCATTCCGTATTAGTTGTATCCTACAATGTGCATATTGTAGGCCTTTTCTGCATCTATTCAGATAATCATGTGGTTTTTGTCATTGGTTCTGTTTATGTGATGGATTATGTTTATTGATTTGTGTATGTTGAACCAGGCTTGCATCCCAGGGATGAAGCCAACTTGATCGTGGTGGATAAGCTTTTTGATGTGCTGCTGGATTCAGTTTTCCAGTATTTTATTGAGGATTTTCACATTGATGTTCATCAGGGATATTGGCCTAAAATTCTTTTTTTGTTTTTTCTCTATCAGGCTTCGTATCAGGATGATGCTAGCCTCATAAAAAGAGTTAGGGAGGATTTCCTCTTTTTCTATTGATTGAAATAGTTTCAGAAGGAATGGTACCAGCTTGTGTTTGTACTTCTGGTAGAATTCGGCTGTGAATCTGTCTGGTCCTGATCTTTTTTTGGTTGGTAGGCTGCTATTGCTTCAGTTTCAGAACCTGTTTTTGGTCTGTTCAGAGATTCAGCTTCTTCCTGGTTTAGTCTTGGGAGGGTGTATGTGTCCAGGAATATATCCATTTCTTCTAGATTTTCTAGTTTATTTGCGTAGAGGTGTTTATAGTATTCTCTGATGGTAGTTTGTATTTCTGTGGGATCGGTGGTGATACCCCCTTTATCATTTTTTATTGTATCTATTTGATTCTTCTCTCTTTTCTTCCTTATTAGTCTTGCTAGCGGTCTATCAATTTTGTTGGTCTTTTCAAAAAACCAGCTCCTGGATTCATTGATTTTTTGAAGGGTTTTTTGTGACTGTCTCCTTCAATTCTGCTCTAATCTTAGTTATTTCTTGCCTTCTGCTAGCTTTTGAATGTGTTTGTTCTTGCTTCTCTAGTTCTTTTAATTGTGATGTTAGGGTGTTGATTTTAGATCTTTCCTGCTTTCTCTTGTGGGCATTTAGTGCTGTAAATTTCCCTCTACACACTGCTTTAAATGGGTCCCAGAGATTCTGGTACATTGTGTCTTTGTTCTCCTTGATTTCAAAGAACATGTTTATTTCTGCCCCAGTTTCGTTATTTATTTAGCCAGGAGTCATTCCGGAGCAGGTTGTTCAGTTTCCATGTAGTTGTGCAGTTTTGAGTGAGTTTATTAATCCTGAGTTCTAATTTGATTGCACTGTGGTCTGCGAGACAGTTTTTTGTGATTTCTGTTCTTTTACATTTGCTGAGGAGTGTTTTACTACTAAGTATGTGGTCAATTTTAGAATAAGTGCGACATGATGCTGAGAAGAGTGTATATTCTGTTGATTTGGGGTGTGGAGTTCTTAGATGTCTATTAGGTCTGCTTGGTCCAGAGCTGAGTTCAAGTCCTGGATATCCTTGTTAACCTTCTGTCTCATTGATCTGTCTAATGTTGACAGTGGGGTGTTAAAGTCTCCCATTATTATGGTGTGGGAGTCTAAGTCTATTTGTAGGTCTCTAAGGACTTGCTTTATGAATCTGGGTGCTCCTATATTGGGTGCATATATATTTAGGATAGTTAGCTCTTCTTGGTGAATTGATCCCTTTACCAATATGTAGTGGCTTTCTTTGCCTCTTTTTGATCTCTGTTGGTTTAAAGTCTGTTTTATCAGAGACTAGGATTGCAACCCCTGCTTTTTTTTTGCTTTCCATTTGCTTGGTAAGTATTCCTCCATCCCTTTATTTTGAGCCTATGTGCATCTTTGCACATGAGATGGGTCTCCTGAATACAACACACTGATGGATCTTGACTCTTTATCCAGTTTGCCAGTTTGTGTCTTTTAATTGGGGCATTTAGCCCATTTACATTTAAAGTTAATATTGTTATGTTTGAATTCGATCCTGTTATTATGATGTTAGCTGGTTATTTTGCCTGTTAATTGATGCAGTTTCTTCATAGCATCAATGGTCTTTACTATTTGGGATGTTTTTGCAGTGGCTGGTACTGGTTGTTCCTTTCCATGTTTAGTGCTTCTACCAGGAGCTCTTGTAATGCAGGCCTGGTGGTGACAGAATCTCTCAGCATTTACTTGTCTGTAAAGGATTTTATTTCTCCTTCACTTATGAATCTTAGTTTGACTGGACATGAGATTCTGGGTTGAAAATTCTTTTCTTTAAGAATGTTGAATATCGGCCCCCACTCTCTTCTGTCTTGTAAGGTTTCTGCCAAGAGATCAGCTGTTATTCTGATGGGCTTCCCTTTGTGGGTAACCCGATCTTTCTGTCTGGCTGCGCTTAACATTTTTTCCCTCATTTCAACCTTGGTGAATCTGACAATTATGTGTCTTGGAGTTGCTCTTCTCAAGGAGTATCTTTGTGGTGGTGTCTGTATTTCCTGAATTTGAATGTTGGCCTGCCTTGCTATGTTAGGGAAGTTTTCCTGGATAATATCCTGAAGAGTGTTTTCTAACTTGGTTGCATTCTTCCTGTCACTTTCTGGTACACCAATCAAACCTATATTTATTTGGTCTTTTCACCTAGTCCCAAATTTCTTGGGGGCTTTGTTAATTTCTTTTCACTCTTTTTTCTCTAATCTTGTCTTCTTGCTTTATTTCATTAATTTGATCTTCAATCACCGATATCCTTTCTTCCACTTGATGGAATCGGCTATTGAAGCTTGTGCATGCATCATGAAGTTCTCATGCCGTGGTTTTCAGCTCCATCAGGTCATTTAAGGTCTTCTCTATGCTATTCATTCTAGTTAGCCATTCATCTAATCTTTTTTCAAGGTTTTTAGCTTCCTTGCGATGGGTTAGAACATGCTCCTTTAGCTCAGAGAAGTTTGTTATTACCCACCTTCTGAAGCCTACGTCTGTCAACTTGTCAAACTTATTCTCTGTCCAGTTTTGTTCGCTTGCTGGCGAGGAGCTGCGATCCTTTGGAAGAGAATAGGCCCTGTGTTTTTTTGGAATTTTCAGCTTTTCTGCTCTGGTTTCTCCCCATCTTTGTGGTTTTATCTACCTTTGGTCTTTGATGTTGGTGACCTACAGATGGGGTTTTGGTGTGGATGTCATTTTTGTTGATGTTGACAATATTCCTTTCTGTTTGTTAGTTTTCCTTTAACAGTCAGACCCCTGAGCTGCAGGTCTGTTGGAATTTGCTGGAGGTCCACTCCAGACCCTGTTTGCCTATGTATCACCAGTGGAGGCTGCAGAACAGCAAATATTGCTGCCTGATCCTTCCTCTGGAAGCTTCGTCCCAGAGGGGCACCTGCCTGTTTGAGGTGTCTGTCAACCCCTACTGGGAGATGTTTCCCAGTCAGGCTACGTGGGGGTCAGGGACCTGCTTGAGGAGGCAGTCTGTCCATTCTCGGAGCTTGAACGCCGTGCTGAGAGAACCACTGCTTTCTTCAGAGCTGTCAGACAGGGACGTTTAAGTCTGCAGAAGCTGTCTGCTGCCTTTTGTTCTACTATGCCTTGTCCCCAGAGGTGGAATCTATAGGGGCAGTAGGCCTTGCTGAGCTGCGGTGGGCTCCGCCCAGTTTGTGCTGCCTGGCCTCTTTGTTTACACTGTGAGCTACTCAAGCCTCAGCAATGGCAGATGCCCCTCCCCCCGCCAATCTGCAGTGTCGCAGGTCGATCTCAGACTGCTGCGCTAGCAGTGAGTAAGGCTCCATGGGTGTGGGACTCACCGAGCCAGGCATGGGAGGGTATCTCCTGGTCTGCAGGTTGCTAAGACTGTGGGAAAAGCTCAGTATTTGGTCAGGAGTGCCCCGTTTTTCCAGGTACAGTCTGTCATGGCTTCTCTTGGCTTGGAAAGGGAAATCCCCTGACCCCTTGCACTTTCTGGATGAGGCAACATCCTACTCTGCTCCAGCTCGCCCTCCGTTAGGTGCACCCACTGTCCAACCAGTCCCAATGAGATGCACCAGATACCTCTGTTGGAAATGCAGAAATCATCCATCTTCTGTGTTGATCTCACTGGGAGCTGCAGACTGCAGACCGGAGCTGTTTCTATTCAGCCATCTTGGAAGCATGCCCAAAAATATTCTTTTACAGACAGGGTCTCACTCTGTCACTCTTGCTGGAGTGCAGTGGCATGATCATAGTTCACTGTAACCTTGAATTCCTGAGCTCAAACAATCCTCCTGCCTCTGCCTCCTGAGTAGCTGGGACTACTAGGTGTGAGCTACCATACCCGGCTAATTTTTTTTTCCTTTGGTACAGACAGAGTCTCACTGTGTTGCCCCAGCTGGTCTCAAACTCCTGGCCTCAAGAGATCTTCCTACCTCAGCCTCCCAAAGTGCTGGGATTACAGGCGTGACCCACTGTGTCTTTTAAAATAATAAAATAAAATATAAAATATTTTAAAATAATGCTATCACAGAGGAGCACCGTGTAAAAAAACCCTAAAATGTAAATGAAAGATGTGGATTTGAAAAGTCTTACTGATGAAAAAAGTTTAACTATGGAAAGGAAACTTAATCTTAGGACCCTTAGGGGCTGGAGTTTTAATCATTTGGGAGAGGCAGACAGTGCCTGTGCCCCAAACAAGAATCAGTTGGTTGATAATCAGTTGGTTGATCCTGTATTCTTGTTGGCTCTGCAAAGGTATTTTATTTCTTTTGAAACTGAGTACGTTACTGTTATCTGATAAGGCATCAAAATAAACATTACTGTAATCTGGAAGGAGTAAAAAATAGTAAAGTGTGGAAATAATGAAGATAGGAACTAGATTCATGTTGTTTAGGATAAGTTTAAGTGTAACATATAATAGTAATGATGTGATATTTATGTATATTCTGTCTGCTATTTATGGCATTTTAGGTGTTCTAAGGAATGACTTTGTAAATTGTAGTTTAAATTATTTCAGGGACTTTACTTAATGAAGTTTGTAACAAACATTAACATGTTTAAGAAACACTGAGTTTCCAAAATTGTATTTATTTAAATATGTGTTTATTGATAAAAAGCATTAAAGTACAAATGTTAGCGTTTCTGTCCAGGCACAACAGAGGTATCTGGTGCATCTCATTGGGGCTGGTTGGACAGTGGGTGCACCTAACGGAGGGTGAGCTGGAGCAGGGTAGGATGTCGCCTCATCCAGAAAGTGCAAGGGGTCAGGGGATTTCCCTTTCCAAGCCAAGGGAAGCCATGACAGACTATACCTGGAAAAACGGGGCACTCCTGACCAAATACTGAGCTTTTCCCACAGTCTTAGCAACCTGCAGACCAGGAGATACCCTCCCATGCCTGGCTCGGTGAGTCCCACACCCATGGAGCCTTACTCACTGCTAGCGCAGCAGTCTGAGATATTAAAGATATTTAATATTAAATTAATATTAAATTTAATATTAATTTAATATTAAAGATATTAATACCAGTCTTTAGGTATTAAAGACTCTTTTGGGCCAGGCACTGTGGCTTGTGCCTGTAACCCCAACACTTTGGGAGGCTGAAGTGGGCAGATCACTTGAGGCCAGGAGTTCAAGAGCAGCCTGGGCAACATGGTGAAACCCCATCTCTACTAAAAATACAAAAATTAGCTGGGTGTGGTGGTGCACACCTGTAATCCCAGCTACTGAGGAGACTGAGGCACGAGAATCGCTTGAACCGGGGAGTGGAGATTGCAGTGAGCAAAGATCGTGCTCCAGCCTGGGTGACAGATTGAGACTCTGTCTCAAAAATAAATAAATAAATAAATCAGTAATTTGCAGAAGATCAAGAAATAAGAAAAATGACTCATCGTGAAAAATTCAGCACTTCATACCATGCCGTGCTGCTATATATAAAGATAATATTCTCTCTGTATTAAAGACATGGCTTCTTTTTGCTATTGTTATTAACTTTTAGGGCTTTTGAAAAATAAAAAAAATCAGAGTTGGGAGGGATTTAAATTAGGCATATCCATTCAACACGTATTTATAATCCCCATTCTGTTTTGCTAGTATTGTTCTAGAACAGTGGTCACCAACCTTTTTGGTACCAGAGACCGGTTTCGTGGAAGAAATTTTTTCCATGGACTGTGGTGGGATGGTGGGGGTGATTTAAGGATGAAACTGTTGTACCTCAGATCATCAGGTATTAGTTAGATTCTCATAAGGAACACACAACCTAGATCCTTTGCATGCACAGCTCACAGTGGGGTTCGTGTTCCTGTGAGAATCTAATGCTGCAGATGATGAGGTGGAGCTCAGGAGGTAATGCTCACTTGCCCACTGCTCACCTCCCACTGTGTGGCCCAGTTCCTAACAGGCCATGGACCTGTACCAGTCTGTGGCCTGGGGGTTGGAGACCCCTATTCTAGAATGATACTATGTCGGATATAAGTGAAGCTCATTAATGAAGTAAAGGCATGGTACTTTATAATATGGTGAATTATGTTAAGACAATTTCGTATATAATCTTTAGATTTGCAGGTTAACTGAGCAAAAAAGGGAATTGCCTGCCAGAAGAAAAATAATATTACAATATACTGAAAGCTAAAAATTATAATATAAAGTTAATGATTTACATTTATTTTACATTTGGTTCTTACCAGATTCTTAATACTTTACTAGGTACTTTAAGTATTTTATAGAACTGAAACTTTTTTTCTATAGCTGTTGTTTAAATGCATTTTTTTACATATAGTAAATGGATATCTTACAAAATTAAAAATTAATGGGACCAATTACTACTTATATTAAAGAGCCATAAATTTGGTATCTGTTAAGTCAACAGTAATGATTTGTAATAGTATTTCATTATTTTTTCATTTACTACAACACTTCCCCAGGTCTCACCAGCCTGGGATATAAGTAGAGCAGTGTTAATAGGAATATCCCAGATTTCACTGCCTCTAGCTCCTGTCTTCATAACACAAGAGGTCAGTTTCCTCTTCAAGTTCTACCCATTTGTCTTTGGGAATCCCAAAGCTATCCCATGTGAATTCAAGAATTCCTCCTAGTGTCTATCTGGAACCTGTGAGGCCATCTGAAGGGGAACCCTAGAACTGCCACCCTGGTCTTCCTAAGAGCCCCAATGTCTGCCTGAGCTGGTGTTCCAGGCTGTACACCTGCAAATCCTTAAGTGCCAAATACTCTTCCTTTCCCTTGGCCTGCCAACTTTACTTAGACCACACTGGTTGGTGACACGTTTCACAAGATGCCGTATTTTTCTGAAGACTGCTAATAACTCAAACTCATACTTCAATACTAAAGCCACATTTGTTTACCTGCCAAAATAGTACCACTTTGTGGCAATACTTAAACTTTTAATTCGTTTTCCCACCAGCTTTGAAAGGAAATACCTCTCAGTAAAATTTTAATTTGAAAGATTGTATTTCAAAAATTGGCATAATGTAAGACTTTTGTAATATTTTTTGTATCACAGTTTAAGTTTTAAAAATGTAAAGTCACATTAAATCTGATGGCCTTGTGCTCTGTGTGCTGTACAGTAGTGGGGAACATGCTGAGAGGTGCCAGCATGCTGGCAGCCCTCGCAGCCCTCGCTCGCTCTCGGTGCCTCCTCTGCCTGGGCTCCTACTTTGGCGGCACTTTAGGAGCCCTTCAGCCCGCTGCTGCACTGTGGGAGCCCCTTTCTGGGCTGGCCAAGGCCGGAGCCGGCTCCCTCAGCTTGCCAAGAGGTGTGGCGGGAAAGGCGCCGGCAGGAACCGGGGCTGCGCACGGTGCTTGTGGGCCAGCGCGAGTTCCGGATGGGTGTGGGCTCGGCGGACCCTGCACTGGGAGAGGCCAGCTGGCCGGCACTGCCGTCTCCACCGGCCCTGGGCAGTGAGGGGCTTAGCACCTGGGCCAGCAGCTGCTGTGCTCAATTTCTCATGGTGCCTTAGCTGCCTTCCTGCGGGGGCAGGGCTGGGGACCTGCAGCCCACCATGCCTGAGCCTCCCCACCACCGTCTGTGGGCTCCTGTGCCACCCGAGCCTCCCCAACGAGCACCGCCCCCTGCTCCACGGTGCCCAGTCCCATCGACCACCCAGTGGCTGAAGAGTGTGAGCACATGGCGCCAGACTGGCAGGCAGCTCCACCTGCAGCCCCAGTACGAGATGCACTGGGTGAAGCCAGCTGGGCTCCTGAGTCTAGTGGGAACTTGGAGAACCTTTATGTCTAGCTAAGGGATTGTAAATACACCAATCAGCACTCTGTCTCCAGCTCCAGGTTTGTAAACACACCAATCAGCACCCTGTGTCTAGCTCAGGGTTTGTGAATGCACCAGTTGACACTCTGTATCTACCTACTCTGGTGGGGACTTGGAGAACCTTTGTGTCCACACTCTCTATCTAGCTAATCTGGTGGGGATGTGGAGAACCTTTGTGTCTAGCTCAGGGATTGTAAACGCACCAATCAGCGCCCTGTCAAAACAGACCACTCAGCTCTACCAATCAGCAGGATGTGGGTGGGGCCAGATAAGAGAATAAAAGCAGGCTGCCTGACCCAGCAGTGGCAACCGGCTGGGGTCCCCTTCCACACTGTGGAAGCTTTGTTCTTTCATTCTTTGCAATAACTCTTGCTGCTGCTCACTCTGGGTCCGCACTGCCTTTATGAGCTGTAACACTCACCAAGAAGGTCTGCAGCTTCACTCCTGAAGCCAACGAGACCACGAACCCACCGGGAGGAACGAACAACTCCAGACGCCCCGCCTTAAGAGGTGTAACACTCACCGCGAAGGTCCGCAGCTTCATTCTTGAGCCAGCAAGACCACGAACTAACCAGAAGGAAGAAACTCCAAACACATCCAAACATCAGAAGGAACAAACTCCAGACACGCCACCTTTAAGAACTGTAACACTCACCGCGAGGGTCTGCGGCTTCATTCTTGATGTCAGTGAGACCAAGAACCCACCAATTCCGGACACAATGCCTTTCCTTCACTTTGTATTGCACAAATAGTGCTGCGTGCCTCATAGGAGCAGTTCTTTTGGATTCTGCCTACAGTTCTTTCTTCCCTAAGACTCAGACCCCTGATTCAGGTGGCAGAGACAGATGCCATGTGGCTCCCCACCCCTATCCCCATTCTTGTCTTTCTTTCAGAGGATAGGAAAAGAAAAAAGAAAAAAACAAAAACAAAAAACAAAAAAACCTTTCTTAGTATCTTGTCTGTCAAAACAAAAATATTTAAATTGACTTTTAGAACTGTGTGTGTGTGTGTGTGTGTGTGTATGAGGGGGATGGAGAGAGAGACAGAGACAGACAGAGAGAGAGAGAGACAGCAGAGAGAGAGAGAGAGAGGGTCTCACCATGTTGCCCAGGCTGGAGTGCAGTGGCACAATCATAGCTTGCTCACTGCAGCCTCTATCTGAGCTCCAGTGATTCTCCCACCTCAACCTCCCAAGTTGCTGGTACTACGGGTGCGTGCTACCACACCCAGCTAATTTTTTATTTTTAGTAGAGACAAAGTCTCACTATGTTGCCCAGGCTACTGTTTAAGTCCTGAGCTCGAGGGATCCTCCCACCTCAGCCATCCAAAGTTTTGGGATTGCAAGTGTGAGCCACCATGCCTGGCTGACTTCTAGAATGTAATATTAGACAGGCCCAGGTAACAGAATCCATTAGATTTAGGCCAATGTTATCCCACCCCCACACCTCATACTCATTAAATGTTGAAAATATAGAAAATGAGAAGGAAAAACTAAAGATTTTTTCTGTAGCTATTGAAATCCTCACATCAACTGAGTGTGCAATGCAAATATATGGTCCTTGTCTAGATTCTAGTTTGAACAAACCGTATAAGACATTTGGAGGACAATTCCAGAGAGTTGGCTATGGCATGGGTACAATGATATTAAGCAATTACTATTAAGTGTCTAAGGCAGGATAATGGAATTGTGGTTGCAAAGAAAATGTACTCATTTTTTAAAAGATGGATATTATAAGATTTGGGGGATGAAATGTCATGATGTCTTAATTTGTATACTTTAAAATAGAAAAAGCAAGTATGGCAGAATGTTGACAATGTTAAACATGGACTGTGGGTATTAGGTGTTTATTTTATTTCTCTGTAAGTTTGAAATTTTAAATCTTATTTTCCTCCAACCCTGGCAGAGGAATGGAATTTTTTTATAAGCTATTTTTTTTTAGGACTGGGTTGTAATCTTGCTACATATATCTTTTCAAAAAGAAATCAGTTTTATATTTCACTTCTTTTTCTCTCCTAATCTATAAAAATATGTTTCCTTGAAACTAGTGTGTGTGCTATTGTATGCTGCTGGAGCTCAGCTTAAAATTTGGGCCTTAACACTCTTCTGTCCCAAGTGTACGTGAGGAATAAGACATACTCTCAGTCATAATAGTGACTAATCACAGCAGTAATTCCTAGACAGGGTAAGAGTAGAGAGCTAAGGAATCTTGGGAAGTGAGCCTGGGTAGTTTACAAGTTTTGCAGGTGATTCCAACTGGCTTCTTGTAGGCCACTGGCCTAAAAAAGTAGTGTTAAACCCTAACTTAATACTATGAAAAATCTTTCGCAACTAATTCATTATTTATTTCTTTAACTTTAAAAATCATCTCTTATGGTAGAATTTTTTCTTTTATTTCCAGCCTAGAAATTAACCTTACAGTGTACCTGGACTCTCAGAAATCGTATTGTGATGCACTGTCCATTCCTCCTTCACTTTGTTTATAACTGCAGGTGTCTGGGGACAGCAGCACTAGTGGTATGAGTGTTATGTGAGGGTACTCTGAGGCCATGCGTAGCCAGCACTAACTTGCTGTTTATCCACTGACTTGCCCACAAAGTTGTTACCAGAATCCTTTGCCCTCCATTTGTGGTAGTCAGATGGCAGAGAATTGGCTTGCATCTAAGCAGTTTTCTAATTCTGTTGATGGATCAATACATATATATTTGTTGAGCTCCTACTCTGTGCAAAACACTGCCAGCTGGAATTAAAAGGTGAGAGGAAGAATATTTTTCAATCAGAAGCAGTTAAACATTATGCAGTGACTATGAAGGGTGGGAAGCCGTTGGCTGGAGTGTAGGTGGTGGAAACATAAATGGAGGAAGTGAAGCCATGTGACTAAGTGGTCCAAATGTGCCCAGTGGCTGGATTGGCCAGAGATTCCTTGGAGCTGCAGTGAAGTTAACACATGCCCACCCCCAAGTGGGGAATGGGGCATTACTGGGCTGGAGTCCTCTTGCATATTAGTCCCTTGGAGATGCTCTCTTAAACTTGCTTTTCCCTGTGAAGAAAACAAGAGTATACCAATAATAATAATAAGGAAAAATCGTGATTTTAATTGTTTCTTTCTCTCCTTCCTTCCTTTCCCCTCCCTCTCTCCCTCCCTCCCTCATTCCCTCCCTCCCTCCCTCCCTTCCAAGCTGGGAGAACAATAAATGTAAAGTTAAAATAAAAATTTATGAAGAGAAACTCTTAAAAAATGAATATTAGAACAACAAAAATTCTGGTGTATTATAAATCATGAATTAATGAGGATTTAAATTACTTCTTTCAATAATAGAATAGAAAATACTTTTATGCTGTTTTAAAGAGTTGATCATCAGAAAAGAAAACTTGAGTTCAAATGGTACTTGCTGAATTTTAATAATTCTTTTCAAAGTCACTATTACTATAATGTTTTGAACTACATTCATTTGGTCATATAATATACTCATATTTTTATGACATCATTTACTGTAGTTATTTAGGACTTTTCAGGTAATATCATCTAAAAAGAATCAAGCTCATGAAATTTAGGGACCTACAACAGTACTGAAAAATTGTAATGTTAATGAAATTTGTCTGCCTGTGCCACCTCATCCCCTTCTTGGTTTTTATCCTGCCTGCTGTAATATCCTCAGTACTCCTTCTTTATTCATCTGGATTCCTTTCTTCTATAAAAATCTGAATTTAGTGAAAAATGACTTGAATCTTTTATGTTTTCCCTCACTGTAGGCATAATTTGCATTTAATCTCCATCAAAAGTGAGGATTTTCACATGGCAGGGGTCCTTTGGGCCTTTCTTGTATGCCTAAAATAAATCTGATGAACATGTGTATGCCATATCTGTTAATTTAACAAAGTATTTATACCAATGTGCAAAGAAGAAAACATTTGCCTTAGAAAAGTAGAATTCAGAATTCCTGGCTGTTGGTATAGATTTGAACCAAACTTACCTATGCACCAAATAGATGTGACTATATGTTTGTATATCTATATAGTAAGCAAAGGGGCAATAAAATAAGAGGAAAACACCACTAACAACAGTAGCCATGTGCATATAATAAATATGTTAATATAATAATATCTTTATTTATTAAGGAATGCACAGAAGATGTAGATGATTTCAGTTAGGTGTTGCCACATGTTATTGTGAATAGTTGTAAGTGATAAATTTGCATCTCTTTAAGCATATTCCACAGTTTAGACTTTTAATTTATGTGGTTTTCCTATTCCTGCTTGGTAAATGAGGAATTCCTCTATGTTGAAAAGAGAATCTCAGTTTATATCCTTGAAAAAATCATTCTGTTTGATTCAGAATGATTCAGAAAATCATTCTGTTTTAATAGTGAACAGCAGAACTGCAATTCTATACTATTATAAATATAGCTTATCATAACAATGCCATGATGCTTAACTCAAAATGCTTCAAACTAAGTGAGATATAATGGGAAAATATATTAAGCTGTTATTTTAAGTTAAAAAAATACACAAAATTCCAAAACATAAATGGTATATAGTTCTTTCAGCCCATTCCTGTCTCCAACTGCCCAATTCCCTTCCCTCTTGGCATCCATTGCTCTCTTTTTCTTGAGTATCTTGCAGAGGTAGTCTATGCATTCCATTTATTTCTAATATTTGTTATTTCGATTATTTATTTACTTTAGATGGCTCCGGAATTGATGATAAAAGCCTGTAGCTTTTATACTGGACATTTAGTAAAGACTCATTTTTGGTAAGAATGTGATTTTTACAAACAATTTCTTCCTCTTTGAGTTTTTATTCTTGATATTCTCCATGCCAAGAAAAATTCACTTTTGGCCAGTTGTGCTGATTTTATCTGTTTAATCATGTTTCTACCATTTTGTATTATATATTTCTTTTATATTTAATCAGCTTTTACTTAGTTAAAATATGTATTTTACTTCTTTAAGGTATAACTATCTTTTCTTAAAAAATAAAACTTTAAAATTAAAATATAGTTAGTTTCACAGTCCACTTATCTGAAACCCTTGGAGCCAAATATGTTGTGGAATTTAGATTCCTTTTTAAAAAGATGTCATTAGGTGGTTCTTTTGGTAAATTGGAATTATGACAACATGATTTTATCCCATGATTTCTTTATTTTATCCAAAAAGAAATATGACTCATATAATCTCCATTTTTCTCTATAACTCTTAGGAATTCTTCAGGTCATACCCAAGTTGTAGAAGTTTGTTTCTATGCTGTGGCTTTTGAGGTCATAAAAGAGATATCATTCTTTTTTCCTCTTAATTTATTTACTGATATATTGCCCTAATGTCAAAATATTATTTTTTAAAAAATATCTTCTGCCTGCAGCACTTGGAGAGACATAGCTCGTACAAATGAAAATGTCGTCCTGGCTGAAAAAATGAACAGAGCAATGACATGTTACAATTTCAGACTTCAAAAATCTGTATTTCATCACTGGCACTCTTATATGGAAGACCAGAAAGAAAAACTTAAAAGTAAATTCTTACATAGTAGCAATTACTTTTTGTATCCATTTATTGAAATAACAAAAAAACTAACAGTTAAGCATACTTTGTATACTTAGAGAACCTATTGTTTTTATGTCTAGACAGTTGTCATGAAATGAAGGTAGAGCTGCTAATTTAAAAATAATGAGATTTGTCTCAAAGGATTTTATTTTAATAGCAAACATTTAAAATCAAATCTTGTGTGCATTTGTGTGTATGTATACATGAATATAAATAGAATCTACTATGAGCTTTTTTACAAAATAGAGAGCTGGATGGGTTCCAAATAGTATGGACAGGTACCAAAATTGACTATTTTTGTAAAGAGGTTTATGCTTTTTACAAATATTACGTTTAAAGTATATATGAAGAAACTTAAAAATAAAAATTATCTTCTCTTAAGATCTTGGGGGTTATACCGAGTGGGTGGCAGGTACGTTCATGTGATCCATGCCCACTCAGTATAACCTCCAAGAGCTCTTGCCTTCCAGTTAGATTTTTTTGCAACTCTCCTGATAATAACTTGTTTATGACTGTTGCAAACCAGAGAATCATTTCTTTTTGACTGGCTTTGGTTGGTACCTCAGTTAGAGTGGACCCTCCGAAGATTTTAACATTAGTGTAACGAAGGGTTAGGAAGTGGTTAATCATAAGACATAAAATTAAATTCAAAGGCATTGGATCTAAATGCTACCTTATGACTGTATTTCTTATGAAAAAGTTTAGAAGTTCTGGTTTTACAAAGAACAACCTTGTTTAAAAAAAGAAATGATACATGTCTTGACATTTCTATTGCAGCTATTAAATCTTAATTTCTAAGGGCAAAGGTGATGTTTCCAGGTTAATAAAGTCTCGAGAGTACTAATGCTATCAAAAGTAATTAATTTCAAGTGTAAATAAAACCAAACAAAAACGATCTGATGCGACATTGTCTAATAAACATGATAGACTATTAAATCACTTTGTGTTTTTTGGAAATAGCTATAACTATTAATATATACAGTAATCTAGTAAATTTCCTTCAGATATGCTATTGCGGATACAACAGATCATCTATTGTCACAAGCTAACCATTATCCTAACAAAATGGCGGAAAACAGCAAGACATAAGAGTAAAAAGAAAGAAGATGAGCTGGTATTGTATATTGAAACAATTTTTTAAGAATCCGAATTTTTCAGTTATATTCATGTTGCCTCAAATAATAATGCTGTGTGTGGAAAATACTAAAATCCTGAATATTATCTACTTTTGATGAGATTCTTGTTATTTTTTTATTTTTATTTTTTTGGGACAGAGTTTAGCTCTTGTTGTCCAGGCTGGAGTGCAATGGTGCAATCTTGGCTCACTGCAACCTCTGCCTCCCAGGTTCAAGCAATTCTCCTGCCTCAGCCTCCCGAGTAGCTGGAATTACAGGTGCCTGCCACCACACCCAGCTAATTTTTTTGTATTTTTCGTAGAGACGGGGTTTCACCATGTTGGCTAGGCTGGTCTTGAACTCCTGACCTCAGGTGATCTGCCCACTTCGGCCTCCTAAAGTGCTGGGATTACAGGCATGAGCCACCGCATCTGGCCGGGATTCTTGTTCTTTAACTTAATAATTTAAAATTTACTTCAGCTGTTAGTATATCATTACTTAATATTGGTTTAGTATGCTCAAAGTAACACTATGATCAGATGTAGAAACATGCTGGATTTTTTTTTCTGTAGTACATTAGTAGGAGATATTTTATTAATATTCTTTGAAATACAAAGTAAGGGTAGATAGGAAAGAGAATGTGGGGTGAAGTTAAATCCCGTTCTTTTGTGGTTGCCCCATGGATCAATGCCTCTACTCACCTGAATTTGGTTCAGATGTTGAGACTGACAATAGCACACACACAGCAAAAGAATATGAGGGGATTTATTACTTACATATGCTTAAAACAGTGCTAGAGCCTGTGCTGAGCTTTAAGCATCTCAGAGGTTACTTGAGATGCTCTCTAGAAGTTTATAATCTATAGGTTTTGAGCTGGTGGTCTTGTAGGCTGTCCTCTAGGCTTTGCCTTTTGCAAACTACCTTTTCAATGTTACCAGTGGAACAGCTCTACTTTGGGTACCTAACACTATGTTAGTCTGCTCATTCACTGCTTTCCACCAGTCTGTATATTAAGCTGGTGTTTTGATAACTGCCCTCTATGCCTGATCACTGATTGTCTAATAGTGAAATAGGTAGCTGTACATGACCAGTCCCCCCTGTACACCCCCTTCAGCTAAACATCCCTGAATATAAAAATTAGCCAGGCATGGTGGCGGGCCCCTGTAATCCCAGCTACTTGGGAGGCTGAGTCAGGAGAATCTCTTGAACCCTTGAGGTGGAGGATGCAGTGAACCAAGATCACACCACTGCACTCCAGCCTGGGCGACAAAAGCGAAACTCCTTCTCAAAAAACAAACAAAAAATCCCTGAGAGCAGGCAGTATTGTTCTCTTAGTATTCTCCATATGCTGAGCATAATGTTTTACACACAGTAGTTGATATATATTAATATATATAATGTATGTTATATATACTATAATAATATTAAGATATATGTATATTATATATATTATATAGTTAATGGTGTGTTTAGAGAACTTTTTTTCTAGATATATGATTTATTGACCTAACAATCATTCTACATTCCCTTAAATGGAGTGAGGATGGCAAGTGTATGCTGGGAGCAGAGGCAGGGAACACCTATGTGTCAAGTGCTCCACGTGTGTTCTTCCTCAGGCTCTAATGTGTGTGTGTATACACACACATACATACACACATATACATACACATATATATATTACATCAATATATATTACGCCAATATTGTGTATATGTTTATGACTGAAATACTTACTACCTTTATTTATTACACAGTTTTCAGAAGTGTATCAAAAGTTAAAATGGGGACTTCCTGTGACAATAAATTTGGTAATTTCCCAAATACATTACTTCTGACTTCCCTTTTTTGTTATCTGTATGTTAATCACCTTCACTCCGTGCACCAATTACCAGTTTTATCATTGCCAGAGCCTTGACTTTGTGGTCCTCACTTCCTCATCTGTGAAAGAGGAGACTAGTTCAGCTTTTCAAGATGGCTGCCTGTGCCAGTGTTTTATGACAACTAATGGAAATGATCTGTAATACTTTGGTGGTTCAGAGAACATTAAACATGCTTATGAAAAATTATAGTTTATGTAGTAATGATGACGATCATAAATAATGTTTAATTGGTCCTATTCTTGTGTCAAGCACTGTGCTTTGTGTCTGTCATCTCTCTTGACCATTACAGCAATTCCATGGAATTTTAAAATTATTTTCATTGCAGATATTAAAACATGAACTTCAATTGAAAAAATGGAAAAATAGATTAATACTCAAAAGAGCTGCTGCAGAAGAATCCAATTTTCCTGAACAAAGTTCTTCTGAAGTCTCTCTTGCAGATGAGACTCTAAGATGTGACATTTCACTGTTACCTGAAAGAGCAATATTACAGGTTTGTATGAATTCAGTACACATTATATTCTATAATCTGCCATGTGTGGTGGTGCATGCCTGTAATCCCAGCTATTTGGGCGGCTGAGACAGGAGAATTGCTTGAACCCAGGAGGCAGAGGTTGCAGTGAGCCGAGATCACACCATTGCACTCCAGCCTGGGCGACAATAGCAAAACTCCATCTCAAAAAAAATATATATATATATATATACATACATATATGTATATATATATATGTATATATATATATACATACATATATGTATATATATATATGTGTATATATATATGTATACACTACAATCCTACTCGATACATTGCATTCAGTTAGAATAAGGATATTTTTGCCCATTATTTCTTCGTTTACAAATCACCTGCTCCTATCTTGTCTGTTTTTACATTGTAATTCCTATAATTTTCTTACTGGTTTGTAATAGCTCTTTATATTGGCAATATTAGCCTTTTGGAATATATTTGGATATTTTTTCCCCCACACTTGATGTTTGCTTTCAATTTTGCTTGTGGAGTCTTCTGGTGACAGGATTTTTTTTTTTTTTCGTTTTTGTTTTTTTGACATGGAGTTTCACTCTTGTTGCCCAGGCTGGAAGTGCAATGGTGCAATCTCGGCTCATTGCAACCTCCGCCTCCTGGGTTCAAGCAATTCTCCAGCCTCAGCCTCCAGGTAGCTGGGATTACAGGTGCCCTCCACTACGCCCAGCTAATTTTTTGTATTTTTAGTAGAGATGGGGTTTCACCATATTGGCCAGGCTGGTCTCAAACTGCTGACCTCAGGTGATCCACCCACCTTGGCCTCCCAAAGTGCTGGGATTACAGGCATGAACCACCACACCCGGCTGATGACAGAAATTTTAAAGCCTTATGTAATAAAGTCTGTCATCTTTGCCCTAATTATTTTTCTCTCTCTCTCTTTTTAACTTTTATTTTAGGTTGAGGGAGTATATGTGAAGGTTTGTTATATGCAGGTAAATTGCGTGTCATAGGAATTTGGTGTACAGATTTACTTTGTCACCCAGGTTATAAGCCTAGCATTCAATAGATACTTTTCCAATCCTCACCATCCTCCCACCCTCCACCCTCAAGTAGATCCTGGTGTCTGTTCTTCCTTTCTTTGTGTCCATATGTACTCAGAAGTTTAGCTTCCACTTGTAAGTGAGAATGTGTAGTATTTGGTTTTCTGTCCCTGTGTTAGTTTGCTTAGGATAATGGTCTCCGACTCCATCCACGTTGCTGCAAAGGACATGATCTCATTCTTTTTTATGGCTGCATAGTATTTCAATGTATATATATACCACATTTTAAAAAATCCAGTCTACTGTTGATGGGCATTTAGGTTCATTTCGTATCTTTGCTATTGTGAATAGTGCTGTGATGTGCATATGCATGCATGTGTCTTTATGGTAGAATGATTTATATTCCTTTGGACATACACCCAATAATAGGATTGTTGGGTTGAATGGCAATTCTGTTTTATGTTCTTTGAGAAGTCGCCAAACTGCTTTCCACAATGGCTGAGCTAATTTACATTCCCACCAGCAGTGTGTAAGCATTTCCTTTTCTCTGTAACCTTGCCAGTATCTGTTATTTTCTGACTTTTTAATAATAGCCATTCTAACTGGTGTGAGATTTACATTTCTCTAATGATTAGTGATGTTGAGCATTTTTTCATATGCTCATTGGTTGCCTGTATGTCTTCTTTTTTTTTTTTTTTTTTAAGAGAATTACGGTAAGGATTTTTTTTAAATTTTTTTTAAGGTATCATGACAATCTTTAATATGTATGCACCTAACAGCAAGACATTAAATTATAAATGGCAAAACTCACAGAAATTCAAACAAATAGACAATACTACCATTATAGTTGGTAACTTTAACAATTTTTCTTTTAAAAATTGATAAATCAAGGAAGTAAAATACATCAATAAGAATATAATTGAATGAAAAACACCATTAATTAATCTGATCTAATTGACATTATACCACATCCAATGACATCAGAGTACATATACTTAAGCTTGTATGCAAGATTTACAAAATTAGACTACATTCTGGGCCAGAAAAACATACCTTAACAAGTTTCAAAAAGCAGAAATCATAGAAGACATATTTCCAGATAGCAATACAATTAACAATATATAAATAAAAGGAATAGAGTTGGAAAATGCCCTAATGTTTGGAAATTAAATAAAACATTTCTAAATAACATCTGGATCAAAATTCTTTTGAGAAGTGTTTGTGTGCTTTGACTACTCTTTTAATGGTTTTTTTTTTTTGTTTTGTTCTGTTTTGTTTTGTTTTGTTTTGTTTTTTTGAGATGGAGTCTCGTTCTGTCGCTCTGACTGGAGTGCAGTGGAGCGATCTCAGTTCACTGCAGGCTCTGCCTCCCGGGTTCACGCCATTCTCCTGCCTCAGCCTCCTGAGTAGCTGGGACCACAGGTGCCTGCCACCATGCCTGGCTAATTTTTTGTATTTTTAGTAGAGATGGGGTTTTACCATGTTAGCCAGGATGGTCTCAATCTTCTGACCTCGTGATCCACCCGCCTCGGCCTCCCAAAGTGCTGGGATTACACGCGTGAGCCACCATGCCCGGCTAATGGTGGTGTTTTTTTCTCGTAAATTTGTTTAAGATCCTTATAGATTGTGGATATTAGACTTCTGTTGGATATATAGTTCACAAATGTTTTATCCCATTCTATAGGTTGTCTATTTATTCAGTTGATAGTTTCTTTTGCTGGTAGAAGCTCTTTTGTTTAATTAGGACCCATTTGTTAATTTTTGTTTTTGTTGCAATTGCTTTTGGAATCTTCATAATGAAATTTTTGCCAAGTTCTATGCCAAGAATGGTATTTCCTAGGTTATCTTCCAGGGTTGTTACAGTTTTAAGTTTTACATTTAAGTCTTGAATCTATATTGAGTTGATTTTTGTATATGGTGTAAGGAAGTGGTCCAGTTTCAATATTCCGCATGTGGCTAGCCAGTTATCCCAGTATCATTTATTGAATGAAGAGTTCTTTCCCTGTTGCTTGTTTTTCTTGATTGTGTAGATGTGTGGCATTATTTCTGGGCTCTTTATTCTGTTCCATTGGTCTATGTTTCTGGGTTTTTTTAAATACTTTTAAGTTCTAGGGTACATGTGCACAACGTGTAGGTTTGTTACATATGTATACATGTGCCATGTTGGTGTGCTGCATGCATTAACTCGTCATTTACATTAGGTATATCTCCTAATGCTATCCCTCACCCCTCTCCCCACCCCACTACAGGCCCCAGTGTGTGGTGTTCCCCATCCTGTGTCCATGTGTTCTCATTGTTCAATTCCCACGTATGAGTAAGAACATGCGGTGTTTGGTTTTCTGTCCTTGCAATAGTTTGCTGAGAATGATGGTTTCTAGCTTCATCCATGTCCCTACAAAGGACATGAACTCATCCTTTTTTATGGCTGCATAGTATTCCATGGTGTATATGTGCCACATTTTCTCATTGATGGACGTTTGGGTTGGTTCCAAGTCTTTGCTATTGTGAATAGTGCCACAATAAATGTATGTGTGCATGTGTCTTTATAATAGCATGATTTTTAATCCTTTGGGTATATACTCAGTAATGGGATGGCTGAGTCAAATGGTAATTCTAGTTCTAGATCCTTGAGGAATCACCACACTGACTTCCACAATGGTTGAACTAGTTTACAGTCCCACCAACAGTGTAAAAGTGTTCCTATTTATCCACATCCTCTCCGGCACCTGTTGTTTCCTGACTTTTTAATGATCGCCATTCTAACTGGTGTGAGAGGGTATCTCATTGTGGTTTTGATTTGCATTTCTCTGATGGCCAGTGATGATGAGCCGTTGTTTCATGTGTCTGTTGGCTGCATAAATGTCTTCTTTTGAGAAGTGTCTGTTCATATCCTTCACCCACTTTTTGTTGGGGTTGTTTGATTTTTTCTTGCAAATTTGTTTAAGTTCTTTGTAGATTCTGGATATTAGCCCTTTGCTAGATGAGTAGATTGCAAAAGTTTTCTCCCATTCTGTAGGTTGCCTGTTCACTCTGATGGTAGTTTTTTTTTGCTATGCAGAAGCTCTTCAGTTTAATTAGATCCCATTTGTCAATTTTGGCTTTTGTTGTCATTGCTTTTAGTGTTTTAGACATGAAGTCCTTGCCCATGCCTATGTCCTGAATGGTATTGCCTAGGTTTTCTTCTAGGGTTTTTATGGTTTTAGGTCTAACATTTAAGTCTAATCCATCTTGAATTAATTTTTGTATAAGGTGTAAGGAAGGGATCCAGCTTCAGCTTTCTACATATGGCTAGCCAGTTTTCCCAGCACCATTTATTAAATAGGGAATCGTTTCCCCATTCCTTGTTTTTGTCAGGTTTGTCAAAGATCAGATGGTTGTAGATGGGTGGTATTATTTCTGAGGGCTCTGTTCTGTTCCATTGGCCTATATCTCTATTTTGGTACCAGTACCATGCTGTTTTGGTTGCTGTAGCCTTGTAGTATAGTTTGAAGTCAGGTAGCGTGATGCCTCCAGCTTTGTTCTTTTTGCTTAGGATTGTCTTGGCAATGCGGGCTCTTTTTTGGTTCCATATGAACTTTAAAGTAGTTTTTTCCAATTCTGTGAAGAAAGTCATTGGTAGCTTGATGGGGATAGCATTAAATCTATAAATTACCTTGGGTAGTATGTCCATTTTCACGATATTGATTCTTCCTATCCATGAGCATGGAATTGTTTTCCATTTGGTTGTGTCCTCTTTTATTGTGTTGAGCAGTGGTTTGTAGTTCTCCTTGAAGAGGTCCTTCACATTCCTTTTAAGTGGATTCCTAGGTATTTTATTCTCTTTGAAGCAATTGTGAATGGGAATTCACTCATGATTTGGCTCTCTGTTTGTCTATTATTGGTGTATAGGAATGCTTGTGTTTTTTGCACATTGATTTTGTATCCCGAGACTTTACTGAAGTTGCTTATCAGCTTAAGGAGATTTTGGGCTGAGATGATGGGGTTTTCTAAATATACAATCATGTCATCTGCAAACAGGGACAATTTGACTTCCTCTTTTCTTAATTGAATAACCTTTATTTCTTTCTCCTGTCTGATTGCCCTGGCCAGAACTTCCAACGCTATGTTGAATAGGAGTGGTGAGAGAGGGCATCCCTGTCTTGTGCCAGTTTTCAAAGGGAATGCTTCCAGTTTTTGCTCATTCAGTATGATATTGGCTGTGGGTCTGTCATAAATAGCTCTTATTATTTTTAGATACGTCCCATCAATACCTAATTTATTGAGAGTTTTTAGCATGAAGGGCTGTTGAATTTTGTCAAAGGCCTTTTCTGCATCTATTGAGATAATCATGTGGTTTTTGTCTTTGGTTCTGTTTATATGCTTGATTACGTTTATTGATTTGCATATGTTGAATCAGCCTTGCATCCCAGGGATGAAGCCCACTTGATCATGGTGGATAAGCTTTTTGATATGCTGCTGGATTCGGTTTGCCAGTATTTTATTGAGGATTTTTGCATCTATGTTCATCAGGGATATTGATCTAAAATTCTCTTTTTTTGTTGTGTCTCTGCCAGGCTTTCGTATCAGGATGATGCTGGCCTCATAAAATGAGTTAGGGATTATTCCCTCTTTTTCTGTGGATTGGAATAGTTTCAGAAGGAATGGTACCAGCTCCTCCTTGTACCTCTGGTAGAATTCAGCGGTTAATCCGTCTGGTCCTGGACTTTTTTTGGTTGGTAGGCTATTAATTATTGCCTCAACTTCAGAGCCTGTTATTGGTCTATTCAGGGATTCAACTTCTTCCTGGTTTAGTCTTGGGAGGGTGTATTTGTGCAGGAATTTATCCATTTCTTCTAGATTTTCTAGTTTATTTGCGTAGAGGTGTTTATAGTATTCTCTGATGTTAGTTTGTATTTCTGTGGGATCAGTGGTGATAACCCTTTTATCATTTTTTATTGTATCTATTTGATTCTTCCCTCTTTTCTTCTTTATTAATCTTGCTATCGGTCTATCAATTTTGTTGATCTTTTCAAAAAACCAGCTCCTGGATTCATTGATTTTTTGAAGGGATTTTTGTGTCTCTATCTCCTTTACTTCTGCTCTGATCTTAGTTATTTGTTGCCTTCTGCTAGCTTTTGAATGTGTTTACTCTTGCTTCTCTAGTTCTTTTAATTGTGATGTTAGGGTGTCAATTTTAGATCTTTCCTGCTTTCTCTTGTGGGCATTTAGTGCTATAAATTTACCTCTGCACACTGCTTTAAATGTGTCTCAGACATTCTGGTATGTTGTGTCTTTGTTCTCATTGGTTTCAAAGAACCTGTTTATTTCTGCCTTCATTTCATTATGTACCCAGTAGTCATTCAGGAGCAGGTTGTTCAGTTTCCATGTAGTTGAGTGGTTTTGAGTGAGTTTCTTAATCCTGAGTTCTAGTTTGATTGCACTGTGGTCTGAGAGACAGTTTGTTATAATTTCTGTTCTTTTACATTTGCTGAGGAGTGCTTTACTTCCAACTATGTGGTCAATTTTGGAATAAGTGCGATGTGGTGCTGAGAAGAATGTATATTCTGTTGATTTGGGGTGGAGAGTTCTGTAGATGTCTATTAGGTCTGCTTGGTGCAGAGCTGACTTCAATTCCTGGATATGCTTGTTAACTTTCTGTCTTGTTAATCTGTCTAATGTTGACAGTGGGGTGTTAAAGTCTCCCATTATTGTTGTGTGGGAGTCTAAGTCTCTTTGTAGGTCTCTAAGGACTTGCTTTATGAATCTGGGTGCTCCTGTATTGGATGCATGCATATTTGGGATAGTTAACTCTTCTTGTTGAATTGATCCCTTGACCATTATGTAATGACTTTCTTTGTCTTTTTTGATCTTCGTTGGTTTAAAGTCTATTTTATCAGAGACTAGGATTGCAGCTCTTGCTTTTTTTTTGTTTTGTTTTCCATTTGCTTGGTAGATCTTCCTCTATCCCTTTATTTTGAGCCTATGTGTGTCTCTGCATGTGAAATTCGTTTCCTGAATACAGCACACTGATGGGTCTTGAGTCTTTATCCAATTTGCCAGTCTGTGTCTTTTAATTGGAGCATTTAGCCCATTTATATTTAAGGATAATATTGTTATTGTGAATTTGAGCCTGTCATTATGATGTTACCTGGTTATTTTGCTCATTAGTTGATGCAGTTTCTTTCTAGTGTCAATGGTCTTTACAATTTGGCATGTTTTTGCAGTGGCTGGTACTGGTTGTTTCTTTCCATGTTTAGTGCTTCCTTCAGGAGCTCTTGTAAGGCAGGCCTGGTGGTGACAAAATCACTCAGTATTTGCTTGTCTGTATAGGATTTTATTTCTCCTTCACTTATGAAGCTTAGTTTGGCTAGATATGAAATTCTGGGTTGAAAATTCTTTTCTTTAAGAATGTTGAATATTGGCCCCCACTCTCTTCTGTCTTGTAGAATTTCTGCTGAGAGATCCGCTGTTATTCTGATGGGCTTCCCTTTGTGGGTAACCCGACCTTTCTCTCTGGCTGCCCTTAACATTTTTTCCTTCATTTCAACTTTGGTGAATCTGACAATTATGTGTCTTGGAGTTGCTCTTCTCGAGGAGTATCTTTGTGGCGTTCTCTGTATTTCCTGAATTTGAATGTTGGCCTGCCTTGCTAGGTTGGGGAAGTTCTCCTGGATAATATCCTGAAGAGTGTTTTCCAACTTGGTTCTTCTCCCCATCACTTTCAGGGACACCAATCAGACCTAGGTTTGGTCTTTTCACATAATCCCATATTTCTTGGAGGCTTTGTTCATTTCTTTTTACTCTTTTCTTCTCTAAACTTCTCTTCTCGCTTCATTTCATTCATTTGATCTTCAATCACTGACACCCTTTCTTCCACTTGATGGAATCGGCTACTGAATCTTATGCATGTGTCACGTATTTCTTGTGCCGTGGTTTTAAGCTCCAGCAGATCATTTAAGGACTTCTCTACACTGGTTATTCTAGTTAGCTATTCATCTGATCTTTTTTCAAGGTTTTTAGCTTCTTTGCAATGGGTTCAGACTTCCTCCTTTAGCTTGGAGAAGTTTGATTGTCTGAAGCCTTCTTCTCTCAACTCGTCTAAGTCATTGTCCATCCAGCTTTGTTCCGTTGCTGGCGAGGAGCTGCGTTCCTTTGGTGGGGGAGAGGTGCTCTGATTTTTAGAATTTTCAGCTTTTCTGCTCTGTTTTTTCCCCATCTTTGTGGGTTTATCTACCTTTGGTCTTTGATGATGGTGACGTACAGATGGGGTTTTGATGTGGATGTCCTTTCTGTTTGTTAGTTTTCCTTCTAACAGTCAGGACCCTCAGCTGCAGGTCTGTTGGAGTTTGCTGGAGGTCCACTCCAGACACTGTTTGCCTGGGTATCACCAGCAGAGGCTGCAGAACAGCGAATATTGCTGAACAGCAAATGTTTCTGCCTGATCATTCCTCTGGAAGCTTCGTCTCAGAGGGGTACCCAGCTGTGTGAGGTGTCAGTCTGCCTCTACTGGGAGATGCCTCCCAGTTAGGCTACTCGGAGTTCAGGGACCCACTTGACGAGGCAGTCTGTCTGTTCTCAGATCTCAAACTCCGTGCTGGGAGAACCACTACTCTCTTCAAAGCTGTCAGACAGGGACATTTAAGTCTGCAGAGGGTTCTGCTGCCTTTTGTTCGGCTATGCCCTGTCCCTAGAGGTGGAGTCTACAGAGGCAGGCAGGCCTCCTTGAGCTGTGGTGGGCTCCACCCAGTTCGAGCTTCCAGGCCACTTTGTTTACCTACTCAAGCCTCAGCAATGGCAGGTGCCCCTCCCGCAGCCTCACTGCCGCCTTGCAGTTTGATCTCAGACTGCTGTGCTAGCAATGAGGGAGGCTCCATGGGTGTGGGACCCTCCGAGCCAGGCACGGGATATAATCTCCTGGTGTGCCGTTTGCTAAGACTGTTGGAAAAGCACAGTATTAGGGTGGGAGTGACCCGATTTTCCAGGTGCCATCTGTGACCCCTTCCCTTGGCTAGGAAAGGAAATTCGCTGACCCCTTGCGCTTCCTGGGTGAGATGATGCCTTGCCCTGCTTCGGCTCTCGCTTGGTGGGCTGCACCCACTGTCCAACAAGCCCCAGTGAGATGAACCTGGTACCTCAGTTAGTGAGATGAACCCAGTACCTCAGTTGGAAATGCAGAAATCACCCATCTTCTGCGTCACTCACCCTGGGAGCTATAGACTGGAGCTGTTCCTATTCGGCCATCTTCGAACCTCCTCACCCCCCGCCACGTTTCTGTTTTTGTAACGGAACCATGTTGTTTTGGTTACCATAGCCTTATAGTGTAGTTTGAAGTTGGGTAATGTGATGTCTCCAGCATTGTTCTTTTCACTTAGGATTACTTGGCTATTTGGACCCTTTTGTGGTTCCATATGAATTTTAAAATAGTTTTTTTCTAATTCGGTGAAAAATGCCATTGGTAGTTTGATAGGAATAGCATTGAATCTGTAAATTGCTTTGGGCAGTATAGCCATTTTAACAATATTGGTTCTTCCTATCCATGAGCATAGATTGTTTATCCATTTGTTTGTGTCATCTCTGTTTTCTTTTTTGCATTGTTTTGTAAATCTTGTTGCAGAGGTCTGGCCGGGCGTGGTGGCTCACGCCTGTAATCCTAGCACTTTGGGAGGCCGAGGTGGGCAGATCACGAGGTCAGGAGATCGAGACCATGGTGAAACCCTGTCTCTACTAAAAATACAAAAAATTAGCTGGGGGCAGTGGCGGGCACCTGTAGTCCCAGCTGCTCGGGAGGCTGAGGCGGGAGAATAGTGTGAACCCGGGAGGCGGAGCTTGCAGTGAGCCGAGATTGCACCACTGCACTCCAGCCTGGGCGACAGAGCGAGACTCCTTCTCAAAAAAAAAAAAAAAAAAAAAAAAAAAAAATTGTTGTAGAGGTGTTTCACCTCCTTGGTTATAGCTGGTTATAGCTGTATTCCTGTTTATTTTATTCTTTTTTTGTGGCTATTGTGAATGAAATTGAATTCTTAATTTGGCTCACAGTATGGATGTTGTTGGTGTATAGGAGTACTATTGATTTTTGTACATTGCTTTTTTTTTTTTTTCTTTTCTTTGAGACGAGAGTCTCACTCTGTCACCCAGGCTGGAGTGCAGTGGTGTGACTTGAACTTACCGCAACCTCTGCTTCCCGGGTTCAAGCAATTCTCATGCCTCAACCACCCAAATAACTGGAATTACAGGCATGGACCACCAAACCCAGCTAGTTTTTGTATTTTTAGTAGAGACAGGGTTTAGCTATATTGGTCAGGCTGGTCCGAACTCCTGGCCTCAAGTGATCTACCTGCCTCAGCCTCCCAAAGTGCTGGGATTACTGCCATGAGCCACTGTGCACAGCCAGTACAGTGATGTTGTATCCTGAAACTTTGCTGACGTTGTTTGTCACATCAAGGAGCTTTTGGGCAGAGACGATGGGGTTTTCTACGTATAGAATCATATTGTCTGCAAACAGGGAGTTTGACTTTCTCTTTTCCTTTGAGTGTCTTTTATTTCTTTCTATTGCCTGATTTCTTTAGCTAGGACTTCAGTGCTGTGTTGAGTAGGAGCAGTGAGAGAGGGCATCCTTGTCTTGTTCTGGTTTTCAAGGGGAATGCCTTCAGCTTTTGCCCATTCAGTAGGATGTTGGCTGTGGGTTTTTCATAAATGGCTCTTATTATTTGAGGTGTGTTCCTTCAGTGCCTAGTTTGTTGAGGGTTTTTAACATGAAGGGATGTTGAATTTTATTGAAAGCCTTTTCTGCATCTATTGAGATGATTGTGTGGTTGTTTTTAGTTCTCTTTATGTGGTGATCACATTTATTGATTTGCATGTATTGAACCAACCTTGCATCTTAGGGATGAAGCCTACTCAATCATGGTGGAAAAGCTTTTTGATGTGCTGCTGGATTCGGTTTGCTAGTATTTTCTTGAGGATTTTTGCATCCATATTCATCAAGGATATTGGCCTGAAGTTTTCTTTTTTTGTTGTATCTCTGCCAGGTTTTGGTATCAGGATAATGTTGGCCTCATAGAATGGGTTAGGGAGGCATTCCTCCTCCTTAATTTTTTAGAATAATTTCAGTGAGAATGGTACCAGCTCTTCATTATACATCTGATAGAATTCAGCTGTGAATCCATCTGGTCATGGGTTTTTCTGTTTGGTAGGCTTTTATTACTGATTTGATTTTTTTGTTTGAGGCAGGGTCTTGCTCTGTCACCCAGGCTGGAGTGCAGTAGTGTGATCATGGCTCACTGCAGCCTCAACCTCCCAGACTCAAGCAATCCTCCCACCTCAGCCTCCAAATAGCTGGAACCACAGGCATGTGCCACTATGGCTGGCTAATTTTTGTATTTTTCTGGTATAGAAAGGCCACCATGCCTGGCCTTTTTACAATGTTACTGTCATGACTTACTCATTTGATTCTGGAACTAAATATTAGTCTGTACAGGGATTCAATCTCTTCCTGGTTCAATTTTTGGAGGTTGTATGTTTCCAGGAATTTATCCATTTCTTTTAGGTTTTCTAACTTGTGTGTATAGAAGTGTTCATAATAATCTCTGAGGGTTTTTTGTATTTCTAGTGGGTCAGTGGTAATACACCCTTTGCCATTTCTCATTGTGTTTATTTGGATCTTCTCTGTTTTTTAAAATTAGTTTATCTACCAGTCTACCTTGTATTATTAATTCTTTCAAAGAAAAAGCTCCTGGATTTATTGATTTCTGTATTTTTTTTGCCTCTTAATTTCCTTTAGTTCATCTGACTTTTGTTATTTTTTGTCTTCTGCTAGTCTTGGGGTTGGTTTGTTCTTGTTTCTCTAGTTCCTGTAGTTGTGATATTAGGTTGTTAATTTGAGATCTTTCTAACTTTTTGATGTGGGTGTTTAGTGCTGTAAACTTCCCTCTTAACAGTGCTTTGGCTGTGTCCCAGAAATTCTGATATCTTGTATCTTTTTTCTCATTATTTTAAAAGAATTTCTTGATTTCTGCCTTAATTTCGTTATTTATCCAGAAGTCATTTAGGAGCAGGTTGTTTAATTTCCATGTAATTGTATGCTTTTGATTGATATTCTTAGCATTAATTTCTATATTTATTGCATTGTCTGTGAGCTTGGTTGGTATGATTTTGGTTTTTGGGAGTTTGCTGAGAATTGTTTTATGTCCAATATATGTGGTTGATTTTAGAGTATGGACCATGTGCAGATGTGAAGAATGTATGTTCTGTTGTTTTCGGATGGAAAGTTCTGTAGATTTATATTAGGTCCATTTGGTCAAGCATTGAGTTCAGGTCCTGAATATTTGTGTTAGTTTTCTGCCTCGATGATCTGTTCAATAGTGTCAGTGGGGGTATTCAAGGCTCCCACTATTATTGTGTAGTTATCTAAGTCTCTTTGTAGGTCTCTAGGAACTGGTTTTATGAATCTGGGTTGAGCACATATGTATTTAGGATACATAGGTCTTCTTGTTGAATTGAGTCCTTTACCATTATTTAATGCCCTTCTTTATCGTTTCTTGATCTTTGTTAGTTTGAAGTCTGTTTTGTATGCAATAGAATAGCAGCCCCTGCCCTTTTATGTTTTCTTTTTGCTTGGTAAATTTTTCTCCATCTCTTTACTTTAAGCCTAGAGGTGCCAGTGCATGTGAGATGGGTCTCTTTAAGACAGTATACCATTGGGTTTTGCTTTCCACTCTGTGCCTTTTAATTGGGGGCATTTAGCCCATTTACATTCAAGATTAGTATCGATACATGTGGCTTTGATCCCATCATCTTGTTGTTAGCTGGTTATTATGCAGACTTGTTTGTGTGGCTGCTTTAGAGTATCACTTGTCTATGTACTTAAGTGTATTTTTATAGTGGCTCATAATGGTCTTTCCTTTCCATATTCAGTGCTTTCTTCAGGACCTCTTGTAAGGCATGTCTGTTGGTAACAAATTCCCTTAGCATTTGCTTGTCTGAAAGTATTTTATTTCTCCATTGTTTAGGAAACAGCTTGGCTAGATATGAAATTCTTGGTTGAAAATTTTGTTTTGTAAGAATGCTGAATATAGGCCCCCCCAGTCTCTTCTGGCTTGTAGGGTTTCTGCCGATAGGTCTGCTCTTAGCCTGATGGGGTTCCCTTAGCAGATGACCTGCGCTTTCTTTCTAGCTGCCCTTTTTTTTTTTTTTTTTTTTTTTTGAGTTGGAGTTTCACTCTGTCACCCAGGCTGGAGTGCAATGGCACAATCTCGGCTCACTGCAACCTCCGCCTCCTGGGTTCAAGCGATTCTCCTGCCTTAGCCTCCTGAGTAGGTGGGATTACAGGCATGTGCCACCACACCGGGCTAATTTTGTATTTTTAGTAGTGATGGGGTTTCTCCATGTTGGTCAGGCTAGTCTCGAACTCCTGACCTCAGGTGATCCAGCAGCCTCAGCCTCCCAAAGTGCTGGGATTACAGGTGTGAGCCACTGCGCCCAGCCCTAACTGCCTTTTTACTTTCATTTTGACCTTGGAGAACCTGAAGATTATGTGTTTTGGGATGGCCTTCTTTTGTAGCATTTTTCAGGAGTTCTCTGCATTTCCTGAATTTGAATGTTGGCCTCTCTGCAAGATTGGGGAAATTTTCATGGACGATATCCTGAAATATGTTTTCCAAGTTCCTTGGTTTCTCTCCCTCTCTTTTCTCTTTCAAGGACGCCAGTGAACCATAGATTTGGTCTGTTTACATAATCCCATATTTCTTGGAGGTTTTGTTCATTCTTCATTGTTTTTTTCTTTATTTTCATCTGACTGAATTATTTAGGAGAGCCAGTTTTCAACCTCTGAGATTCTTTCCTCAGCCTGGTTGATTCTGATGTTAATACTTACAAGTACATTACTGTGTTTTTCAGCTCTATCAGATCAGTTTGTTTGTTTCTTTTTTTGACACAGAGTCTTACTCTGTCTCCCAGGCTGGAGTGTAGTGATGCTATCTTGGCTTACTGCAACCTCTGCCTCACAGGTTCAAGCAATTCTCCCACCTCAGCCTCCCGAGTAGCTGGGATTACAGGCATGCACCACCACACTCGGCTAATTTTTTTTGTATTTTTTAGTAGAGATGGGGTTTCACCATGTTGGCCAGGCTGGTCTTGAACTCCTGACCTCAGGTGATCTACCCACCTTGGCCTCCTACAGTGCTGGGATTACAGGCGTGAGCCACCACACCTGGCCTGTTTCTTTCTTATGATGGCCATTTGGTCTACTACCTCCAGTATTGTTTTATTGTATTCCTTAGATTTCTTGGATTGGGTTTTAACTATCTCCTGTATGTTGATGATCTTCATTCCTATCCTTATTTTGTATTCTACATCTGACATCTCATCCATTTCAGCCTGGTTAAGAATCATTGCTAGGGAACTAGGGCAATTGTTTGGAGGTAAGAAGACACTCTGGCTTTTTGAATTGCCAGAGTTCTTGCACTGGTTCTTTCTCATTTGTGTGGGCTGATGTCTCTTGAATCTTTGAAACTGCTGTCCATTGGATGGATTTTTTTTGCTTTTTTCTTCTTTGATGCCCTTGGGGTTTGATTATAGAATAAGGTGGTCTGTTGGCTGGCCTTGATTCTAGTCTACTCCTGGATCTTGGAGGACCTCCCACCTCCGATTACTCTGTCCCTGCCCATGTTTCTTTTGTTGGGTGTTCGGTTGCACAGAGCTGAATCAGGCAGGGGCTGCAGTTGGCATACAAGCCATATCCTTGCCAGGTCAGCCCTAATCTTCTGTCTGTGTGCTTCCTGGGAAAACATGAAATTTCTGGGGAACACAGATTGTAGAGAGGAATGAAGCTGGGGACCAGCCTGTCTGGGCTCAGCATGGAGCCAGGAGAACCACTGGAACATGGGAAAGAGTGAGTGGGTGAGTGCCCCAAGGGGGATTCATACTCTCCACAGGGACCTATGCAAAACTGGGAATGGCAGAATCACCTTGGCTTCCCCCTAAACCCCCCTACTGCACTATATACTGAGGTAGAATTCAGGCAGAAGTGGTACTGCTGGGTTGGAAGCTCTAGTGGGTGTGGCCCATCTGGCTATCAGAGGCAAGGGTGGGTGGAGTTGCCCACCCTGCCATCCAGGTGTTTCCAGGGTAATAGGAGGCTGCACTTCTCAGCAAATTCAAGCAGAAGTAGGACTGCTTGTCTGTAGGCTGTAGCAGGCATGGCTTACCTGTCTGCTGGTGGTGGTGGTGGCTGGGGACGCTCACCCTGCCATCTGGCTATTTCCTGGGACAACAGGAAGCTCTGCCCTCTAGCTGAGTTCACATAGGAGTGGGAACACTGGGCCAAAAACTCTAGCAGGCATTATCTGCCTGGTTACCAGTGGCGGGGGTGGGTGGGGTTGCACACTCTGCCATCCATGTATTTCTCGGGACAACAGGAAGCTGTGCCCTCCATTCAAGTTCATACAGAAGCAGGGACAACAGGAAGCTGTGCCCTCCATTCAAGTTCATACAGAAGCAGGGCCACTGGGCTGGAAGCTCTGGCACCTGGTTACCAGTAGTGGGGTGGGCGGGGTCATGGGCTCTGCCTGCCATCCAGGTGTTTCCTGGACCAACAGGAAGCTATGCCTTCTGGCTCAGTTCACACAGAAGTGGGGTTGCTGGGCTGCAAGCTCTAGCAGGTATTGCCAGCCTGGCAACCAGTGGTGGGGGCAGGTGTCTACTGTCCAGGTGTTTCCTAGGACAGCAGGAGACTGCACTTCCCAGCTGAGTTCACACAAAAGTGGGACCACTGGGTTGCAAGCTCTAGCAAGTGTTCCCCACCGGGCTCCAAGTGGCAGAGTTGGGTTGAGTGGCTGGCTCAGTAAGGGCTGAAGCAGGACTGCTGGGCTGGAAACTGGTGCCTAGCCCTGTCCGGCAAGGAGGGGTGGAACAATTTTACTGCTTCCAGGTACTGCTACTGCAGCCTCTATTGGGGCTATAATGCTGGTGCTGGTCTGCTCCAGGGCCCAAGCCTTGTAGAGGTCCCCTTGCACTCAGGAGTTGCCCCTAAAAAATGTCTGACTGGCTTTCTGCCTCAGTCTAAAGTGTGGTAGCAGGGTGTTGGGGGAAACCAGGGGGATTCTCCCATTCCCAGTCTTGCACAAGTCCTTCTGAACAGTGTGAATCACCCTGGGGGCTCTCACCCACTCGCCCTTTCTCATGTTGTAGTGGTTCCCCTGGCTCCATGCTGAGCCCAGACAGGCTGGTCCCCTGCTTCATTCCTCTCTGCAATCTGTGTTCCCTGCTGCCTTGATGGATCGAATGTGGTTTCTCAGATGGTTGGCCTGCAGGGTCAGTGTTCACTAGCCCTTTTGTTTTCTCTCGGTGAGAGTGGAGCACATGAGCTGCTTCTAATTCGCCATCTTGGCCCCTCACCTATTTGTCTTTTTAAATGTCATATTAATATGTCATTCTTAGTTGTTTTTCTAAGGCATATCACACTCCTTCCTACACTCATGCAGCTATCTTTTTTTTTCTTTTGAACTCCTATGCCTTTGACTGCTAATGTTCCTTTGTTTATCAGTGGCTGCTCTAGGATTTGAAATACGCGTTTTAGATACCATGGACTGTCTTCAAATAATGTTATGCCACTTTACATTAAAGGACCTAACAAGAGTATGCTTTTATTTTCTCCCTCCTTTGCATTGTGCTATTATTGTCATTTATTTTGCTTTTATAGATTTATAAACTCGACAATATAATTTATTTTTGCTTTAAATAGTCAATTATAAGCTGGGCACGGTGGCTCATACCTGTAATCCCAGCACTTTGGGAGGCCGAGGTGGGCAGATCACCTGAGGTCAGGAGTTTGAGACCAGCCTGCCCAACATGGTGAAACCCTGTCTCTCCTAAAAATACAAAAATCAGCCGGGTATGTTGGCATGCACCTATAGTCCCAGCTACTTGGGAGGCTGAGGCGGGAGAATCTCTTGAACCCTGGAGGCAGAGGTTGCAGTGAGCCGAGATCGCACCACTGCACTCTAGCCTGGATGACAGAGCGAGTCTCTGTCTCACAAAAAAAAAAAAAAAAGTCAATTGTATTTTATCCAGCATACATTTTTCATTTTTAGCAATCTCAAACTTATAGGAAGTTGCAAACACAGAACATTTTTTCCTGAATAATTTGAGAGTAAGTTGCCAACATGATGCCATGAATATTATCGATGTATTTCCTATAAACAGGGCATGCTTTTACAGTTGATCATCAAAATCCTCCCAATTCAGGTTTATTCAGTTGTCCCAAAAGGTTCTAGCAAAAGGACCCTGTGCAGTTCATATGTTGCAATTGGTTGTCATGTCTCCTTGGCCTCCTTCAGTTTGGAATAGTTACTCAATCTTTCTTTAATTTTCATAACCTTGACATAAAGATTAGGGATGTTTTATTGTAGAATGTCTCTCAATTTGGGCTTGTTTTATGTATAATATCTGCATGAGTAGACTAATGTTAGGCCTTTTTGTTAGAAAGACCATAGACGTGGTCTCATGGCATCATCTTAGTAGCACAGGACTTGGATTTAGGCAGTTGACTTCTTCTTTGGCTCCATCTATCACCTGCCTTGGGCTCCAATACCCTACAATAAGCCATGCCTCCTCATTGCCTTCCTTTTCCCACTTGGGCTCTGATATTTCACTCCGGGCCATTCCTCCTGGGAGACACCCTCCTCACCCTTCTTGAGCTCCAAACCCTGTGCCAGAATGGCCCACTGATTGGATACCCTCCTTTCCACACTTGTTCTGATATACCTGCCCTGGACCACTTCAGCTCCTCCCATACCCTTCGTCTGGCATGGATGTCTACTCTGCTTGGCCCAATCTAATGACTGTGAGATTGAACTCTATGGGAAGGAGAAAGGAAAAGGGTAATGGAAGGGGTTCAATTATTTTTTAAAACAATTAAAACCCCAGAAAAACTTATTTTATATTTCTCCACAAATTGTTCATTTTTTGTGCTTTTTCTTTAGATCTGAGTTTTCATCTGGAGCTATTTTTCTTCAACATAAAGAACCTCCTTTAACATTTCTTGAAGCACAAGTCTGTTAGTGCTAAGTTTTCTCAGTTTTATTTTTCTGAAAAAGCATTTTGCCTTTATTTATAGAATTCTAGGCTGACAGGTTTTTTTTTAAGTTTATTAATTCTATTTTAAGATATAATTCCATCATCCTCTGGCTAGCATTGCTTTAAATCAGTTAGGGGCTAAATATTTTTTTTTCTGCTTTTGTAAGTAAGGTGTCTTTTTTTCTTGCTGCTTTTAAGATTTCTCTATCATCGACTTTTCAGCAGTTTGATTATGATGTGCCTTTATGTGATTTTCTTTATGCTTGTCCAGTTTGGAGTTCATTGAGCTTCTTAGATCTGTGGGTTTATATTTTTAGCAAATTTAGAGGTTTTCAGCCATTATTTCGTCAGCTATTTTTCTGTCTCCTTCCTCTTTTTGGGACTCCAGTTATACAGATATTACATAACTTAGATAACTTAATATTGTCCCATAGGTCATTGAGTTTCTGTTCATTTTTTGTTAGCCTTGTTTTTCTTTCTGTGTTTCATTTTGAATAGTGGTTATTGCTATTTCTTCAAGTTTAGTAATTTTTTAATGCAAGTGTCTGATTTGCTGTTAGGCTCTTCCAGTGAACTTTTAAATTACAGATATTGTATTAATCTCGAGAAGTTTCCTTTGGTTCATTTTTAAAATCCCACTTCCCTTCTTTTTAAGTTCATTTTTTTCTTTATATCCTTGAACATTTTTATAATAGCTGTTTTAAAGAATCTGTTTACTAGTTCTGTTATCCTTGCAATTTCTCTGTGTGTTTCTATTTTTGGTTTCTCTCTTAGTTATTTGTCACGTTTTCCTGCTTCTTTACAAATCTAGTAATTTTTTATTATATGTTGGATAATCTTATAGGTTATATTGTTGAGTGTCTAAATGTTGTCTTTCTTTGAAGAGAGTTGAATTTTATTCTGGTAGTTAATTTACTTGAAGATAAGTTTAATCTTTTCCATTTATATTTAAGCATTTTAAGGGAAAATCTAGAATAACTTTCACACTAAGGTTAGTTTATCTCTGTTTCTATCATATGACATTTCTGGGTCTTTATTGAATGCCCCAAGTATTCAATGACACATCTCCATTTTGGTTTGTTTTAACTTATAAATTTCTCAATCCTGTTTGAACTGTACTAGTGACTCAGCTTACAGTTCCCGGGTATATGTTTTGTCCCTGGTAGATATTTTTTGTTCAGCTTCATGGTGTCTCACTCTGTGCATACACAGCTTAGAATACAGTCGAAGACTCAAGAAGATCCATATGCGTATTTCTCAAGCTCTCATTCTGTGTAGCTCCCACTTTTCTGCCCTAAAATTCCAGCAGCCTCAACAAACTTGAACTCCAAGATCTGTCTTCTTGGCTTAGTGAGACTATCTGGCACCCCTTCTATCATAAGTAGCTAATATACACCCCCAAGTAGTAAACCTGGGCTATCATAGATCTTGTGTCATTTTTTTCCCTTCTTTTGGAGATCACAATACTGTGCTGCCTTGTTATCTACATCTAAAAGCAGTTGTTTCATGTATTTTTTCCATTTTTAATATTTTATATTGGGAAAGATAGCCTTGTACCAGTTACCTTGTGGGTGACTGTTTATAGTTTTCTGAACTTGCATGGTAGCCAACTTCAGCCATAATAGTTTCTGACTGTCCTTCTATGGGTCTCTTCTTTTTTTTTTTTCAGTTTCTTACACAGTCTGTCTAAACTCTTATTCTGAACTGAATGTTGTTTCCCCTCAAAATTCACATGTTGAATCCCTGGTCCTCAGTGTACTATATTTGAAGATAGGGCCTGTGGAGAGTTGATAAAAAATTAAATGAGGTCAAAAGGGTGGGGCTCTAATCCAGTAGAACTGGTGCCCTTTTAAGAAGAGAAAGAAACACCAGAGCTCTCTCTCTGCCATATGAGGATGCAATGAGAAGGTGGCTTTCTGCAAATCAAGAAGAGGGCCCACAGCAAGAAATGAATTGACCAGTTTCTTTATTTTGGACTTCATAGCTTCCAGGACTGTGAGATATGTTTCTGTTGCTTAAGCAATCCAGTCTATGGTATTTTTTTTTAATGACGGCCTAAGCAGACTAAAACAACTGTTTAATTTTCATCATGCTAAATCCTCCACTTCACTGCTCTTTGCCTTTACTTTCCATCCTTGTTCACTAAGAAAATATATGCCATCAGGTAGGAACTCCTTCAGCTTTCTTTCTTACCTCCTTCCTCAATCCTGTTTTTCTGATGTCCCTACCCTCTTTTCAAATGTACCTTCATCTGTACCTACTTTTGCTTCCTTTTCTGTTCTCAAGAAATTTTGCCTATATAATGTGCAGTATTTATATCAGATGCTTTTATTTAATTTCTGCCATAGGTAGTGATATTATCTACTTTTGGGCCATTATTAATATCAGTTCTGAGTAAATGAAGTGTAGTTGACAGAAAGCTGTATAGGTAACTTTAAATACAAGATTATTTGTCAATATAATTTTTGTTGCCTCAACCAAGGTACTCAATTGTTGACCTATACTGAGTCATACCTGGAGGTCTAGGACTATGTTCTTTGATTTACAGGCATATGTAAAATATTTATCAAGTAAGTGAATATATCATAAGATTTAAGAAATTAACAAGTTAGTTGAAGGAGTAACGTCTCCAAACTGGCAGAGTAGAACCAATCTGGCCTTCACTCTCCCCGTCAGAAAATGAGCACCAGGATTATCACCATCAGTATGCCAGAACTCAAGTCTGAGGCTGAGTTGATTCCTGGGTGTACAAAGAAATGAAAAACTCTCAGCAGACAGTAAGAGAAATGGACTGCTCTGTTTTGCACTCCTCTAATTTACCAGGGACCATGCAGAAAATTCCTCTGCAACTCAATTTCCACCGTGGAAAAAGTGAAATTGAGGCAGCCAGCCAGCCTCCCCACTGTCTTGAGTTTCTTTGCAGGAAAACTGTTCTTGTGAAGGAACAAGAAGCATAGTGAGTGCCTGTAGGGAGAAAACCCCTGAGAGCGGTTAGAGACAAAGAGCAACCCCAGCCCTTGAAATTCTGCTCTTTATCTTAGCCAAAAGAGACACTAAATCAAAGTGGCTGTTCGGCAGCACCATGCTATAAGAGGCACACTCCATGGGTCCTCTGGGCACAAACCTCTAGCCAGTGTTCTTCTCACACAGTTGGACTGTTCCCTCTGGGGCCTCTTCCACCAACCTATGATGGGCAACGCTCTGAATGTTTGTGAGAACTGAGGCAAACCTGGATGGACTTACAGCACCATCTAGTGCTGAAAAGGAGGTAGCAATCTAGCATTAATGGAATTCAGCAGGCAAACTGCAAAGAACCTCCAAACAACCGTATCTTAGAAAAAGCAGAACAAGCTAGACAGCAAGACTGAAATAAATTACTAATTCTTCAATGCAAAGCCACAGATATACATTCATAAAAACAGCAAACAGGGAAGCATGATCTTCCCAAACAGACCAAGCAAGGAGCTAGTGATTGATAGTAATGAGATGGTAATGTGTGAGCTTTCACACTGAGAATTCAAAATAACAGTTCTAAGAAAACTCAGTGAACTCCAAGATAACACACAAAAGCAATTTATAAATTTATCAGAGAAATGTAACAAGGAGATTAAAAACTTTTTAGTGTTTTAAAAACTCAAACAGAAGAGATGGTCATGGTGGCTCAGGCCTGTAATCCCAGCGCTTTAGGAGGCCAAGGCGGGTGGAGGAGGCTGAGGTACAAGAATCACTTGGACCCAGGAGGCAGAGGTTGCAGTGAGCTGAGATCGTGCCACTGCATTCCAGTCTGGGCCACAGAGTGAGACCCTGTCTCAAAACAAACAAAAATAGCCAGGTGTGGGGGCTCAAACCTGTAATCCCAGCACTTTGGGAGGCTGAGGCAGGTGGATCACGAGGTCAGGAGTTTGAGACCAGCCTGACCAACATGATGAAACCCTGTCTCTACTAAAAATGTAAAAATTAGCTGGTATGGTGGTGTGCGCCTATAATCCCAGCTACTCAGGAGGCTGAGTCAGGAGAATTGCTGGAACCCAGGAGGTGGAGGTTGCAGTGAGCCGAGATCACACCACTGAACTCCAGCCTGGGCAACAGAGTGAGACTCTGTCTCAAAAAAAAAAAACCCTAAACAACAACAACAACAACAAACACAAACAGAAATCCTGGAACTGAGAAATGCATTTGCTGAACTAAAAAATGCATTAGAGGCTCTCAATAGCAGAATGGATCAAGCAGAGAAGAGAATCAGTGAGTCCAAAGACAGGCAATGTGAAAATATGCAAAGGAGAAAAAAGAAAAAGAATGAAAAGGAATGAAGAATGCCTACAAGATATAGAGAATAACCTCTAAAGAGCAAATCTAAGAGTGGTTGGCATTCAAAGGAAGTTGAGAAAGAGCAATGGTTAGAAAAATTATTTAAAGAAATAATAATAGAAAACTTTTGAAACCTAGAGAAAGATATAAATATCCAAGTCAGGAAGGTCAGAGATCACCAAATAGATTCAACACAATTAAGACGACCCCAAGGCATATAATAAACTCTTAAAGGTCAGGGTCAAAGAGGATTCTAAAAGCAGCAAGAAAAAGAAGGAAATAACACATCAAGGAGGTCTGATTTGTCTGGAAACAGCAAACAGTGGAAACTATATAGGCCAGGAGGGAGTGGGACAACATGTTCAAATTGCTGAAGTAAAAAACTGCTAAATGAGAATACTTCATTCAACAAATCTTTCTTTCAAACATGTAGGAGAGATAGTCTTACCCAGACAAACAAAAGCTTAGATAATTCATCAACACCAAAGACATCTTAACAAGAAATGCTAAAGGGAGTTCTTCAATCTGAAAGAAAAGTACACTAATGTGCAAAAAGAAAACAGTTGAACGTATAGAACTCACTGGCAAAAGTAAGTATTCAGACAAATTCAAAATCTTCTAATGGTGTGTCATGGTGTATAATCAACTCATCTCTAGTATGAAGCCTAAAAAATTAGTCTATTGAAAATAATAACTGTAGCAACTTGTTAAGATATAGACAATATAAAAATATGTGAATTCAGACAACAAAAAAATGTGGTAGATTGAGTTAAAGTGTAGAGTTTTAAAGTTTTTTACTTTGTTTCTTTGTGATCAAAGTTCAATTGTAATCTGTTTAAAATAACTTGCTATTTCTGTAAGATGTTTTTTGTAATTCTCATGGTAACAACAAAACTAAAACCTGTAATAGATACACTCAAAATAAAGAGCAATGAATTAAAACATTACCGCCAGAGAAAAGTAAGTGTTCAGACAAAGCACAAAAGAAGATAGTAAAAAAGGAAGAAAGGAGAGGAGTTTCAAAACAACCAGAAGACAAGTAACAGAATGGCAGTAGTCAGTCCTTACCTATTGTATTAGTTAGGGCCCTCCAGTGGGACTGAACCAATAGGATATATGGATGTACAAAAGGGATTTTATTAGGGAGAATTGGTTCTCATGATTACAAGGCGAAGTCCCACAATAGGCTGTCTGCAAGCTGGGGAAAGAGAGAAGCTAATAGTGTCTCAGTCCAAATCCAAAAGCCTCAGAACTAGGGAAGCTGACAGTACAGCCCTCATTCTGTGGCCAAAGGCCCGAAAGCCCCCAGGAAGCCACTGGTGAAATTCCCGGAGTCCAAAGGCCAAAGTACCTGGAGTCTGATGTCTAAGGGCAGGAAGAGAGGAAGCAAGTGTCCAGCAGGGAAGAAGAAAGAGAACCACAAGATGCAGCAAGCAAATTTATCCCACCTCCTTCCACCTGCTTTGTTCTAGCTGTGCTGGCAGCCAATAGGATGTGGCCCACATTGAGGGTGGGTCTTCCTCACCTAGTCCACTGAAACAAATATCAATCTCCCTTGGCAACACTCTCACAAACACAATTAGAAACAATACTTTACCAGTCGTCTAGGCATCCCTCAATCCAGTCAAGTTGGCACCTAATATTAACCATCGCACCTATCAATAATAACATTTAATATAAATGGACTAAATTCTCCAATTAAAAGACAATGAGTGGCTGAATAGATTTTTGTTTTAAAGACCCAGATACATACTGCCTACAAGAAACCCATTTCACATACAGGCACATGTAGACTGAAGGTGAAGTGGTAGGAAAAGCTATTCCAGGCCAGGCATTGTGGCTCAAGCCAGTAACCCTAGCACTTTGGGATGCTGAGGCAGGTGGATCACTTGAACCTGGGAGTTTGAGACCAGCCTGGGCCACATGGTGAAACCCTGTCTCTACAAAAAAAAATACCAAAAAAAAAAAAAAAATGTAACTGGGTGTGGTGGGATGTGCCTGTAGTCCCAGCTACTCAAGAGGCTGAGGTGGGAGGATTGGTTGATCCCAGGAGGTTGAGGCTTCAGTGAGCCATGATTGTGCCACTGCACTCCAGCCTGGGTAACAGAGTGAGACCCTGTCCAAAAACAACAGCAACAACAAAACAATATTTCACGTAATTGGAAACCAAAAAAGAGCAGGAGTAGCTATGCTTATTATATCAGATATAATAGATTCAAGTCAAAAACTGTAAAAAGAGACGAAGGTCACTGTATAATGATAAAGGAGCAACTCAGTAAGAAGATATAACAATTGTAAATATATGTGCATCCAATATTGGAGCATTCAGATATGTAAAGCAAACGTTAATAGATCTAAAGGGAGAGCTAGATTGCAATACAATAATAGTAGGGGACTTCAACACCCCACTCTCAGTAATGGACAAATCATGCGGACAGAAAATCAACAAAGAAACATTGGAGTGATGTTACGCCCTAGACCAATGGACCTAACTGACATTTACAGAACATTTCATCTTACTGCTGCAGAATATACAATGTTTTCTTTAGCATGTAAAGCATTCTCCAGGATAGACCATATTTTAGGACATAAACCAAGTCTCAACACATTCAAAAAGTTGACATTATATCAAGTATATTTTCTGATCACAATGGAATAAAACTAGAAATAAACAACAAAAGCAACTTTGGTTTTTTATTGTTTTTTAAAAATTCATTCAATTTTTTTTAATTGAAAACATAGAGTCAGGGTCTTGCTCTGTTGGCCAGACTGGTCTCTAACTCCTGTGTTAGCAATCCTCCTGCCTTGGCCTTTCAAAGTGTTGGGATTGGATTACAGGTGTGAGCCACCATGCCCAGCCTAAACATGACTTTGGAAACTATACAAACACATGGAAATTAAACAACATACTCCTGAGTAATTAATTGGTCAGTGAAGAAATTAAGATGAAAATTTTTAAATATCTTAAGTTAAAAAAATGAAAATAAAAACACACCAAAACAACATACCAAAATCTATGGGATATAGCAAAATCAGAGCTAAGAGGGAAGTTTATAGCAATAAATGCCTATATCAAAAAAATAGAAACATTTCAAATAAACAACCTAATGATGCACCTCAAGAAACCGGAAAATCAAGAACAAACCAAACCCCAAATTAGTAAAAGACAGGAAATAATAAAGATCAGGGCAGAAGTAAATTAAGACTGAAAAAATGCAAATGATCAACACAACAAAAAGTTGTTTTTTTGAAAAGATAAAATGGGCAAATCTTTAGTTAGACTAAGAAAAAAAGACCCAAATAAAATCAGAGACAAAACATGAGACATTGCAACTGATACCACAGAAATACTAAGGATCATTAGAGAGTATTGTGAACATCTATGCCAACAAATTGGAAAACAGAAGAAATGGATACATTCCTATATACATGAAGCCTATCAAGATTGAACCATGAAGAAATAGAAAACCCAAATAGACCCACAGCAAGTAATGAGATTAAAGCAGTAATATAAAGTGACCAATTAAAGGAAAGCCAGACCTGATGGCTTCACTGCTGACTTCTACCAAATATTTAAAGAATAATTAATACCAATTCTATTGAAACTATTCCAAGAAATTGGAGAGGAGGGAATATTTTCAAACTTATTCTATGAGGCCAGCATTATCCTGATACCAAAACCAGACAAGGAGACAACATGAAAACCACAGTCTAATATTCCTGATTAACATAGATGCAAAAATCTTCGACAAAATACTAGCAAACAGAATACAACAACATGGTAAAAAGATCATTCTCCATAATCAAGTGGGGTTCATCCCAGGGATGCAAAGATGGTTCAACATACACAAATAAATAAACATAATACATCTCATTAACAAAATCAAAGACAACCATATGAACATTTCAATAGATGCTGAAAAAGCATTTAATAAAATTCAACATGCTTTTATGATAAAAAAAAAAACCCTCAACAATTTGGGTATAGAAGGAACAAACCTTAAAAAATAAAGACTGTATATGGTGAACCCACAACTAACATCATGCTGAATGAAGAAAAATTGAAAGCCTTTCCTCTAAGATTAGGAATAAGGCAAGGATGCCCACTTTTACCACTTTTATTCAACATAGTACTGGAAGTCCTAGCCAGAGCAACTACGTGAAAGAAAGAAAGGGTATCCAAATTGGGAAGGAGGAAGTCAAATTATTCTTGTTCACAGAGGACATGATATTATATTTTTAATTTTTATTATTATTATTATTGTTATTATTATTATTTTATTTGTAGAGATGGAGTTTTGCCATGTCATCCAGGCTGGTCTCGAACTACTGGGCTCGAACAATCTTCCTGCCTCAGCCTCCCAAAGTGCTGGGATTACAGGCAGGAGCCACTGCGCCCAACCTAATATTATATTTGGAAAAACGTAAAGACTCCACCAAAAAACTGTTAGAACTGATAATCAAATTCAGTAAAGTTGCAGGATAAAAAAATCAGCATATTAAAATCAGTAGCATTTATATATGCCAACAGCAAATAATTTTGAAAAGAAATCAAGAAAGCAATCCCATTTACAATAGTTGCAAAAAATATAAAATATCTAGGAATAAATTTAACCAAAGAAGTGAAAGATCATTAGAAGGAAGACTGAAACACTAATGAAAGAAGTTGAAGAGAACACACGAAAAATGGAAAGATAGCCTTTGCTCATAGATTAGAAAACAGTCAACAAAGTGAAGAGGCCACCAACAGAATAGGAGAAAATATTTGCAAACTGCCCATCTGAAAAGGGATTAATAACCCAAATATATAAGGAACTTAATAGCAAAGAGAACATAAAAAGAACCAATAATTTGATTTTGAAATAGACAAAAGATCTGAACAGACATTTCTCAAAAAATGACATACAAATGGCCAAAAAGTATATGAAAACATGTTCAACATCACAAATCATCAGGGAAATGCATACCAAAAGCACAATGAGATATCATCTTTTATCAGAAAGACAAAAAATAACATGCTTATGAGGATGCAGAGAAAGGGGAACACTCATACACTGTTGGCGGGAACGTAAATTAGTACAGTGATATGGAAGACAATGTGGAGGTTCCTAACAACTGAAAATAGAACTACCACATGATCCAGCAATCTCACTGCTGAGTATAAATCCAAAAGAAAGGAAATCAGCATACCAAAGATATCTCACTCCCATGTTTATTGCAGCACTATTTACAATGACCAAGAGTATCTGTCACCGTAAGTGTTCATCAACAGATGAATGGATAAAGAAAATGTGGTATATGTACACAATGGAATATGATTAGGCATAAAAAAAAAAGAAGGAAATTCTGTCATTTGCAGCAATATGGATGGAACTGAAGGTCATTATGTTAAGTGAAATAAGCCAGGCACAGAAAGACAAATATCACATGTTCTCACTCATTGTGGGAACTAAAAAAGTGGATCCCATGGAGTTAGAGGATATATTGGTGGTTACCAGAGTCTGGGAAAGGTAGGGAGTATGGGGGGATAGAGAGTGGTTAGTTAATGGGAACAAAAATACAGTTAGGAGGAATAAGAATTAGTGTTTGATAGTACAGTTGGGTGACTATAGTTAACAATAATTTATTGTATATTTTAAAATAGCTAGAAGAGAAGAACTGGAGTCTTCCCATAAAAAGATAAATGTTGGAGGTGATTAATATCCCAGTTACTCTGATTTGATCATTACACATTGTATGCATATATTAAAGTATCACGTGTACCCTCAAAATATGTACAACTATTATGTATCCATTTTAAAAAAGAAATTACTTCATGGTGTTCCAATCCAATGTTAAGAAAGATGGTGCAGATCTATAATAAAAGCATGAATGTTTTCCCCGGCCATTCATTTTGTGTCTGAAAGTCAAATCTCTAAGCAGTTATTGATGAATAGACATAAATGGCAAGCTTTCAATAACTATAAAAATATTCTAGTGCTGGTTGGAACAGAAGAATAAAGGGATAAGGTTTTGGAAAATCTTAAGACTTCACGTTTTTTATGAACACATCATCTTTCTTTTTATGGATCTCTCGGTCTAGTAATTCTCAAATATGTCAGTGAGCACTGTCTTCAACTACCAATATAATAAAATATAACCAATTGTAAGACTTAAAGAAATAAGGGCTATTTGTTTCATATTACACAATGTGCAGAGAAAAGCAGTCCAAGGCCGGTCATCCACAATACCAATAAAAATGAAGTCTTTCTATCTTGTTAGTCCACAGTCCTTAGGATCTTTTTGCTTGTCTTATGATTGCAATATGTCTACTGCACCTCCTGCCTCATGTTCTTTTACCAGGCCAGAGAGGGGAAAAAGCACAGTGGTAAAGGCAAGATGTTTGTTGATTTGTTTATGAGGAAATCCAAAGTTTCCCCAAATTCCCACAGTCAGAAATTTCATTGATGTGTTTTAGGTTAGAACTTTGTCACAAGGCCATGTTAAACTGCTGGGGAGGAGAGGACTTTGGGTGGAGTTTGAGTGAGTTAATCAGTATAGTCTGTCTCACTGAATGTGGATTTGAGCTGCCAGTCATCAGTATCTAAAAGGGCATTTTTCCTTGCCAGAAAAGATCTTGTTTGGGTTGCAGTAAAAAGGCAAAACAACAACAAAGGAACAATCACGGCAGATAAAAAGTAAGCAAGTGTTTAATAAGTCATTATATCAGTGCTGCAAAGGAACTCTGGTCTAATGCTCTTTCCTATCCCAGACCCCTGTGGTGAACAATTCAAAGGCCAAAAAAGCCAACTACTGAAGAACCACAGCACCCACAGTCTAGCAAATCATTTCATAATGGGATCCAGGGCCTAGAAAAGCTTGTATATGGAAACAGCAACCATTATGACAAACTATGAACTTACATATTTTCTCAACAGCAATCTTTTAGTTTGACAGTATATTGATTAAAAGTCCAGGCTCAGGACTCAGGGAGAACTGGGTTTAAATCCAGTCTCAACTGTTTACTAGCAATATGACCTTGGGCAATTTCAGCCCTCTTGGCCTTTGATCTTTAAAATTACTTCACCCCTATTTTCCCACCAAACCCCAAACTAATAGCAAAGAGTTTGGATTAATCTAAGTTTTAGGTTCACTTTGGGAAAACCATTTCACAATATGGGAAATGTGTAGAATTGCTGGGGAGTGTTGCTCAGGACAGTGGAAATTATTGCCAGTTTTTGCATTTTAAAGATTACTTTCTGCTATGATGTTATGGCTTATGAGTATGCTTTTATTTATTTATTTATTTATTTGTTTATTGAGACAGAGTCTTGCTCTGTCACCAGGCTGGAGTGCAGTGGCGCCATCTTGGCTCACTGCAACCTCCGCGTCCCGGGATCAAGCGATTCTCCTGCCTCAGCCTCCTGAGTAGCTGGAACTACAGGTGCATGCCACAACGCCTGGCTGATTTTTGTATTTTTAGTAGAGACAGGGTTTCACCATGTTGGCCAGGCTGGTCTCAATCTCTTGACCTTGTGATCCGCCTGCCTCTGCCTCCCAAAGTGCTGGGATTACAGGCGTGAGCCACTGCGCCCGGCCTGTTTTTTTTTTGTTTGTTTGTTTTTTGAGATGGAGTCTCGCTCTGTCGCCCAGGCTGGAGTACGGTGGTGCGATCTCAGCTCACTGCAAGCTCCGCCTCCCGAGTTCACGCCATTCTCCTGCCTCAGCCTCCCGAGTAGCTGAGACTGCAGGCACCCGCCACCACGCCCAGCTAATTTTTTGTATTTTTAGTAGAGATGGGGTTTCACCGTGTTAGCCATAATGGTCTCGATCTCCTGACCTCATGATCTGCCTGCCTTGGCCTCCCAAAGTGCTGGGATTACAGGCATGAGCCACCGTGCCTGGCCGACTATGCTTTTAATGCCTTCTTTCACCCCAGCTTCCGTCATGCTCATGGGGAATAAAATAGAGCCCTTTGGGGCCCAGATTTATAAAGTCTACCAGAGTGCTCAAACCATAGCATGATCAAGCTAGAAGAGAGCTTAGAGATGTTTGTGCTAAGCTTTTACCTTTTACAAGAGGGACAGCTGTGGATCTGATAAATTTTATGTGCGAATCTGAAAGAGCCAATCTCTCAAGATGAATTTTGAATACCTAACTGGGCTTAAATTTAAAATAGAGTCAGGTGGCCATTTGCTGACTAGAGCTCACACACATACTCTGAGTTCCCAGAAAACCTACACATCTGCTTAACTTTGGGGTTGTCATAGCTAACAGTTTCTGTCCACATGGCTTGAACCAACCAATAGAGTGTAGCCTGCACTGACCAATCAGAAGTCAGCAGCATTGACCAATCAGAAGTCAGCAAGTGTCAACCAATCAGAACTAAGCCAGTTTGAATCCTGTGTTTGCATAAGAGGACCTGAGTGGAAAGCTGGGTGGGAACTTTAACTCTAAAAGCGAAACCCTCCTTTTTTCTTTAATGTATCTTTTGTTTCCACTGAAGGCTTTGTCTTCCCTGTTTGGAAACTGTTCACTGGAATAAAGTCTCTCTTCTCTAAATTCCTTTTCAGATAACTTTTTTCACATCCCCAAAGTCAGACAACTACAAAACTGAGGGCAGGACCTGGTTTTTCTGTGTCCTTGGCTAAGCTTATAGCCTCTATATCTTTCTATTTTTTCCTCTTGGAGAATTCTAAAGAAATAGAATATATATTAATATTTCATTCATGAGACAAAAAGCAGTAATTAAGAATATTATACATCTGTTTAGTTGTCCTGTCCTTAAAAAAACAAGGGTAACTTTTTTAAAGTTACTAAATCTTGATATGACAGAAAAAAAAGCCAGTATTATTTTTATAGATATCCTCAAAATTTTCCCAAATAATGTGCAGAATGTTCATTAAAAATGCAGATGTAAAAAGAGTAGATTTATATAATAGCATATAAATATAGAATTTAATTATTCTAAGACTAATATCTTGAATGGTTGGGTTTGTTATGCTTATTAATGTATAATAGATTTGCAAAGTTAATTTTTTAAATCATACTTTTTAAATGGCATTTAATCTGGTTCACTAACTCTCAGGGACTTGAGGAGGAAAGATGTGAAAACAAAAATGTGATGTGAATTTGGTCTGAACCTTATTTAAAATGTTTAGAAGTGTTAGTTTTTTAAATGAATTGAGGTTTTTTATATACAGGCTGTTTAATGTTTTGAAGGAATAATTGAAACCAGCAATTTGGATTGGGATACAATTTGAACTTACTTGGAATACACATAACAAACTGTAGTCTTGCATTTTAGGTTCAGTTACATCAACTCATGAAAACAAGTCAGGTTCTGTTTTGCAACCATTTTTCTTAGTATCATTTACCCGTTAGGAAATGCTGCTTAGTTAGCAGATGGTAGGGCTCATACACTATCAGTCAAACTGTTGGCCAAACTTAGAGCTAGTGGGAGGGTTGGCAAAGACTGTTTTCCGTGAAAATACAAGTTTTTTTTTTTTTCCTTCTGTGTAGTTTGGCAAGGAACACAGAGAAAAGCCTTATGCTGATGAATTTGGAAACTCTAAATAATATAGTTAAGTAATGCAGTTTCTTAAAATGTAAAATTACTTGATTAGTTTAATAATATAAGTGTTGCTTTAGGGTTGTCTTCATTTTAAACAACTATGACTTCTTATTTGTAAAAGATATATGTCATGTGGACTTGCAAACGGTTATAAAATCACCTTCAGATTTTACTGTGTTGATGACTCATTTTCTCACTTGGGGAAGAAAAGAAACCTGGATAGCTATTAAAACTAGTACCATGTTGTAAAAGAGCCAGATGGTTCAGGCCTGTTTGATTAAATTACTTAGAATTACTTGTAAAACAAAAGAATATTCCCAGTGACTTTTCAGATCTATGTTTTGATAACCTCAGGGGTCTGACCTTATTTCACCAATGCAGACAGTGGTTCCAGGTTTCATAGCTGTGTACTGTGTGCACTTCACATAAGGAAATGTTCCACAACCACATTGCTCTATCAAGGAAGTATGTGGATGTTGGCTCAAGTTGTGGTGTGGGTGAAAAAGCAAATGAAACAAAACATCTAGAAGTCACTTTGGGAACAGTTTATTTTTGGTGGAACATTGTTCTACCTATAGACCTCACTTTCATCACTTTAGTCTTAATCGCTGTCTCTGTAAAAGTGTTTACAGGCTGGGCGTGGTGGCTCATGCCTGTAATCCCAGCACTTTGGGAGGCAGAGGCAGGTGGATCGCTGGGGTCCAGAAGTTCGAGACAAGCCTGAGCAACATGAAAAAACCGTGTCTCTATGAAAAATACAAAAATTAGCCAGACGTGGTGGCATATGTCTTGTAGTCCCAGCTACTCGAGGGGCTGCGGTGGGAGGATTGCTTAAGTCTGGGGAGGTTGAGGCTGCAGTGAGCTGTGACCGTGCCACTGTACTCCAGCCTGGATGACAGAGCGAGACCCCATCCCCCTCCCAAAAAGGGAAAAAGTTTACAAGGGATTTTGATCTAAAGTTTTCATGACTTTTAAATTGCAGAAGCAGTTCTATTAATTTTAGCAGGACCACCCTTGCAAAATGATCTAGCATATGAAAGACAAAAAACTATACCACAGTAAGAGGCAGCCACATGGAAATGGGGAGAATGTGCCCTGTAGTCTGGGTGGCCGCTTCTGTCACTAGCTGTGTGACAGCTGTGGCTGGGCATGCTGCTTAATCTTTTTGTTTCTAAATTGTCTCATTTGTAAAAAGGAGATGATAGAGAATTTGAGAGTAACAAGATGTGTTTGGAAAGGTGGGTTGGGTCTGTGTTGTTGAGGCCTTGAGTATCCACTTAGGAGATGAGTTTTAACCAGTAGGCAGTGAGGGACCACTGCAAGCCAGTAACATGATGGCAGACTTATAAAGCTGTTCCTTTTCCCCCTTCACTGTTCTTCCTTCACCCTCTCCCTGCCCTGGGTGGGTCAAGGGGGTTGGATGAAGTCTGGAGGTAGACAGATTTCTCTAAGAGCATTAGGATAGTATCAGTGGGAAATAAAAAGAAAGGACCCATGTGAGAAACAGAGCATTAACAGAATTCTGGGACCCATAGTATGTGGAGTGAACGAATGAGTGAGGAGGCTGATAGGGCAGCATTGAGACTGGGTTACTGGAGGGGTAGGAGGCTCAGAAGTAATGCATTCAGGAGCAGAGCCAGCTTCTTTATTGATCTTAGAGGCATGACTCACACTGCTCACCACTTATTCCTGACTCATGCTTCCTGTCTTGCTAAGTATTTTTCTTTCCATACCATACAATGTTCCATTGGAATGGTTGGTGGAGCCTAATTCATTTTAGCAGTTTACCATCTGTTTCAGGTGGCTTGTAATTTGCATTGAAGCAATTTATCAATTAACTCAAGAGTCCGTGTTTTATGTTCCAAAGACAGCCCTCCTTTTATTGCACTACAAGGTAACATTAAACAGGAGAGAACTGCCAACTTGCTCTTTCCCATGCCTTCCCTGGCCCTATTATCTTAAATTTCTTTCTATTGATTTATTCCTTCATGTCTAAAACTGTGTTTGAATCAATCGTTTCCTATAAATCATTTCTCAATGCTGCTTCTCTGTAAGTATTCTATTTTTCTCCTGTTATGTGTTGGCAGACTTCTTGACACTACCTCCCACCTGCCCACTGTGACACTCAAAAACTGCTTTAAACAGTCTCTACCTGGGTGTTGAAAGGCACAAGCCAATTCATCATTACCAAAACAGAACTCATCATTTTCTTCCTCCAACCTTCCTTTTCCCCTATATCCTGTCCAACCCTCTCTCTTGTATCCTGTTTCTCAATGAATGGCACTATCATCTGCTCAGTTGACTTGGCCAGAATTTGGAAATATCTTTGATTTCTCTCTTTTACTCCCTACTGCATATTTTTTTCTTTTTAGCATGTAATTTCACTTTCTTTCTTCTCTCCATTCTCTCTGGCACTCATTTTATGTTAGTGACATTACTATCAAATTCAAAGCTGCTGAATTTGTCTTCTAGCATCTACTCTTGACTCTTGACTTTGACCACCTGACTTATTTTTCATTTGTCCACCAGAGTTGTCTTTCTCAGATCACATTTATTCATGTCACTTCCTGGTTAAAATCTCTCCTGAACTCTGTTGGCTTTAACATGCTGCATGAGGTATTTCCAGTTCTAGCTTCCACTACCTCTCAGCTTCATTCTCCATCATTGCTCCAGAGGAGCCCTTGGCTGTAGCCACGTGGAGTCACTCTCTGTTACCCAAGTTCAAGGCACCCTCTCTGGCCATATGCCTTCACCCATCACGTGCTGACTTTGTAGGCTCTCTTCTCTTCTTCCTTGCCCTACTCAGTCCTGCTTAGGTTCAGCTCAGATGTCATCTCTTCCAGAAAGGCTACTTTGATCCTTTGTCCTCTCTCTCAGTCTTGGTTAGTTACCCTTCCTCTCTGTTCCCAGAGTCCCTCTTGAGACACTTTTTACTCTCTTATAATGGCCTAATTTGTGTTTTCTTCTTGGACTATATGTGCCTTGAGGACAGGGACAATGTCTTACCTGCTTTGAATTCACAATCTCTAGATGCTCAGTAAATGTTGGTTGAATGATCGAATGAAAAATGATGTTTTCTTTTCAGCTCCACTATTACAAACTTGGTCTCATCAAGGTCCCAGGAATTTCTTAATCATCAAATCTGATTGCCTATGATCCCTTCTTGTCTTGCTCTTTCAGTAGCACTTGATTCTGGGCTTCTGTGGCATGACATTTCCTGTTTCTTTTCTCTGGGAATAATTTCTCTATCCTCAGAATAGGTTTCTTGCTCTCTCCTCACACCCAGATGTTGGCTCTGGTCTGACTGCACCTCCAGATGTTGACCTTGGCTCTCTGTCTTTGCCCTACATTCTCACTAGGTCATGGCAGTCACAGCTAGGCTTTCGCCCACCACTCTCTGGTGTTGGCATTGATTTGGAATCCTGATAAGGACGTTTCCAATTTACCTATTATTTGGAAACTTTAACCTTTTAAATTCTTGATGAATGTGAAGCCAGTGCTACTTATGATGTGCAGTAATGTTGGGAGAGTGAACTGGTTTTGGGGAAAGAGAAACTTAATTTTAGATTCACTGAATTTGAAATGTCAATGAGGCATTAAGTTAGAAGGTCCTAGAAGTATCTGAAAAGTAAGAGTCACTGAATTCTATGTATACAGCAATTTTAGAGTTATGTGATCCAACCTCTTTTCCAGGAAAATATTCCTCACAGATGTTGTTGAGGTATTAGAGGACACCCCCTTCCGTATCTGAGTTTGGAACCAATTGAGAAATAGACAGATGGAAATGGACATATTATCTGATACAGCTGATAGGAGACTATGACTTAAGATCAGTGACAAAGGATACTACTTCATTCTTTCATTCCTGAATCAGATAGACTTGCCCCTCAGTCACTGCACAGCTGAACAACTGCAGGCCTCCCTATGCTGCTGAGAGCAGACCAGGATGCATGCATCTTGCATTCAGGTCAAGGCAGGGTGGAGCAGGAGCTGAATCGCAAGCCTAGTTCTTTCTCCGGAACACTCCTCCTCTTCTCCTGGGAACACATGAAGGGTAGAGAGAGAGAGGCCCAGAGTGTTTCTAAAGTGTTCTAGGTAGAGATGTGAGGCCAAGGCAATGAAACATCTCCATTAACAGTAATGTTTATCCAGCATTTGGTCTAGTGATTTCTGTGCTGGAGAGTCTGTTGACTTTGCCATGCATTCTGTTCTGTCTTGGGAAAGATTAGATAATTAGAAAGTTGTCCTTCAGATCAAAGCAGAGAAAGCGGCCTCCCCATTATCTTTTGTTTCTAGTTCCTTCTGCATTCACAAGGAAGAAGATCAAATTTGTCAATTATTCATGCATAGCTTTCATTTTATTTTCTAGTGCTTTTGTGGTTACTTGTTTCCAGTTTACTCAATTGTTTGTTCCTCTGTGAGTTTCTAGTCTCAGCCCTCCCTGTCCCCATCCCTGCCACTCTTTTGGCTGCTGTCTTCTAAGAATTCTCTGTTTGTAGCTTCCTCATAATGTGGGCTGGGCCGTGTTTTCTCCCTCATTCTGAGTGGTCCCACCTTCTGAAGGGCAAGGAGCTCTCCAGGTTATAGCTTGCCTGGATCTCTTCATACCCTTATACTGAACTCCCTCATTATTGTGTCTGGGGTTTCTCTTTAAGTAGCAATGTGGAGAAAACTACACAAGATAATTTGAATATGTAACCACATGATTTATTACTTAACACAGTCAGATCAGAATCAGTGGGATAAGCACCCTAGGGTGTCCCTTGAGCACCCAGGTTCAAGTTAATCCTTTTACACGGAAAGCACTTTGTTCCACTTAGAGATACCCAGGTCATTTAAGACTCTACACCAGTTATGGTTCTGCATCATGAAGGAGTCCTTTGCCCGAGCAGTAGGGAGTAGAGAATGCTCTGTGCTGAGACTCCTAAGTCCCCACTGTGTTCTTGGCTACATTCATTCTTGGGGTTAAAAGAATGTACACCGTTCTACATCTCTGCCCTCTCCCACTTTGTTTAGTTTTTCTTTTTCCCTTCAATATGGCTGATCTGTTTGGGTTTTTCCAAATTTTCTAATTTATCTTCTATTTTCATTACCATTTTTGCTGCTGCTCTGCATCTCCTATACAATGGCTTCCTCCTCCAATTAGTTCTTCATACTCAGCAGTGTCTGGAGGTAGAAAAAAATATTCCAAGTGTGATCTGATTAGTGCAGCATCCAGTGCAAGTTTCATCCCTGCCCCTTAAAGTGGACATTCCTGAGCCTATCTTTACCCCTCATTGAAGCAGTGCTAGCTAGACTGACCACTGACCTGCAATAGCTTCTTCTCTCTGGAAACTCATCCTCAGTGACAGTACTCCCACCTGGTTTTCTGTTCACCTTTTTGATCACTTCTTTTAGAATTCCTGTAGGATAACATATCCCCATTGCCTTCTTGTATCATGGTGTTTGTAAGGACTCTGTCATTGTTTCTCTGTTCTTCTCATTCAATCTTCACTCCCTGGGTGATTTCAAATACATGCTTTAGGTTGTAGTTATATGCTGTTTACTCACGATTGCCAAATCTGTGTATCTCCAGCCATCTCTCTCTTCTAAGACCCAGGTCATTTAACAATGCCTGCTGGGTAAGTCCACTGGAATTTTCACAGCATCTACCCCCTAGCATGTTCGGCTTGAAGCCATCACTTCCCCACCTCACTTATGGGACTACTCCCCACCCCTCTGTATTCCTGGGCTTTCTTGGTAAATGGTGTCATCACTTGTCATCCAAATTAGAATTGTGGGAATCATCCTAGACTTCTCCTTTTAAAAAAAATTCTCCACGTCCCATTAGTGATTAGTGTATGATACCCACTCAAGATGCGTTTTCATTTAGGAATAAATATAAAGTGGGATTTCACATTATTTCAAGTTTTGCCATATAGTGAGACTTACATTTTTATTTCACTATTTTAAATCCACCAAATTCAAATTCGTATAAAATGCATCCACACTACCCTAAGAAATATGCTCGGATTTTTGCTATTAGTTATCTCATGTAATCCTCCCCATATCTTTGTGAGGTATGTTTTTTTTCTGTTTTGCAAATGAAATAAATGATGCTTGGGGAATTAGGTTAAATCACAGTGGTAGCGTTGAGTTTGGCCTACTGTATAAGCCCTTTTTACTTCATAGAGAGTGTGAATTATACTCCCTAATATATGTGGGATTTTTATTTACAATTTTTAAATTTCAATAACTTTAGAGGTACAAGTGGTTTCTGGTTATATGAATGAATTATATACTGGTGAAATCTGAAATTTTAGGGTACCTGTCACCTGAATAGTGTACATTGTACACTATTTTTTTATTCCTCACTCCTCTCTCACCCTTTCCCTTTCAGAGTCTCCAGTGTCTATTATACCACTCTGTATGCCTTTGAATACCCATATCTTAGCTCCCACTTACAAGTGAGAACATACAGTATTTGGTTTTCCCTTCCTGAGTTATTTCACTTAGAATAATGGCCTCCAGTTCCATCCAAATTGCTGCAAAAGACATTATTTTTTATGGCTTAGTAGTATTCTATGGTGTGTGTATGTATGTGTGTGTGTGTGTGTGTGTGTATCACATTTTCTTTATCTACTCATTAATTGATGGGCACTTAGTTTGGTCCATATCTTTGCAATTGTGAATTATGGTATGATAAACAGAAATGAAGCTAAATAGTTACAACCAACTGATCTCTGACAAAGCATACAAAAAAATATACTCCCTAGTACTTGGATGAAAATAAATGTTATATTTATTCCTTTACAATAGGCCCATCTGCTGCATGTCCCCACCCATTTAACCAGTAAATTCAATCTCAATCATCACATTCAATTCTAATATCCTTCTACCCCTGCTGCTTGGTTGTGCAAGAGTCTTAGAGGTGTCTCACAGCCAAAGCACCCATGAAGAAAACTGGACTTGAGTCCACATCCACATGGGCGGCTGTGGCTGTGCTCACTGCCTAAATTGACACAGTCCCTTGAAGGTGGGAGACTCCATGATTTCTGAGCCCAGCTTGGGCACAGGGACCATGGCCTCAAGGTAGATCTTTTGATCATCAGTTGCCATGGCTTTCTGATGGTGCCCATTAGAGGGCCTGCCACATTTTAGGAAGGTCTACATGGGAATGTGGCACAAATATCTGTCATGAGCCTCCATTCCTTCCTGAAGTCTCAGCAACTTTCCAACCTCCCCATCCCCACACACCAGCAACATTTTTCATAGAGTGGTCCAATTTCTCTCTTGAAGGCTAGGTATTTTGTGGGGCTGGTTTGGCTTCTGATGGTTGTCAACTTCTGCTTTTGGCTCTGCCATGTAAATGCCATGAAAGGACTCAAATATTAGCGCATAAACCTTAATGTCTTCCCATTTCTTCTGGCATCCTAAAGTAAAGAGAACAGGCAAAAATGAATGTTTCAATAGATTATTTGGAAAGTGCTATGATGTCTCCTAAATGTATTGATGGGGGGGCATCATGCCAGGTTCCAGGGATGTGGGGTGTGGATTACTGAGTATCTCCCATGCATTCTAGGCACTGTTCACACATGCTCAACATGTGTTATCTTGTTCATACTCACCCATTTTATGAGTGAGTATGCCCATTTTATGAGACAAAGGCTTGGGTCATAGCAATGTAGTAGTGAAATTAGCATTTGAGATTGGGTTTGTTTGAATCTAAATGTTGTTTTTTCCCCCAGTACATGATAATGCCCATCCTTGAGCTTGTGTTGAACCAAAACTCTGAGGTCTTTATCTGAACTGCTGACTGGATGTTGTGCCTTATGTCACTGCTAATCTCAACATTAGCATAACAGTTTCTGTTATTCCTGTTCAATTTCATCTCGTTGATTTTGGTTCTGATTCCAATATTCAGTGAGTCAGCTATGTCTTCCAGCTCTATGGAATTCACTGATTTCATAAACATGAATATAGCCTTATCCATGTAGAAAAAAAGTATTGAACACAAATCCCATCTACTCGCCCTTTCTGGGGATCTTCCTGCTGCCCCTGAGTTGTAACATGCCTCTATGGGTTGTTGGTTAGTTATCTATCCACAGTTTGTACGTTCCCACAATATCTTATATTGTGTGGAATGTGGAGTGGTTTGTTTGCTAGTTGGAAGCTCACTCAGGAGCATAGCCACCGGGGGGGGCTGTGGGTTCTGGATAGTGTGAAATGCAGACTGTCACATAGCTGGATGTGCTAGGACATGGTCTACAGAGAATTTGACTATACTCTAGGGGTTCCACCAGATGCATGCTGGCCAGGTGGTGAGCATGAAAGAATTCTAAACTGGTGGGAATCCTGCAGAGAGGTAGAACACAGTGGTGTGGGTATAAAGCCATCAACACATGGTGATCTTAGTGATAGGCAGGTGATCAGAGACTGGGTGATCAGGTGTCAGGAGTGAAGGTCTGTCTGCAGGGATGAAGGAGAGAGAGACCAGCACAAGCAATGCAGGACCCCAGTCAAGGGTAGGGTTGCCAGAACTAGCAAATAAAAATAAAGGATGCCCACTTAAATTTGAATTTAACATAAAGTTGTTATTTTTTAGTGTAAGTATGTCTTGTGCAATATGTAGCATATACTAATACAAAAAACTTATTTGTTCTTTATCAGAAATACAAATTGAATTGGGCATCCTGTATTTAAGGCAGCAACCCTAACCCAGATAGAACTAGAAAATGGTATTCCCCCATCTTTAAATTAAGATAATAATTGGCACATAGCAGGGTTCTTCTAATAATTAAAATAAAATGCCTAGCACACAGAAGTGTGCTATAAATCCCCTTTCTATCTCCGTACAATTGTTATTTTCTTTCCTTTCTTATTGAAAGTACAGCATTGAAAAAATATCAGTTAAGTAGTTATAATAAATAAAATGTCATATAAGCACCAAGAATGAATGAACTGCCTTTGATCTGGGACATCAATCTTCTCTTGCCTTTGGACTCAGATTTGTACTGGAACTATACCACCAGCTCTCTGGGGTCTCCAGTTTGCCAACAGAAGGTCTTGGACTTCTTGGCCTTCATTATTGCATAAGCCAATTCCTTTAAGTAATTATCTTTCTCTCTCAATATATATCTAATGGATGGATGGATAGATAGGTAGATGATTGATAGATAGATAGATAGATAGATAGATAGATAGATAGATAGATAGATGGTTATATATATCTTCTTGGTTCTTTTTCTCTGGAGTACCCAGACTAATACAGATTTTGGTACCAAGAGTGGTTCTATAGGAACAGAATTTTAAGGATGAGTTTTTAGAATTGGTTTTTGGGTTCCTAGAATTGGCTTTTTAATGTGATCAGATTTAAAGATGCAAATGACTCTTTTTTCAGTGCTAAAAAGAGCACTGATGTTTCATGGTGCTATCTGGCAATAGAGATATGCCAAATATCTCCATTGGATGTTCCCAATCAACCACTTATAAGAAGCAAGGAGCTGATAATTGTGCATATGATACTCTCAAACATTTCTGGAAATCAAATGAATATAATTAGGTTGGCTTGTTGCTCCTAATGTCACGAACAAAGTATTGAAAGAAAAGAAGGAGCTCAGGAATTCAAATTCCCAGCTCAAGTACTGCATAAATGACTGAAAGCTTCCACATGTGCCCTGAGGGAGAGTCTTATCTCCTTTAGCCACAGGGCTGAGATTCCTGAAAATCAAATGCAGAATCTCATCCTGTGACCCAGTTTTACAGTTATCTTATCTCATCCTGTGACCCATTTTTATACTCTGTTAAAGTGAAGGCCTTGACTGGGAAAGAATGGGTTTCTTGCTGGGTGCGGTGGCTCATGCCTGCAATCCTAGCACTTTGGGAGGCCAAAGCAGGCAGATCACTTGAGGTCAGGAGTGTAAGACCAGCCCTGGCCAACATGGTGAAACCCCGTCTCTACTAAAAATACAAAAATTAGCTGGGCATTGTGGTAGGCACTTATAAAACCAGCTACTCCGGAGGCTGAGGCAAGAGAATTACTTGAACCTGGGAAGTGGGGGTTTCTGTGAGCTGATATCACACCACTGCACTCCAGCCTGGGTGACAGAATGAGACCCCACTCAAAAAAAAAAAAAAAAAAAAAAAAAAGGAAAAAAGAAAACCAGAATGGGTTTCTATAAGTTGGAATGGGGACTTGGGGGAAGACCTTGATGAAACTGAGGACATCGAGCCTCTAAGTTCTGATGAGTCTCCTTTGCTAGTGGAAGAAGCAATCCTGCTGCTAGTGGAAGTGGCCTCCCCACTCCCAGTGCTAGTGGCTTCTCACCTCAGAAGGTGGTTAATGCTACACTGCATGAGGAAATTGTAATGGCCTCCACTGAGGCAGTTGCCAAGCAAGACAATATTGATTTTTCTTAGAACTCACCCCTACCACCCCTCTTTGCTTCTAGTCTCATAATTAGACTCAAGTCCCAGCAGGCCCTTGAAGATGTGGGACAAAATGTGACCCATGAGAAAGTGCACTACACTCCAAAAAAACTACTTGAGTTTTCTAATTTATACAGATTGAAATCTGAAAAATATGTGGAAATGGATAATGAGGGTGTGGGATAATGGTAGAAAGAAGATAAAGTTGGAAGAGGCTAAGTTTATTCACATGAGTTCTCTAAACAGAGATTCTGCATTTATATTTTGGCACGAGGAGTTAGGGCACTAAAGCTTGTATTAGTCTGTTCTCATGCTGCTAATAAAGACATACCTGAGACTGGGTGGGTAGTTTATAAAGGAAATAAGTTTAATGGACTCACAGTTACACATAGCTGGGGAGGCCTCACAATCATGGTTGCAAATGAAAGAATAACAAAGGGACATCTTACATGGTGGCAGGCAAGAGAGCTTGTGCAGAGGAACTCCCATTTATAAAACTTCACAGCAAAAGAAATGCCTCAATGGGTCCATGCTCCTGGGATTCACTGGTTTTTACAGTGAACACAGTTACACTGTAGTTTTTACCACTACTCTGAAGTAGCTGGTTTGATAGAATGGTGAAGTGGCCTTTGGAAGACTCAATTCTAGTGCCAACAATGGGGGAGTACCTTGCAAGGCTGGGGCACAGTTCTCCAGGAATCTGTATATACTCTGAATCACAGTCCAATATATGATACTCTTCCTCCCATAGTCAAGATTCTTGGATCCAGGAATCAAGGGTTGGAAGTGGGAGTGACACACTCACTATTACCCCTAGTAACCCACTAGCAAAAATTTTGCTTTCTGTTTCCATAAGCTTATGCTGCTAACCTAGAGGTTTTGGTTCAAAAATAAGGAATGTTTACACCAGGACGCACAATGATAGTTCTATTGAACTAAAAGTTAAGACTGCCACCCAACCAGTATGAACTCCTCATGCCCCTGAATCAACAGGCAAAGAAGGGAATTACTGTGTTGGGTGGAGTAATTGACCCTAACTATCAAGGAGAAATGGGACTGTTACTCCACAGTGGAGGAAAAGAAGAGTCTATCTATATGTGCCCGGGATCCAGGGTTTGAATTCGTGGCTGTAACCCAGCATTGACCTTGTGATCTGTCCGCCTCGGCCTCGCAGAGTGCTGGGATTACAGACCCATATGGACCTGTATAGTCAAAATAATATTTTGGCTTTTAATGGAATTTGGGAAACATAGTTGCTATAGACTGAATGTTTATGTCCCCCAAAACTCAGACGTTGAACCTAATCCCCAGTGCGATGGTATTTGCAGGTGATGTCTTTGGAAATGATTAAGCCATGAGGGCAAAGCCCTCATGAATGGGATTAGCGCCCTTATAAAAGAGATCCCAGATTCTCCTTGGTCCTGCTGCCATGTGTGGACACAGTGAAATGACTTTGTATAAACCAGGAAGTGGGCTCTCACCAGACACTGAATCTGCTGGAGACTTTATCTTAGGCCTCCAGCCACTAGCACTGTGAGAAATAAAATCCTCTTGTTTATAAGTTACTCAGTCTGTAGTACTCAGTTTTAGCAGCTCAAATGGACTAAGACAATAGGAGAATGCTCTTTAGGATACTATCTTCTAGGGAAAGTATGTCTTCTTTGAGAACAAGTCTGTGGGATGAGAGACTGGCCTATGTGGAATGTCAGAAAAAGAGGTGGGTAAGGGGGGCATTTGCACAGGAAAGGTGCACAGGCAATGGGAGATGGGTACATACAGGGGAATAGATCAAATAAGTAAAAATTTTAGGAAATACGGAGCCAGATTTCTTGGACTAGAAAGTATTTACCAGTATAAAAAGGAAGAACATTAAAATGGACCCTTTTAAACAAGTCATTTGTTCCTTCTCTGTAGCTCAGAAAATTGGTTCTATATTTCTACTACTTTTCTGTGCTGCCACTTCTCTTTTCTAGTTGCTTTTACCTCTCTGAGCATAGGACTAATTATAATACTTCCTCTGTCTTCAAAAATATCCTACAAGTACAGTACAGGTACAAAACTACAAGTACAGCTTTCAGGCCACCTGATCCAACATAATACCGTTCCAAGGCTTGTTGACCATTTCAACGACTCATTTAATTGCTGGCATTTTTCTTGCCCTCCCAGTACATATAGGCAAAAAGTGAAGTCTTTATTTTCTTTATCATGTTCTTTGACACACAAAAGGTTATCATTCTGATGAACTCTTATTTATTTTTTCCTTTGTTTCTCATGCTTTTGGTGTCATATTCTTTGTTAAACCCAGGGTCATGAAGATTTATTTATCCCTATTTTTTTCCTAAGAGTTTATGGTTTTAGCTCTTTTTTTTTTTTTGAGATGGAGTCGTCGACCAGGCTGGAGTGCAGTGGTACGATCTCGGCTCACTGCAAGCTCTGCCTCCCAGGTTCACGCCATTCTCCTGCCTCAGCCTCCTGAGTAGCTGGGGCTGCAGGTGCCCACCACCACACCTGGCTAATTCTTTGTATTTTTAGTAGACCCAGGGTTTCACCATGTTAGCCAGGATGGTCTCAATCTCCTGACCTCGTGATTCGCCCGCCTCAGCCTCGCAAAGTGCTGGGATTACAGGCGTGAGCCACTGCGCCTGGCTGGTTTTAGCTCTTATATTTAGGTCATTTATCTCATTTTGACTTCATTTTGCTATATGGTGTGAGGTAGAGGGTCCAAACTCATTCTTTTACATTTGGATATCCAGTTGTCCCAGTCCCATTTATTTAAAAGACTTTTTTTCCCCCATTGAATGTTTTGCCACCCTTGTTGAAAATCAGTTGGCCATGATGTATGGATTTATTTCTGGTCTCTCAGCTCTATTCCATTGGTCTATATGTCTATCCTGTACCTTGATATTTTGATTACTATAGCTTTGTAGTAAGTTTTCAAATCAGGAAATGTGAGTCCTCCAACTTTGTTCTTTTTCAAAATTGTTTTGGCTACTTGGGACTCCTTGCACTTACTGCAAATTTGAGGGTCAGTTTTTTCATTTTTGTAAAAAGAGACTTTGAAATTTTTATAGGGATTACATTGAATCTATAGATCACTTTAGATAGTATTGACATCTTAGTATTTTTATTGTTTGTAGGGTCTGTTCTTTGGATATTTGATAGAATACTCTTATAAAACTCTTGGCCCATGTTTGTTTGGTGTTTATTCAGAGGCAGATTTTAAATTCTGGTTCAATTTTTGTTATCATTGTTATGTCTTCCAATCCATGAACATGGGATGTCTTTCCATTTATTTAGGCCTTTTTACATTTTTTTTACAGCAATGTTTTGTAATTTTCAGTATGCTAGTCTTTCACCTTTTTAGTTAAATTAGTTAAATTTATTCCTAAGTATTTTTATTAAAAAGTGAGATTATTCAATAAAATATTTCAGGCATGCAAAGAAATTTAATGAGCAACTGTACACTCACCACCCAGCTTAAGAAATAAAACATAACATACAATTAAAGCCTCCATGACTGCATTCTCTTTTCTCCCTCAGAGGTATTTGCTGTCTTAAATTTAGTGTTTATTATTCCCTCATATAGTATGGTAGGTAGAACATTACCCCACCCCCTACAAAGATGTCCATATCCCAGTCCTCAGAACCTGTGAGTATGTTACTTACATGACAAAAGAGTCTTCTCAGATTTGATTAAGTCAAGAATTTTGAAATGGGGAGATTATCCCGGATTAGTTGGGTGGATCTAATAAAATCACAAAGGTATTTATAAGTAAAAGAGAGAGGCAAGACTTCTTAGAATGCATCTCTCCAAGGGCCAGGTAAGTCCTAGCATCTCCAGCTTCTATGAACTAGACATGTCTCCAAGGTCTTGAGACCCATTTCTTCTTGAAATGTAAATTAGGGATCTTCCTGACACCTTGGGATCTTGACTAATCCAGGCTGTGACCATTTGACTTTCTTGGGGAGGTAAGAGAAGTTTTATTATTCTTTTGGATCAGAGCAACTAACTGTTTGTCAGACAAATAACTATTTGTCTATGAATAACTACAGATCTAATTTCAATAGTATGTGGAAAGTAAAACGTTTGTAAAGTAAGTGAAGGGTAAAATTACCTATCTTTGTGTCATGTAGATTTCCATGCCTCTGGAGGCTAGTGCTTTTTACAGGAGCACTGAGAAATCGAAGACTTATTTCCTTGCATTGATCTATCAAGTATTGAGATCGTTTTGATACTATCTTTCATTATGATTGTGGATTTGTCAGATTCTCCTTGTCACTTTGTGGCTTTGTTATTAGATGCTTGCATAGTTAGGATTGCTATAATCTCTAGTGAATTGCTACCTTTAATTATTATGTAGTCACCCTCTTTGTGAGATAAACTTTAAAAATCCAACTAAAATACAATACAAAACTGAAGGGTTCTTGTATCAGTTCAAACCCCGAGAGTGTGCGAACAGACAACATGAGGCGGTGTGGAGCAACAAGCTGTTTTAATGAGCACCTGGGTGCAGGCAGGCTGAGGTCTAAAATGGCGTCAGCACCAAATGAGTATGGGGCAGGGGTTTTATAGTCTCCTGTAAACAGGAAGTGTCCCAGTCTGATGTAACTGCTATGTGGTACCTGGATGGCCTCTTTCTCAATCTTCAGGGGTACATGTCTTCCAGCCAGAGTAGGTGTCTTCTGGCTAGCTCTATTCCTGCTTCTGCTATCTTGCTGACTCACGCTGCTGGCACAAGTGGCCTTGCACCTTGGGACTGGGCCTGAGAAGGGAGGAGTTATTCATTCCTTCAAGCTTTCAGGCCCTGGGGAGAATCCTTCATTCCTTTCTATTTGGTTATAGAAAAAAGGGAAAAGGGGTGACTTTCTCAATAACTACTTTAGGCATGACATAGGGGGTGGCGTGGGCACCTTGGAAAAAGAAAACCTTAATTTTTTGGGTATTCTTGAGAGACGGGTTGGTATCCATCTTGTCATTGTAGCAGGAGCATTGTCTGGATTGTCTGGCAGTTAACTGTAGTTTCTTTTTTTTTTTTTTACCATACTTTAAGTTTTAGGGTACATGTGCACAACGTGCAGGTTAGTTACATATGTATACATGTGCCACATGTGCCATGTTGGTATGCTGCACCCATTAACTCGTCATTTAACATTAGGTATCTCCTAATGCTGTCCCTCCCCCCTTCCCCCACCCCACAACAGTCCCCGGAGTGTGATGTTCCCCTTCCTGTGTCCATGTGTTCTCATTGTTCAGTTCCCACCTATGAGTGAGAACATGTGGTGTTTGGTTTTTGTCCTTGCGATAGTTTGCTGAGAATGATGGTTTCCAGTTTCATCCATGTCCCTACAAAGGACATGAACTCATCATTTTTTATGGCTGCATAGTATTCCATGGTGTATATGTGCCACATTTTCTTAATCCAGTCTATCATTGTTGGACATTTGGCTTGGTTCCAAGTCTTTGCTATTGTGAATAGTGCCTCAATAAACATAGTTAGTTAACTGTAGTTTCAACAAGAGTTTTAATGGCTTTTATTATCAGTGGGATAAACACAGGGGAGAAACAGGAGGAGCCCAATGATGAAGATTACTGTCCTTACCAGCATTTTAAATCCTTCTAAATTAGAGGACCATCCTCCTAAAAGGTTTGCTGGGTCCCATCCTTTCCAGGTTTGGACTGGTACATGGGCTACTTTTCTGATGTTTGAAGTGATTTCTAGAACTGCTTTTCCATTATCGTCTATGTTAAGACAACAATTGGAGACATTAAAGTTACCACAGACTCCACTCTCTTCTGCTAATAAGTAGTCTAGTGCTAGCCTGTTTTGATAAATTGCCACGCACATTTGTTTTCGTTGTTGTGCGAGCATTTCCAGGACTGAGGCGGTTTGCTTAGTGATTATCTCTAGAACAGCCTGTAGTCTTAATTATTCTATTTAGCATATATATGGGAGTGCAATAACCCCATGAACCATCCTCTATCCAAGTGGCAGGACCATAATATTCGATGATCCCTTGCAGAGGCCACTCGTCCTCTTGCCATCTTCGGCTTCCTCCTACCTTTAAGGATTGTTTTTCTCTGTTTAAGTGATCATACACAGGGACTCCGTGGGTGTTGGGGATTTCCCACGTAAAGGCAAAGAGGTTTGGGGAATCAGGGTGTAAAGGAATTGTGAAAAAAGCATCCTTTAGGTCTAGAACAGAAAAATGGGTGGTATTGGAGGGAATTGCAGAAAGTAAAGTATATGGGTTAGGAGCTACTGGACATACTGGGAGTACAGCTTGGTTAATAAGCCTGAGGTCCTGGACTAAGCGATAAGTTCCATCTGGTTTTTTAACAGGTAGAATTGGTGTGTTAAAAGGGGAGTATGTTGGGCGGAGTAGGTGACTGGCGAGGAGGTGAGAAATGATAGGCTTCAGGCCTGTGAGAGCTGCTTGGGGGATGGGATACTGCTTCTGTGATAGGAACTGGGTGGGCTCTTTAAGGGTAATGCGGATGGACGGGAGTGTGGTGTTTTGTGACTGAGGGTGTGGAATTACCCCAAACAGGGGGGCTAACTACAGATGGCAGATAAGGAAAGATTGCAGTTTTAAGGTGGGAGGATGGAGTAGAAGAAAGAAGCCCCAGAGGGGTCTGGGTTGATGCGTTGGGTACTATGGGGAACGTGGAAGTGGAGAGCAGTGTGGAGTTTTGAAAGGATGCCTTGGAGCGGAGTTGGGCATGAGGGCAGGACTAAGAAAGAGTGAGTGAAGGAAAAGGTGTGCAGGGAGCATAAAAGTGGAGGAGGGGAGCTCAGGGTTTGGAGGCTTGTTCATCATTTCCCACGATAGAGACTTGGGAGGACTGGGTGGGTCCTGAAAAATTAGGGAAAGCAGAATAGGTTGCCCCGGTATTAATTTTAAAAACATACTGGCCTACCTGCCACCATCAGGGTTACCCTTGGCTCCGATGAAGCGATGGTAGTTGCTGGGGTATCTGTTCCAAGGCACCATCAGTCTTCAGCGGCAAGGCTGATGAGATCTGAGTAGGAGGTTGGCTTAGGAAGGGGTGGGGGCGGTCCTTGCAGGGGCTGCTCGCAGTCTAACTTCCAGTGGGGTCCTCTGCAGAGGGGACATGGCCTGGTGGGCTTACCTGGGTTTGGGCATTGTGTGGGCCAGTGGCCTTCATTGCCGCACTTGAAGCAGGCGCCAGGTGGAGGTGGATTGCTAGGAGGCTTCTGTGTGGAGCTGTGGCCCCATGGGCCTGCAGGGCCCCTGATGGAGGAGGCAAGCATTTGAAACCCTGCCTGTTTTTGCCTTTTACTTTCCTCATCACGATTGTTAAAGACTTTGAAGGCTAAATTAAGAAGGTCTCGTTGTGGGGTTTGAGGGCTGTCGTCAAGTTTTTGAAGCTGGCGCTGAGTATCAGGGGTGGATTGGGAGATGAACTGAAGGTTTAAAATATCGGTTCCTTCTGGGCTGGCTAGGTCTAGGTTGGTATATTTTCTCATGGCTTCAGTTAAACGAGAGATAAAAAGGGCTGGGTTTTCGTCAGGACCTTGGGTGATTTCTGAAGGTTTTTCATAGTTTAATACTTTATGGGCAGCCTTTTTCAGTCCTGCAAGGAGGCACACAATCATGTGGTCTCGACAGCAGCGTCCAGAGGCCCCATCTTGATAATCCCAGTGGGGGTCCTGGTTGGGGACTGCCTTTGCACCAGTAGGCTGAGCAGGAGCTTGGTGATGAATTGTATCAGCATGTGCCTGAGCTAGGGTCCAGATATGGCCCCAGTCTTCTGGGGTGAGGGTGGAAGAGAGGATAATGTAGAGGTCATGCCAAGTTAGTTCATAAGACTGGGTGAGGTACTGAAACTCTAATGTAAGAGGTAGGGTCTTCTGGAAGTGAACTGAGTCTTTTGTTAATTTGAGAGAGATCACTGAGGGAGGGGGGAACATAAACTTTAACAATACCTCCAGTTCCTGCTACTTTCTGAAGAGGGCACTGTAGCACAGGGGCTGAAGTAAGGGTGGGGCATGGGCCAAAGATGGCGCCTGAGCAAGTATGGGTGGGAGAGAAGGAAGAACCTGGAAGTGGTTCCTGCTGAGGGTTTGAAGGGGGAAGGAGGGTTAAGTTGATAGGCAGTGGAGGATAGATAGGGGCGTAAGGTGGTGGGATGGGTTTACAGGCTTCAGGAGAAGGCAGTGAGGAAGGAAAATGAGTAATGAGTACAGGCAATGCTAGAGTTGTCCTGAGGAGAGGACAGTGTAGGAAAAGAAGTGGATACTGCTGATTGGGAAGATGGCCGCTGGGAAGATGGCGACTGGGAAGATGACGGCCGAGAAGATTGCAGCGAGAAAAAGAGGAAGCTTGGGGGGGGTTAAAGAAGACGGTTGAGAGGTAGAGGCAGGGGCTGGGAGGAGTGGACAGCAGTCTGCTGGATCTAGCAAGGAAAATATGTGGAGTTGGGAGGAGAAAGGTATCTGGGTGGCGAGAATAGAGGAGGATTTGAACAGGTGAGCAAGAATTACAGAGGTCAGGTTGTGATCTGAGTGCATAAAGGGCTGGACATAAGGAGTGTTTCCCCATTTCTCCAGTCATCAGCAATAATTGCTTAAATCAGTTAAAATTGTAAAGTCGAATGTTCCATTTGCGGGCCGTTAGGACCCATTATTCAATTCGTATTGTGGCCAGTCTGAATTGCAAAAAAAGACAAGGAGGATGGATATCTTGCCTGAGGCCTAGGGTTTACAGGGTTTTGTTTTTTTTGTTTTTTTTTTTGTTTTTTTGTTTTTTTGTTTTTTTTTTTACGGACTCTCACTCTGTCGCCCAGGCTGGAGTGCAGTGGTGCGATCTTGGCTCACTGCAAGCTCTGCCTCCCGGGTTCACACCATTCTCCTGCCTCAGCCTCCTGAGTAGCTGGGACTACAGGTGCCTGCCACCACGCCCGGCTAATTTTTTGTATTTTTAGTAGAGCCAGGGTTTCACTGTGTTAGCCAGGATGGTCTTGATCTCCTGACCTCATGATCTACCCACCTCACCCTCGCAAAGTGCTAGGATTACAGGCACAAGCCACCGCACCTGGCCAGGTTTACAGGTTTTTTATGAGGCAGCCTAGAGGGCTGTGTTTTGGAATGGAGGTTGGGGAGTTTCCCATAACTGAGGGTAGGCTCGGGAAAACAGGGAAAAAGGAGACCATCCTGGATGGTGGAGGGAGATGATGAAAGGAGCGATCGTCACCGCTGCCTTTTTCGTTCCTGGAACAGGATCAAATGGCTTAGAGGCGTCCCCCTAAGACCAGATGATCAGCGAGTGCCTGGCCCACGTCAGAGCCTTCTTGGACCAATGCTGGATATTCGAACTGGAGAAACCAAGAGAGGCTGTGTGGATTTTTCCCTGTTAACTGGGCTCCCGGGAAACTTACCAGTAGGTGAGATCAGTGACTGATGTGCATGCACAGAGATGCAACTGGAGGCTGAGGAGCTTCCTTTGTCCAGCTGCTGTGGCCTGCTTTCTGGGGTGGAGGGGTAGGTCCACGGGGGACGAGGACCAGAGCCCCTCCCGGGTTTCGGCACCAGATGAAAGGTTCTTGTATCCATTCAAACTCTGAAAGCGTGCCAACAGACAACACGAGGCAGTGTGGAGCAACCTGCTGTTTTAATGAGCGCCTGGGTGCAGGCAGGCTAAGGCTTAAAATGGCGCCAGCACCAAATGAGTATGGGGCAGGGTTTTATAGTCTTCTGTAAACAGGAAATGTCCCGGTCTGACATAACTGCTATGTGGTACCCAGATGGCCTGTTTCTCGATCTTCAGGGGTACGTGTCTTCTGGCCAGGGTAGGTGTCTTCTGGCCGGCTCTCTTCCTGCTTCTGCTATCTTGCTGACTCACGCTGCTGGCACAAGTGGCCTTGTGCCTTGGGACTGGGCCTAAGAAGAGAGGAGTTACTCATTCCTTCAAGCTTTCAGGCCTTGGGGAGAATCTTTCAAAAACAAAATGAACACAAATGAAAGGAAGGCTGATAACCATCATTTTACTCCTTACTTCCATAAGTCCAACATTTTAAAATTTCACATAGAAGTGAAATCATGGAGAATTTGTCTTTCTGTGCCTGGAAGAGTAGATTTTAAATGTTTTCTTCACACACAAAAATGATAATTATGTGAGGTGGTGATTTCTTAATTATTAACCTGATTTAATCATTCCACATTATAAACATAAATCAAAACATCACATTTTACCCATAAATGCATTTTAATTATTATTTGTCAATTAAAAATAAAACTAGGAAAAGAAAATAGATAGCTACATTAATATTGGGGGAAAAACATTAAAGCAAAAAGCATTTTTAGGAATAAAAAATTTTTGTCTTCTAACCAATACATTGTTAAATTTATTATGATTATCGATATACTTGGGTTCATTTTTCTAATTTCATTTTATACTATTTATTATCTTTTTATATGTTTTTTTTCCCCTTTCCTGACTTTACTGAATTTTTTAAAAATAAAAACATTTAAAGAAATTTCAATAGCTTCTGGGATACATGTGATTTTTGGTTACATTGATGAATGGTATAGTGGTGAAGTCAGATTTTAGTGCACCCATTACCAAGTAGTGTACTATTTATTGAGTATTTAAATCTACCCCCTTTTTTCTACTTTCATGTTTTAGATGATATACATTCTATTTCTATGATTTTACTGGTTACTCTTAAATATTTTTAACATGTTGTAGAAGATAACCATTCTATTTCTACTATTTTGCTGGTTACTCAAATATTTTTAATGTGTACATTTATTAATAAGGCCTAAAGTAAATTAATATTTCTACTTTCTTCTTGAATAATAATTGAAATTTAGAACACTAACTCTTGATTACTCTCTCTGGTGTTAGAGTGTTATTATTATCTAGTGTTTTTGTTCCATCTTATTGTTCTATCCCCACATTTGTCATCATGATACTGTTTTATAAAGTTATGGCTTTACCCATATACTTATTAGATTTTTTGCCCATTGTTACTATTTGCATTTCATGCCTTTCTTCTGATTTCAGTGTTCTTTAGAAGTTCCTTTGTGAAGGGTCCATAGGAAGCAAACTCTCAGTCTATGTCTCAAAGTGTCTTTAAAATTTTTTTTTTTTTTTTGAGATGGACTCTCACTCTGTCTCCCAGGCTGGAGTGCAGTGGCATGATCTTGGCTCACTGCAACCTCTGCCTCCCTGGTTCAAGCGATTTTCCTGCCTTAGCCTCCCAAGTAGCTGGGATTACAGGTGCATGCCACCACACCCAGCTAATTTTTGTATTTTTAGTAGAGATGGGGTTTTGCTGTGTTGGCCAGGCTGGTCTTGAACTTCTGACCTCAAGTGATCCGCCCACCTTGGCCTTCCAAAGTGCTGGGATTACGGGCATGAGCCACTGTGCCTGGCCTTAAATGTTTTAGAGACAGAGTCCTGCTATGTTACCCAGGCTGGCCTTCGATTCTTGGGCTCAGGTGATCTTGCCTCAGCCTCTCAAGTAGCTGGGACTACAGGTGTACTACCATGCCTGGCAAAAAATGTCTTTTTTTTTTTTTTTTGAGATGGAGTTTTGCTCTTATTGCCTAGGCTGGAGTGCAATGGCACAATCTCGGCTCACCACTACCTCCGCCTCCCGGGTTCAAGCGATTCTCCTGCCTCAGCCTCCCAAGCAGCTGGGATTACAGGCATGTGCCACCACGCCCAGCTAATTTTGTATTTTTAGTAGAGAGGAGGTTTCTTCATCTTGGTCAGGCTGGTCTCGAACTCCCAACCTTAGGTGATCTGCCCGCCTCAACCTCCCAAAGTGCTGGGATTACAGGTGTGAGCCACTGCGCTCAGCCAAAAATGTGTTAGTACTCATTTTTGAGTTGTAATTTACTTGCATATGGTGTCTCAGATTGATAGTTTCTGCTGACTTCCACCTTATGTTGTTCTGTCTATGTGACAGTCTTTTGTAAGTAATCTGTGTCCAATTGCCTGAAAAATTTTCCTGTGCTTTGGCCTTTTGCAGTTTCACTATAATGCCATTGATATATTTTCATTTTCCTGCTTGGAACTTCTTGTGCTTTTTGAATCTGAAAAGTGTTGCCTTTCATCAGTTCTAAAACATTTTAGTCTGTGGTATTTTTAAATTTTGCTTTGATTTTATTCTCTTTATTCCCTCCTGGAAATTCTGTAAAGATGTATGTTGGACCTTTTCATGTTATGTAATGTGTCTCTTAACATCATTTATATTTTTCATCTCTTTATCTCTCTACATTTTATCCCGTGTAGTTTCTTCGGGTACATATTCATTTGTTGATTCTCTTCTTAGCTGAGTCGCATCTGCTATTTTAACTCACCCACTGAGTTTTAAATTTCAATAATTATATTTTTAATTTTCATGATTTTATTTGGTTCTTTTACAGATCTTCCCAGTCCTGTTTTGACAACATTTGTCTCAAGAGTTTTATTTTTCTTTTTATGTCTTCATCACTTTAAAGGTTTCTTTTGAATCTTGTTGGAGTTTCTTTTCCTTGTATGTTTTGCGGTTTTTGATTGGGAGCTTGTTTTTGGAGGGCTTAATCCATGGGTATCCTGTAAGGCCTGGCTTGAATGTGTCTGTGTCTCTTTAGAGAGAATGATATTTATTTCTGCCAAATGTCCCAGAGTTATTACCAGTGGAACCTCTTTGCACGTTAATATATCAAATCCAGTTACAAAGGTAATAAATTCAAATTCGATCCCAGGCATGATAAAATTTAAATTCCAACACACATAATCGCTGGCCTTTGGTTACAAACTCTTTTTTTCTTTTCATTCATTTTTTTTTTAATGAATTTATTATTATTTCTGTTTAACCCAAACCAAAAATGGTCAATATGGTTACAAATTCTTTGAGAGATTTTATTTTATTTTTTGAGACGGAGTCTTACTCTGTTGCCCAGGCTGGAGTGCAGTCGCATGACCGTGGCTTTCTGCAGCCGCAGCCTCCCAGGCTCAAACAATTCTCCCGTCTCAGCCTCTAGAGTAGCTAGGACTATAGGTGTGCACCACCACACGTGACTAATTTTTAAATTTTTAGTTGAAATGGGGTTTCACTATGTTGCCCAGGCTGGTCTTGAACTCCTGGGCTCAAGCAAGCCTCCCACCTCAACCTCCTAAATTGCTGGAATTATAGGTGTGAGCCACTGTGCCTGGCGAGAGATCTTTTTGATACCAGGCTAGATACTTTAGTTTTTCTTTTGCCAATAAGTCGATTTCTTTTCTTTTCTTTTCCCTCCCCTCCCCTCCTCCCCGCTCCCTTTCCCTTCTCTTCCCCTTTTTGGACAGTCTCGCTCTATCGCCCAGGCTGGAGTGCAGTGGTGCAATCTCAGCTCACTGCAACCTCCACCTCCTGGGTTCAAGCAGTTCTCCTGCCTCAGCCTCCCGAGTAGCTGGGATTACAGACATGTGCAATAATTTTTGTGTTTTTAGTAGAGACAGCGTTTCACCGTGTTGGCCAGGCTGGTCTTGAACTCCTGACCTCAAGCAATCCACCTGCCTCGACCTCCCAAAGTGCTGGGATTACGGGCGTGATTTCTTTCTAACTGTTTCATAATCCTGGATTTCTCTCTCTCTCTCTTCTTTTTTTTTTTTTCTGACTCAGTTTCAATTACAGTCACGCATTGCTTAATGATGTGGATACCTTTTGAGAAGTGTGTCATTCGGTGATTTTTGTCATTGTGTGAACATCACTGAGTGCTACACAAACCTAGATGGTATAATCCGGTATACACCTGGGTTGTATGGTATAGCCTATTGCTCCTAGACTACAGGCCTGTACAGTATGTTACTGTACTAAATATTGTAGGCAATTGTAGCACAATGGTAAGTATGTATTTAAACATAGAAAATGTACAGTAAAAATACGGTAAAAAAACCATTAAAATTGGCACACCTATATAGGGCACTTATCAATGGAGGACTAGAAGTTGCTCTGAGTGAGTGAGTGAGTGAGTGTTGAGTGAATGTGAAGGCCTAGGATATTACTGTACACAACTACAGATAGAGTACTACACTTTATAAACAGTGTACACTTAGGTTACACTAAATTTATTTAAAAATTAAGTAATTGTGCTATGATATTACAATGGCTATGATGTCCTAGACAATAGAAATTTTTCAGCTCCATTATAATCTTATGGGACCACTGTCATACATGCATCCCATCATTGACTGAAATATCATTATGCAGAGCATGACTGTACCAGCTTTGTACAGGGTGACTTTCTTATGTCTCTGCATGGCCAGTAAAATCTGAACCCATTTTATTATGAAAAGCAGCAACCATCTTCATTGTTCCTCCCTCCCAAGCAACTATAGCATGAAGCACCTTATTATCAGTCTGGGTTTATGAGGATTGGGTCCTTGCATATTTGTTTCATTTTCTTGACAACTTAATTATGTTTTTAAAAAATGTTTCTTTTAGCATTTACTGATGTTTTGTACCAGCAGGATTTCCTGATTTTTTGGTCTACCACATTTCCAGAAGTAGAAGCCAAAATGTGTTTATTGCTCTTTCCCAGAAATCCTTTTTTTTTCTTCTCTGAGGAATCCTATATCTTTAGAAGGAATGTAGTTCAGTTCAGCAGACAATATTGATTGCCTTCTATGTACCAATGACTATTTACGGAAATCATTAGTTTTCTAGCAGAATTCTATCTTCATTCAAAAAATAAAACAAATATGCTTATCCTTCTCACCATCCTTCTGCAACTATCAATTAAAAGGATTACATTATATAAAAGGAGTCAGCAGGTAAGTTCCAGTACTTTAGATAAAACTCCTATCTTCAGATAAAATTCTAGCACTTAAACTCTTGCTATTTGCAAAGTATGGATTATTATTACTAATGCATGTGTGTGTGCACACACATGCCTGCACACACACAGACAAAAGGCAAGTGGACAAGTTACATCAAAGTTCACATTTTTCAAAGTTGTGTATTTTTCTTTGTGTTTAGATTTTCTTCTACCTCAGTTTAAAAGATGTGATAATATGTGGTCAAGTTAATCATGCCTGGATGTTGATGACACAACTAAACTCACTGTGGAATGATGTAAGTAGATACTAACTGAACTATGTCTTTACACTAGTTCTTAAAGGAGAATGGACTGCTGTGAAGCCAACTGTTGTGGGGATACCTTCTTCCATGCTCTGTGGTCACCAGCAGCAAGTGAATTTGGTTTTCTTTTGTCCAGGCACAAGCCTGGGGGAAGAGATAAAAAAGATAATAATGCTATTTTAAGAGATACATCATTAGTATTTTAAAATGTAAATGGTAGATATAAATGAATATCATTTTTGGATTGAAACAAAGCTCCATTTTATTGGATAGTTTGTACTCCATTCTGGTATTATTACTGTGTGCCTACTTCCTTTTCATGAGCATAGACTGTATGTTGAGTCCATGACTATGGGAAAGATGTTTAGGGTGTGAGGTGTGCAATGGCCTTTTCGTAACCCATAATTTTTTGGAAGGGTTAATTCCATTAAAAAGAGAAGATTATGCCGGGCACAGTGGCTCATGCCTGTAGTCCCAGCACTTTGGAAGGTCAAGGCAGGCAGATCACCTGAGGTCAGGAGTTTGAGCCAGCCTGGCCAACATGGTGAAACCCTGTCTCTACTAAAAATACAAAAATTAGCTGGGCATGGTGGCTGGTGCCTGTAATTCCAGCTACTCAGGAGGCTGAGGCAGGAGAATCACTTGAGCCTGGGAGGTGGAGGTTGCAGTGAGCTGACACCGTGCCACTGCACTCCAGCCTGGGCAACAGAGCAAAACTCTATCATTCAAAAAAAAAAAGAGAGAGAGAGGATTGGCCAGGGGCAGTGGCTTACACCTATAATCCAAGCACTCTGGGAGGCCGAGGCAGGCAGATCACAAGATCAAGAAATCAAGACCATCCTGGCCAACCTCGTCTCTACTAAAAATACAAAAATTAGCTGGGCATGGTAGCGTGCACCTGTAGTCCCAGCTGCTCGGGAGGCTGAGGCAGGAGAATCGCTTGAACCCGGGAGGTGGAGGTTGCAATGAGCCAAGATCACACCACTGCACTCCAGCTTGGCGACAGAGTACGACTCCATCTCAACAAACAAACAAACAAACAAAAAAAACAAAAAAAACAGGATTACAAGGATGATCTTAGTGTACCTGGGTGATGGTATGCAAAATTGATAAGAGCAGAGGTTTTTGGAGTAGCCAGGGCTGATTGATAAATAATATTGCTAATATTGTCAGCTGAAAGTTTACATTTGTGAACATCCAATTTCCCGTGAACAGGCAATTTCTCATTGCCTTCTGAATAAACTTATTGTTTGTGTTAAAAATGCCGATTATAATTGTGCCACATGTGAACACTCACGAATAAAAGCAGAAATAGGAGGATGGAGCAACATACTATTGTGGAAAGAGAAATTTGCTGAACATAAAGCAGTGTAACTTCCTACCCTGGCTTCATTCCTCACTGCCATGTGCTTGTAATGCTCTTGGTCTTTATCCAGTGAGGTCTCTGGGCAGAAGTGTTGGCTTTTTCTAACCCTGCCAGCTTCTGCAAGACATTTCATGATCTAAATATTGTATGTATTCTTTCTCCTCCAGACCATTTGGATTCATTTTTTTCTTCTTTATAGGTTTTCCAAAGGAAAAAGCAACATCCCCAAATACCTGTAACATAATTTAGAGATTTATTACTTTAAGCCAGTGGTTCTCAAAGTGTGGTCCTGGAACCAGTAGTATCAGCATCACCCAATACCTTGTTGGAAATGCAAATTTTTAGGCCCCATCCCAGACCTACTTAGTCAGCAACTCTTAGGGTAGTAAACAGTAATCTGTTTTAACAACCCACCTAGATGATTCTGATGCAGGCTAAAGTTCGAGAATCACCACGTTAAACCAAAAATAAAATTAAGACAGGAACACCTAATTTGTTAGCTAAGATAGGTTTGGTAAGATGAAATCAGTTCTCTTCTTGCCATTGTTGAACAGAGTGAGAGTAGTGCAACCAAGAATGGGATGGTGTCCAGATGCAACGTAAAGATGTTGAGTTAACTTATGAAGCTAGAGCCCCTGACACCTTCTCAACTCCTTTTAATTTCTTTGAGTTAAGTTTTAGAGCTTCTACAAAATGGCACCAGGCCCCCTATTCATAGGTCAGTCTGGAGCACGTGATATCATCAGTCCTTCAATCATTAGCAATAAGGAGGGGTCGTGAAGTCAGCTATTGACTGGACTTTAGACAACAGGGAAAATGTTGCCACTGAACATTGGTTGATGGCATAGATGACCATGTTTGTTAATATTAAAGTATCTTACAAGAAACAGATAAGAGAAGTTGTTGGGGGACATATGCTTATTTGCTAATTTTTTATTGTTGGCTGAGTCCTCTCCCCAATGTCTCTTTGGAATGAGAAACACAAACATGTTTCAGGTTAAAAAATAGTACTGTGGCAAAAATAGTACATAAGTGCCAGCCTAGGAGTTCATATTAGAAAATGCCAGAGTGTATGTGTTTCTGCATGCATGCAGACACACTGAGAAAGTCAAATATGATTTATGTGTTGTGTACTTTAGTCCTATTCCATGCTTTTTAAAATTTATGTACTCCATATTTTGTGTGCTTTGTCATGTATTTTTGAAGTAATAATAGTAGCTAATATTTATTGAATGCTTTCTTATATGCCAGATGCTACACTAAGTACTTTATTTGCATTTTCTCAGTTTGTCTCTGCAGCCTTCTGAGTTAGGCACTGTTATTTTTCCCATTTACAGATGAAAAAAACTAAGCCTTAGTTAAGTCATAGCCAACATGGTTAAATGGCTAGGATGGGATTCAAATTCTGATTTGTCTGACTACAAAGTGTGTGCTCTTAATTATCAACTATTTATAAGGGAATGCCAGGTCTGCCATTTGCCTTTCCCCTAACTGGCAGCATAGAATTTCTCCTCTTAAGGTTCTTTTACAATGATATAACTTTGAGCTCTGAGACCCAACTCTCATAAAATGCTTGGCATTAACGAGTAATATTCATGAAGGGTTCAGGTCCAGTAAGTCCTCTAGATACTGTGCATTTTGTCCCTGAATTGAATCAGCCAATCAGAGAGCAGCACACTTGGACTCTATTGCTTTAGATTTTCTCTTTCTGAGTTGTGCTTTTTTGCCCTGAATTCAGCTTTTGTCCAGTGGTTTGTTGTATGGAAGTCACCCAATTTATTTAATCTGTCTCCTATCAAAAGACATTTAGGTTGTTTCCCATCTTTTGTTAATAAAATCCTGTGGTGAATATCCTGTTTCTCAGTGTTGCCTTGTATACGTGTATGATTATATCTGCAGGATAAATTCTTAGAGGTAGAATTGTTAAGGCAAAGGTTGGATTACATTTATAATCACAAAATTGGCCAGGCATGGTGGCTCATGCCTGTTATCCCAGCACTTTGGGAAGCTGAAGCAGGTGGATCATTTGAGGTCAGGAGTTCGAGACCAGCCTGGCCAAAATGGTGAAACCCCCGTCTCTACTAAAAATATAAAAATTAGCCGGGCGTGGTGGCAGGTGCCTGTAATTCCAGTTACTTGGGAGGCTGAGGCAGGAGAATCACCTTAACCCAGGAGTCAGAGGTTGCAGTGAGCCAAGATCGTGCCACTGCACTGCAGCCTGGACAACAGAGAGAGACTCTGTCTGAAAGAAAATTATATATATATATATATAGTCACAAAATTGTGTGGAGTTATGGAGTACCTTTTGCCCCCAAGTTTCCTTAGCTCTATTTTTTTTTTTCTTTTTGAGATGGAGTTTTGCTCTGTCACCTAGGCTGGAGCTCAGTGGCACAATCTCAGCTCACTGCAACCTCCACCTCTCAGGTTCAGGCAATTTTCATGCCTCAGCCTCCCAAGTAGCTGGGTCTACAGGTGTGTGTCACCACGCCTGGCTAATTTTTGTATTTCTAGTAGAGACGGGGTTTTGCCGTGTTGGCTAGGCTGATCTTGAACTCGCGGTCTCAAGTGATCCACCCGCTTTGGCCTCCCAAAGTGCTGGGATTACAGGCATGAGCCACTGTGCCCGACTTCATTGTGGTTTCAATTTGCATTTATCTGATAATGATGCGGAGCACTTTCTCATCTGTTTCTTGGCCACTTGTATTTCTTCTTTTGAGAGGTGTCTGTTCATGTTCTTTGCCTATTTTTATGGGGTTGTTTTGCTTGTTGATTTAAGTTCCCTATAGATTCTGGATATTAGAACTTTGCTGGATGCATAGTTTGCAAATATCTCTCTCATTCTGTAGGTCGTCTGTCTTCTCTATTGTTAGTTTCTTTTGCTGTACAGAAGCTCTTTAGTTTAATTAGGTCACATTTGTCTATTATTGGTTTTGTTGCAATTGTTTTTGGGGACTTTCTCATTTCTTAATGCATTTTGTTTATTCTTTTTAGATTGATTTTTCCACAGTGAAAAATGTGATTCCAGATAAATATATAGTGTCTACTTTGCAAAGGTGGCGTTTAAATGTGCTGCGTTTGAATTTTCGTGGTTGTCTTCTCCGACCCAAAACTTTCAGATCTGTCAGTAAGTATGTTCATTACAACTATTTGTCTTGCTTTCCTGTATTACAATTAAAGAAATATACAGAAAAGCATAAATTAAAAAGGAAACTTCAGTGACAGTTTTAGGTCATAAGGATACCAATTATAACCATTTAAAAAGTGTATAATATAGTACAGCTCTTACTGTATTGCGTGCCCTGGGAGTTGGTTCTTTGTCTATTCTTTTTTTTTTTTTTTTTTTTTTTTTTTGAGACAGAGTCTCACTCTGTCTCCCAGGCTGGAGTGCGTGGTGCGATCTTGGCTCACTGCAACCTCCGGCTCCTGGGTTCAAATGATTCTCGTGCCTCAGCCTGCCGAGTAGCTGGGACTACAAGCATGCGCCACCATGCCCGGCTAATTTTTTGGTATTTTTAGCAGAGAGAGCATTTCACCATGTTGGCCAGGCTGGTCTCAAACTCCTGACCTCAAGTGATCCACCTGCCTTGGCCTCCCAAAGTGCTGGGATTACAGGCATAAACCACTGTGCCCGGCTGGTTCTTTGTCTATTCTTGACTACTCTTTTGGGGTCTAGTATTTGTATTTCTATGGATCATCAATTTTTTTCTACTAAAAAATATAAAACATATTCTTATTTTTAAAAAACTAACAATAGACAGTAAAACCATCTTTCTTCACTTCCCTCAAACCTATTCACTTACCCAAAGGCATCCAATGTTATTAGTTTCCTGTTTTTCTAAAATACATTTCTATATATGTGATTAAAAATACACAACTTTACAACATGAGTCATATTGTTTTATATTTTCTTTCATGTCCTTAAAATCTTTCCATGTCAGTACATATAGATCCACTAAATTATTTTTATATACTGTAAAATTATTTTCTGTGTTACAGATGTAACATACTTTATTTAACCTTCTTCTTTTTGATGGACATTGAGATTATTTCCAATTTTTTCCAGACTGACTGCTTTGTACTTCCATTGTGATATTTGTCTTTAAACTATATATTCTTTAACCTATATATCCTTTGAGATGCATTTTCTATCTATCATATAAGTATTTCTGGAAATGAAATGAACAATATATTTCAAAAAAAGTATACATTCATATTGACTCCAGGTAGAATGTCATATACATGTACAAATACCAGTTGGATAAGTCTAAAGATATTAAAGGGTAAAATGAAGTTGCATGAGAGAGCTATATATTATATATAAAATCCAATACCATTTGTATCTAACTTTTCTTTTTTTTTTTTTTTTTTTTCTTTTTTTTTTTTTATTATACTTTAGGGTTTTAGGGTACATGTGCAGAATGTGCAGGTTTGTTACATATGTATCCATGTGCCATGTTGATTTCCTGCACCCATTAACTCGTCATTTAGCATTAGGTGTATCTCCTAATGCTGTCCCTCCCCCCTCCCCCAACCCCACAACAGTCCCCGGAGTGTGATGTTCCCCTTCCTGTGTCCATGAGTTCTCATTGTTCAATTCCCACCTATGAGTGAGAACATGCGGTGTTTGGTTTTTTGTCCTTGCGATAGTTTACTGAGAATGATGTTTTCCAGTTTCATCCATGTCCCTACAAAGGACACGAACTCATCATTTTTTATGGCTGCATAGTATTCCATGGTGTATATGTGCCACATTTTCTTAATCCAGTCTATCGTTGTTGGACATTTGAGTTGGTTCCAACTCTTTGCTATTGTGAATAGTGCTGCAATAAACATACGTGTGCATGTGTCTTTATAGCAGCATGATTTATAGTCCTTTGGGTATATACCCAGTAATGGGATGGCTGGGTCAAATGGTATTTCTAGTTCTAGATCCCTGAGGAATCGCCACACTGACTTCCACAATGGTTGAACTAGTTTACAGTCCCACCAACAGTGTAAAAGTGTTCCTATTTCTCCACATCCTCTCCAGCACCTCTTGTTTCCTGATTTTTTAATGATGGCCATTCTAACTGGTATGAGATGGTATCTCACTGTGGTTTTGATTTGCATTTCTCTGATGGCCAGTGATGATGAGCATTTCTTCATGTGTTTTTTGGCTGCATAAATGTCTTCTTTTGAGAAGTGTCTGTTCATGTCCTCTGCCCACTTTTTGATGGGGTTGTTTGTTTTTTTCTTGTAAATTTGTTTGAGTTCATTGTAGATTCTGGATATTAGCCCTTTGTCAGATGAGTAGGTTGCAAAAATTTTCTCCCATTCTGTAGGTTGCCTGTTCACTCTGATGATAGTTTCTTTTGCTGTGCAGAAGCTCTTTAGTTTAATGAGATCCCATTTGTCGATTTTGGCTTTTGTTGCCATTGCTTTTGGTGTTTTAGACATGAAGTCCTTGCCCACGCCTATGTCCTGAATGGTATTGCCTAGGTTTTCTTGTAGGATTTTAATGGTTTTAGGTCTAACATATAAGTCTTTAATCCATCTTGAATTAATTTTTGTATAAGGTGTAAGGAAGGGATCCAGTTGCAGCTTTCTACATATGGCTAGCCAGTTTTCCCAGCACCATTTATTAAATAGGGAATCCTTTCCCCATTTCTTGTTTTTGTCAGGTTTGTCAAAGATCAGATAGTTGTAGCTATGCGGCATCATTTCTGAGGGCTCTGTTCTGTTCCATTGATCTATGTCTCTGTTGTGGTACCAGTACCATGCTGTTTTGGTTACTGTAGCCTTGTAGTATAGTTTAAAGTCAGGTAGCGTGATGCCTCCAGCTTTGTTCTTTTGGCTTAGGATTGACTTGGCGATGCGGGCTCTTTTTTGGTTCCATATGAACTTTAAAGTAGTTTTTTCCAATTCTGTGAAGAAAGTCATTGGTAGCTTGATGGGGATGGCATTGAATCTATAAATGACCTTGGGCAGTATGGCCATTTTCACGATATTGATTCTTCCAACCCATGAGCATGGAATGTTCTTCCATTTGTTTGTATCCTCTTTGATTTCATTGAGCAGTGGTTTGTAGTTCTCCTTGAAGAGGTCCTTCACATCCCTTGTAAGTTGGATTCCTAGGTATTTGATTCTCTTTGAAGCAATTGTGAATGGGAGTTCACTCATGATTTGGCTCTCTGTTTGTCTGTTATTGGTGTACAAGAATGCTTGTGATTTTTGTACATTAATTTTGTATCCTGAGACTTTGCTGAAGTTGCTAATCAGCTTAAGGAGATTTTGGGCTGAGACAATGGGGTTTTCTAGATATACAATCATGTCATCTGCAAACAGGGACAATTTGACTTCCTCTTTTCCTAGTTGAATACCCTTTATTTCCTTCTCCTGCCTGATTGCTCTGGCCAGAACTTCCAGCACTATGTTGAATAGGAGCGGTGAGAGAGGGCATCCCTGTCTTGTGCCAGTTTTCAGAGGGAATGCTTCCAGTTTTTGCCCATTCAGTATGATATTGGCTGTGGGTTTGTCATAGATAGCTCTTATTATCTTGAGATACGTCCCATCAATACCTAACTTATTGAGAGTTTTTAGCATGAAGGGTTGTTGAATTTTGTCAAAGGCCTTTTCTGCATCTATTGAGATAATCATGTGGTTTTTGTCTTTGGTTCTGTTTATATGCTGGATTACATTTATTGATTTGCGTATGTTGAACCAGCCTTGCATCCCAGGGATGAAGCCCACTTGATCATGGTGGATAAGCTTTTTGATGTGCTGCTGGATTCGGTTTGCCAGTATTTTATTGAGGATTTTTGCATCAATGTTCATCAAGGATATTGGTCTGAAATTCTCTTTTTTGGTTATGTCTCTGCCAGGTTTTGGTATCAGGACGATGCTGGCTTCATAAAATGTGTTAGGGAGGATTCCCTCTTTTTCTATCGATTGGAATAGTTTCAGAAGGAATGGTACCAGTTCCTCCTTGTACCTCTGGTAGAATTCAGCTGTGAATCCGTCAGGTCCTGGACTCTTTTTGGTTGGTAAGCTATTGATTATTGCCACAATTTCAGAACCTGTTATTGGTCTATTCAGAGATTCAACTTCTTCCTGCTTTAGTCTTGGGAGGGTGTATTTGTCAAGGAATTTATCCATTTCTTCTAGATTTTCTAGTTTATTTGCATAGAGGTGTTTGTAGTATTCTCTGATGGTAGATTGTATTTCTGTGGGATCGGTGGTGATATCCCCTTTTTCGTTTTGTATTGCATCTATTTGATTCTTCTCTCTTTTCTTCTTTATTAGTCTTGCTAGCGGTCCATCAATTTTGTTGATCTTTTCAAAAAACCAGCTCCTGGATTCATTAATTTTTTGAAGGGTTTTTTGTGTCTCTATTTCCTTCAGTTCTGCTCTGATTTTAGTTATTTCTAGCCTTCTGCTAGCTTTTGAATGTGTTTGCTCTTGCTTTTCTAGTTCTTTTAATTGTGATGTTAGGGTGTCAATTTTGGATCTTTCCTGCTTTCCCTTGTGGGCATTTAGTGCTATAAATTTCCCTCTACACACTGCTTTGAATGTGTCCCAGAGATTCTGGTATGTTGTATCTTTGTTCTCGTTGGTTTCAAAGAACATCTTTATTTCTGCCTTCATTTCATTATGTACCCAATAGTCATTCAGGAGCAGGTTGTTCAGTTTCCATGTAGTTGAGCGGTTTTGAGTGAATTTCTTAATCCTGAGTTCTAGTTTGATTGCACTGTGGTCTGAGAGACAGTTTGTTATAATTTCTGTTCTTTTACATTTGCTGAGGAGAGCTTTACTTCCAACTATGTGGTCAATTTTGGAATAGGTGTGGTGTGGTGCTGAAAAAAATGTATATTCTGTTGACTTGGGGTGGAGAGTTCTGTAGATGTCTATTAGGTCCACTTTATGTAGAGCTGAGTTCAATTCCTGGATATCCTTGTTAACTTTCTGTCTCGTTGATCTGTCTAATGTTGACAGTGGGGTGTTAAAATCTCCCATTATTATTGTGTGGGAGTTTAAGTCCCTTTGTAGGTCACTGAGGACTTGCTTTATGAATCTGGGTGCTCCTGTGTTGGGTGCATATATATTTAGGATAGTTAGCTCTTCTTGTTGAATTGATCCCTTTACCATTATGTAATGGCCTTCTTTGTCTCTTTTGATCTTTGTTGGTTTAAAGTCTATTTTATCAGAGACTAGGATTGCAACCCCTGCCTTTTTTTGTTTTCCAGTTGCTTGATAGATCTTCCTCCATCCCTTTATTTTGAGTCTATGTGTGTCTCTGCACGTGAGATGGGTTTCCTGAATACAGCACACTGATGGGTCCTGACTCCTTATCCAGTTTGCCAGTCTGTGTCTTTTGATTGGAGCATTTAGCCCATTTACATTTAACGTTAATATTGTTATGTGTGAATCTGATCCTGTTATTATGATGTTAGTTGGTTATTTTGCTCGTTAGTTGCTATTGTTTCTTCCTAGCCTCGATGGTCTTTACAATTTGGCATGTTTTTGCAGTGGCTGGTACCGGTTGTTCCTTTCCATGTTTAGTGCTTCCTTCAGGAGCTCTTTTAGGGCAGGCCTGGTGGTGACAAAATCACTCAGCGTTTGCTTGTCTGTAAAGTATTTTATTTCTCCTTCACTTATGAAGCTTAGTTTGGCGGGATAGCAAATTCTGGGTTGAAAATTCTTTTCTTTAAGAATGTTGAATATCGGCCCCCACTCTCTTCTGGCTTGTAGAGTTTCTGCTGAGAGATCAGCTGTTAGTCTGATGGGCTTCCCTTTGTGGGTAACCCGACCTTTCTCTCTGGCTGCCCTTAACATTTTTTCCTTCATTTCAACTTTGGTGAATCTGACAATTATGTGTCTTGGAGTTGCCCTTCTCGAGGAGTATCTTTGTGGCGTTCTCTGTATTTCCTGAATCTGAATGCTGGCCTGCCTTGCTAGATTGGGGAAGTTCTCCTGGATAATATCTTGCAGAGTGTTTTCCAACTTGGTTCCATTCTCCCCATCATTTTCAGGTACACCAATCAGACGTAGGTTTGGTCTTTTCACATAGTCCCAAATTTCTCGGAGGCTTTGTTCATTTCTTTTTATTCTTTTTTCTCTAAACTTCCCTTCTCTCTTCATTTCATTCATTTCATCTTCCATCAGCGATACCCTTTCTTCCAGTTGATCGCATCTGCTACTGAGGCTTCTGCAATCTTCGCGTAGTTCTCGAAACTTGGCTTTCAGCTCCATCAGCTCCTTTAAGCCCTTCTCTCCATTGGTTATTCTAGTTATCCATTCTTCTAATATTTTTTCAAAGTTTTTAACTTCTTTGCTATTGTTTTGAATTTCCTCTCGTAGCTCAGAGTAGTTTGATCATCTGAAGCCTTCTTCTCTCAACTCATCAAAGTCATCCTCCATCCAGCTTTGTTCCGTTGCTGGTGAGGAACTGCGTTCCTTTGGAGGAGGAGAGGTGCTCTGTTTTTTAGAGTTTCCAGTTTTTTTGTTCTGTTTTTTCCCCATCTTTGTGGTTTTATCTACTTTTGGTCTTTGATGATGGAGATGTACAGATGGGTTTTTGGTGTGGATGTCCTTTCTGTTTGTTAGTTTTCCTTCTACCAGACAGGACCCTCAGCTGCAAGTCTGTTGGAGTTTACTAGAGGTCCACTCCAGACCCTGTTTGGCTGGGTGTCAGCAGCGGTGGCTGCAGAACAGCGGATTTTCGTGAGACCACAAATTCAGCTGTCTGATAGTTCGTCTGAAAGTTTTGTCTCAGAGGAGTACCCGGTTGAATGAGGTGTCAGTCTGTCCCTACTGGGGGGGTGCCTCCCAGTTAGGCTGCTCAGGGGTGAGGGACCCACTTTAGGAGGCAGTCTGTCCGTTCTCAGATCTCCAGCTGCATGCTGGGAGAACCACTACTCTCTTCAAAGCTGTCAGTCAGACAGGGACCTTTAAGTCTGTGGAGGTTCTTGCTGAGTTTTTGTTTGTCTGTGCCCTGCCCCCAGAGGTGGAGCCTATAGAGGCAGGCAGGCCTCCTTGAGCTGTGGTGGGCTCCACCCAGTTCGAGCTTCCTGGCTGCTTTGTTTACCTAAGCAAGCGTGTGCAATGGCGGGCGCCCCTCCCCCAGCCTCGCTGCCGCCTTGCAGCTTGATCTCAGACTGCTGTGCTAGCAATCAGCGAGACTCCGTGGGCACAGGACCCTCCGAGCCAGGTGCGGGACACAATCTCCTAGTGTGCCGTTTTCCAGGCCCGTTGGAAAAGCGCAGTATTGGGGTGGGACTGACCCGATATTCCAGGTGCCGTCTGTTTCCCCTTTCTTTGACTAGGAAAGGGAACTCCCTGACCCCTTGCGCTTCCCGAGTGAGGTAATGCCTCGCCCTGCTTCGGCTCGCACACAGTGCGCTTCACCGACTGTCCTGCACCCACTGTTAGGCACTCCCTAGTGAGATGAAACCGGTACCTCAAGCAGAAATGCAGAAATCATCCGTCTTCTGTGTCTCTGGGGCTGGGAGCTGGAGACCGGAGCTGTTCCTATTCGGCCATCTTGGCTCCACCCTGTATCTAACTTTTCAATTTGCAAAATTATATATGTTTTTACCTTTTATTTTGAAATAATTTCAAACAATATATATTACTATAGATTTTTAAGTACACACACATATAGTGACATATAAAAAGCATGCATGAGAAAGAAAAACTCCAAATGTAAGACAGTGGTTGTGCAAATGGATAGAGAGTTTAATGGAATGGAGAAGAAGTGCACAAGGAGTTAACTGTGTCTGTACACTTTTTAGTGAAAAAAGAAATTATGCAAAATGGAATAATTCTGATTGATTATTGCTGGTGCTACACAAAGCTGTAGTTTTTTGTATGATGTTATTGTATCTTACCATGCATTAAGCTCTCTTCTTGGTTTTAATAGTTTGTCGATTGATTCTCTTGAATTTGCTAGGTAGACTGTCATATCTGGGAATATTGACAGTTTTATTTTCATTCATGCCTATTCTTTTTTTTTTGTTTTAGCTACTAAACATTCTTTATTATTATTATTATTATTATTATTATACTTTAAGTTTTAGGGTACACGTGCACAATGTGTAGGTTTGTTACATATGTATCCTTGTGTCATGTTGGTGTGCTGCACCCATTAACTCGTCATTTAGCATTAGGTATATCTCCTAATGCTTTCCCTCCCGCCTTCCCCCACCCCACAACAGTCCCCGGAGTGTGATGTTCCCCTTCCTGTGTCCATGTGTTCTCATTGTTCAATTGCCACCTATGAGTGAGAACATGCGGTGTTTGATTTTTTGTCCTTGCGATAGTTTACTGAGAATGATGGTTTCCAGTTTCATCCATGTCCCTACAAAGGACACGAACTCATCATTTTTTATGGCTGCATAGTATTCCATGGTGTATATGTGCCACATTTTCTTAATCCAGTCTATCGTTGTTGGACATTTGGGTTGGTTCCAAGTCTTTGCTATTGTGAATAGTGCTGCAATAAACATACGTGTGCATGTGTCTTTATAGCAGCATGATTTATAGTCCTTTGGGTATATACCCAGTAATGGGATGGCTGGGTCAAATGGTATTTCTAGTTCTAGATCCCTGAGGAATCGCCACATTGACTTCCACAATGGTTGAACTAGTTTACAGTCCCACCAACAGTGTAAAAGTGTTCCTATTTCTCCACATCTTCTCCAGCACCTGTTGTTTCCTGACTTTTTAATGATGGCCATTCTAACTGGTGTGAGATGGTATCTCATTGTGGTTTTGATTTGCATTTCTCTGATGGCCAGTGATGATGAGCATTTTTTCATGTGTTTTTTGGCTGCATAAATGTCTTCTTTTGAGAAGTGTCTGTTCATGTCCTTTGCCCACTTTTTGATGGGGTTGTTAGTTTTTTTCTTGTAAATTTGTTTGAGTTCATTGTAGATTCTGGATATTAGCCCTTTGTCAGATGAGTAGGTTGCGAAAATTTTCTCCTATTTTATAGGTTGCCTGTTAACTCTGATGGTAGTTTCTTTTGCTGTGCAGAAGCTCTTTAGTTTAATTAGATCCCATTTGTCAATTTTGGCTTTTGTTGCCATTGCTTTTGGTGTTCTAGACATGAAGTCCTTGCCCACGCCTATGTCCTAAATGGTATTGCCTAGGTTTTCCTCTAGGGTTTTTATGGTTTTAGGTCTAACATTTAAGTCTTTAATCCATCTTCAATTAATTTTTGTATAAGGTGTAAGGAAGGGATCAAGTTTCAGCTTTCTACATATGGCTAGCCAGTTTTCCCAGCACCATTTATTAAATAGGGAATCCTTTTCTCATTGCTTGTTTTTGTCAGGTTTGTCAAAGTTCAGATAGTTGTAGATATGTGGCATTATTTCTGAGGGCTCTGTTCTGTTCCATTGATCATTCATGCCTATTCTTATATCTTTTCTCTTTTTCTCATTTTATTACATTGCTTAGGACCTTTTTTGCAATGTTGACAAGTAGCAGGGGTATGCAGGAGTCTTGTTCATGGCTCCTTTTTCATATTTTTCATGAAAATAATATTAATACGTCTTTTAATTTCTGGGATACATCCTGTAGGTGGATATAATGCTGTTTTCACCTTTACAGCAGCTGTGTCCTGCATGTTCCTTATTCTGTCTGGTCACATTTGCCTTTGGATTTTCAGGAACTGTTTCTTTCTGATCCACCAAGGCCATTCTTGCTTTGTCTTCCACGCATGTTTTACATGTTTGAAAAAAAATTCATTCTTGGATTTTGGGCAGGTGAGAGAAGCTGAAAATGTGCTTAGTCTGCCATTTTTAACCAATTTATTATGTTTGTAGTAATAAAAAGTTAATAAAATAATTATAAACCTTAAAGTGTTGGCCACCCAAATTTGCTCTCTCTGTCTCTGTTTTATTATTATTATTATACTTTAAGTTCTAGGGTACATGTGCACAACATGCAGGTTTGTTACATAGGTATACATGTATCATGTTGGTTTGCTGCACCCATCAACTCATCATTTATATTAGGTATTTCTCCTAATGCTATCCCTCCCCCAGCCCACCACCCCCAACAGGCCCTGGTGTGTGATGGTCCCCGCCTTGAGTTCAAGTGATCTCATTGTTCAATTCCCACCTATGAATGAGAACATGCGGTGTTTGGTTTTCTGTCCTTGTGATAGTTTGCTGAGAATGATGGTTTCCAGCTTCATCCATGTCCCTGCAAAGGACATGCACTCATCCTTTTTATGGCTCCATAGTATTCCATGGTGTATATGTGCCACATTTTTCTTAATCCAGTCTATCATTGATGGGCATTTGGGTTGGTTCCAAGTCTTTGCTATTGTGAATAGTGCCACAGTAAACATATGTGTGCATGTGTCTTTATAGTAGCATGATTTATAATCCTTTGGGTATATACCCAGTAATGGAATTGCTGGGTCAAATGGTAATTCTAGTTTTAGATCCTTGAGGAATCGCCACACTGCCTTACACAACGGTTGAACTAATGTACACTCCCACCAACAATGTAAAAGCATTCCTATTTCTTCACCTCTTCTCCAGCATCTGTTGTTTCCTGACTTTTTAATGATTGCCATTCTAACTGGCGTGAGATGGTATCTGATTGTGGTTTTTATTTGCATTTCTCTGATGACCAGTGATGATGAGCCTTTTTTCATCTGCGTGTTGGCTGCATAGATATCTTCTTTTAAGAAGTGTCTGTTCATATCCTTTGCCCACTTTTTGATGGGTTTGTTTGTTTTTTTCTTGTAAATTTGTTTGAGTTCTTTGTAGATTCTGGATATTAGCCCTTTGTCAGATGGGTAGATTGCAAAAATTTTCTCCCATTCTGTAGGTTGCCTATTCACTGTGATGGCAGTTTTTTTTTTCCCATGTAGAAGCTCTTTAGTTTAATCAGATCCCATTTGTCAATTTTGGCTTTTGTTGCCATTGCTTTTGGTGTTTTAGTCAGGAAGTCCTTGCCCATGCCTATGTCCTGAATGATATTGCCTAGGTTTTCTTCTAGGGTTTTTATGGTTTTAGGTCTAATATTTAATTAAGTATTTAATCCATCTTGAATTAATTTTTGTATAAGGTGTAAGAAAGGGATCCAGTTTCAGCTTTCTACATATGGCTAGCCAGTTTTCCCAGCACCATTTATTCAATAGGGAATCCTTTCCCCATTTCTTGTTTTTGTCACATTTGTCAAAGATCAGATGGTTGTAGATATGTGGTGTTATTTCTGAGGCCTCTGTTCTGTTCCATTGGTCTATATATCTGTTTTGGTACCAGTACCATGCTGTTTTGGTTACTGTAGCCTTGTAGTATAGTTTGAAGTCAGGTAGCGTGATGCCTCCTGCTTTGTTCTTTTTGCTTAGGATTGTCTTGGCAATGCAGGATCTTTTTTCGTTCCATATAAACTTTAGTTTTTTCCAATTCTGTGAAGAAAGTCATTGGTAGCTTGATGGGGATGGCATTGAATCTATAAATTACCCTGGGCAGTATGGCCATTTTCATGATATTGATTCTTCCTATCGATGAGCTTGGAATGTTCTTCCATTTGTTTGTGTCCTCTTTTATTGTGTTCAGCAGTGGTTTGTAGTTCTCCTTGAAGAGGTCCTTCACATCCCTTGTGAGTTGTATTCCTAGATATTTTATTCTCTTTGCAGCAATTGTGAATGGGAGTTCACTCATAATCTGGCTCTCTGTTTATCTGTTAATGATGAATAGGAATGCTTGTGATTTTTGCACATTGATTTTGTATCCTGAGACTTTGCTGAAGTTGCTTATGACCTTAAGGAGATTTTGGGCTGAGATGATGGGGTTTTCTAAATGTACAATCATGTCATCTGCAAACAGAGACAATTTGACTTCCTCTTTTCCTAACTGAATACCCTTTATTTCTTTCTCTTGCCTGATTGCCCTGGCCAGAACTTCTAATACTATGTTGAATAGGAGTGGTGAGAGAGGACATCCTTGCCTTGTGCCGGTTTTCAAAGGGAATGCTTCCAAATTTTGCCCATTCAGTATGATATTGGCTATGGGTTTGTCATAAATAGCTCTTATTGTTTTGAGATACGTTCCATCAATACCTAGTTTATTGAGAGTGTTTAGCATGAACGGCTGTTGAATTTTGTCAAAGGCCTTTTCTGTATCTGTTGAGATAATCGTGTGATTTTTGTCCTTGGTTCTGTTTATGTGATAGATTACGTTTATTGATTTGCATATGTTGAACTAGCCTTGCATTCCAGGGATGAAGCGGACTTGATTGTGGTGGATAAGCTTTTTGGTGTGCTGCTGGATTCGGTGTGCCAGTATTTTATTGAGGATTTTTCATCAGGGCTATTGGTCTAAAATTCTCTTTTTTGGTTGTGTCTCTGCCAGGCTTTGGTATCAGGATGATGTTGGCCTCATAAAATGAGTTAGGGAGGATTCCCTCTTTTTCTGTTGATTGGAATAGTTTCAGAAGGAATGATACCACCTCCTGTTTGTACTTCTGGTAGAATTTGGCTGTCAATCCATCTGGTCCTGTACTTTTTTCGGTTGTTAGGCTATTAATTATTGCCTCAATTTCAGATCCTGTTATTGGTCTATTCAGAGATTCAACTTCTTCCTGGTTTAGTCTTGGGAGGGTGTATGTGTCCGGGAATTTATCCATTTCTTCTAGATTTTCTAGTTTATTTGCGTAGAGGTGTTTATAGTATTCTCTGATGGTAGTTTGTATTTCTGTGGGATCGGTGGTGATATCCCCTTTATCATTTTTTATTGAGTCTATTTGATTCTTCTCTCTTCTTTATTAGTCTTGCTAGCAGTCTGTCAATTCTGTTGATCTTTTAAAAAAGCAAACTCCTGGATTCATTGTTTTTTTTTTGAAGGGTTTTTTGTGTCTCTCTCTCTTTCAGTTCTGTTCTGATCTTAGTTATTTCTTGCCTTCTACTAGCTTTTGAATTTGCTCTTGCTTCTCTATTTCTTTTAATTGTGATGTTAGGGTGTTGATTTTAGATCTTTCCTGCTTACTCTTGTGGGCATTTAGTGCTATAAATTTCCTTCTACACCCTGCTTTAAATGTGTCCCAGATTGTGGTACATCATGTCTTTGTTCTCGTTGGTTTCAAAGAACATATTTATTTCTGCCTTCATTTCATTATTTACCCAGTAGTCATTCAGGAGCAAGTTGTTCAGTTTCCGTGTAGTTGTGCGGTTTTAAGTGAGTTTATTAATCCTGAGTTCTAATTTGATTGCACTGTGGTCTGAGAGACAGTTTGTTGTGATTTGTGTTGTTTTACATTTGCTGAGGAGTGCTTTACTTCCAATTATGTGGTCAATTTTAGAATAAGTGCAATGTGGTGCTGAGAAGAATGTATATTCTGTTGATTTGGGATGGAGAGTTCTGTAGTTGTCTATTTGGTCTGCTTGTTGCAGAGCTGAGTTCAGGTCCTGGATATCCTTGTTTACCTTCTTTCTTGTTGATCTATCTAATATTGACAGTGGGGTGTTAAAGTCTCCCCTTATTATTGTGTGAGAGTCTAAGTCTCTTTGTAGGTCTCTGCGGACTTGTTTTATGAATCTGGGCACTCCTGTATTGGGTGCATATATATTTAGGATATTTAGCTCTTCTTGTTGAATTGATCCCTTTACCATTATGTCATGGCCTTCTTTGTCTCTTTTGATGTTTGTTGGTTTAAAGTCTGTTTTATCAGTGAGTAGGATTGCAACCCCTGCTTTTTTTGCTTTCTATTTGCTTGGTAGATCTTCCTCCATCCCTTTATTTTGAGCCTATGTGCGTCTTTGCATGTCAGATGGGTCTCCTGAATACAGCACACTGATGGGTCTTGACTCTTTATCCAATTTGCCAATCTGTGTCTTTTAATTGGGGCATTTAGCCCACTTATATTTAAAATTAATATTGTTATGTGTGAATTTTATCCTGTCATTATGACGTTTGCTGTTTATTTTGCCCATTAATTGATGCAGTTTCTTCATAGCAGCAATGGTCTTTATAATTTGTCGTGTTTTTGCAGTGGCTGGTACTGGTTGTTTCTTTCCATGTTTAGTGCTTCCTTCAGGAGTTCTTGTAAGGCAGGCCTGGTGGTGACAAAATCTCTCAGCATTTGCTTGTCTGTAAACGATCTTATTTCTCCTTCACTTATGAAGCTTAGTTTGGCTGGATAAGAAATTCTGGGTTGAATATTATTTTCTTTAAGAATGTTAAGGTGCAGTATTTGGGCAGGAGTGCCCCGTTTTTCCAGGTAGTCTGTCATGGCTTCCCTTGGCTAGGAAAGGGAAATCCCTTGACCCCTTGTGCTTCCTGGGTGAGGCGATGCCCTGCCCTGCTTTGGCTTGCCCTGTGTGTGCTGCACCCACTGTCCAACCAGTCCCAGTGAGATGAACCAGGTACCTCAGTTGGAAATGCAGAAATTGCCCGTCTTCTGTGTCAATCATGTTGGGAGCTGCAGACCGGAGCTGCTCCTATTCGGCCATCTTGGAACGCCCCTTGTTTCTCTGTTTTTGTCTGTCGCTCTTTCCCTACAGGTATATGTGTACACACACATATATACACATATGAAATATACATAGAAAATATACTATTAAATACATCTACATTTTCTGAAGGAAGAAAATGGACTCCAGTTGCAACATTCAGGGTTTCAGTTTGACCTAAGATTTTCATGATGGCAATGGTAGTTGAACAGTGGAATGAGTTTCTGAGAAATAGCAAGGCATGCTTATCTGGAAGCTTTTGTTTATTGAGTTACATTTCATGTAACATAAAATTCACCTTTTAAACCATTTTAAAGAGTACAGTTCAGTGTTTTTTATTATATTAATAATGTTGAGCAACCATCACTATTTAATTCTAGACCATTTTCATCAGCCCAAAGAGGAACCTCATACCCATTCTCCCTTTTTTTTCTTTTCTTACACAACTGCTCATTGAGGAAGCTCCCATACATTCCTACTTTGCTGAGTATTCTTATTATAAAAGGGTGATGAGATTTTGTCAAATGCCTTTTCTGAGTCAACTGAAATGGTTTTCCCCTCCTTCCTTCTATTAATATCGTGTATATTACATTGATTGATTTTTTTTTGTCTGTTGAACCACTCTTGAATGCCTGAGATCAGTCTTGCTTGTTCGAACATCATGGTGTATAATTCTTTTAATATGGTGCTGGATTCTCTTTGCTAATATTTTTTGAGGATATTTGCATCTATATTTAAAAGGAATATTACTCTGTAGTTTTTCCTTCTTTTGATGTCTTTGGCTTCCTTATCAGGATAATAATGGCTTCATCAAATGAGGTAGGAGGTATTTTTTTCCTTCTATTTTTTGGGAAGAATTTGAGGATTAATGTTGGTTTAAAGTTTGAGGATTAAATGTTTGGTAAAATTTGCTCATGAAGCCATCTGGTCCTAGGCTCTCTGTTGGAGGGTTTGTTTGTTTGTTTGTTTGTTTGTTTGTTTGTTTTGAGATGGAGTCTCACTCTGTCACCCAGGCTGGAGTACAGTGGTGCAATCTTGGCTCACTGGAACCTCTGCCTTCTGGGTTCAAGTGATTCTCCTGCCTCAACCTCCTGAGTAGCTGGGATTACAGGTGCGTGCCACCACACCTGGCTAATATTTTGAGTAGAGACGTGGTTTTGCCATTTTGGCCAGGCTGGTCTAGAACTCCTGACCTCAAGTGATCCACCTGCCTCAGCCTCTCAAAGTGCTAAGATTACAGGCGTGAGCCATGGTGCCGGGCCTTGTTGGAGGTTTTTTGATTACTGATTTAGTATTTTTACTTATTATAGCTCTATTTAGATCTTCTGTTTCTTCTCGAGTCAGTTTTGGTAGTTCATGTGTTTTTAGGAATTTGTCAATTCCATGTAGTTTATCTAATTTGTTGGGGTACAACAGTTCGTAATATTCTCTTATGATCCTTTTTACTTCTGTAAAGTCAGTACTAATGTACCCACTTTCATTTCTAATTTTAATAATTTTAGTCTTTCCTCTTGTTTTCCTGGTCAGTCTAGGTAAAGGTTTGCAAATTTTGTTGATTGTTTCAAACAACCGTTTGGTTCTTTTTTCATTGTTGTAAAAAATATGTGACATAAAAATTACCATTTTAACCACTTTTATGTGTACAGTTCTGTAGCATTAAGTATATTCACATTCTTGTGCAACCATCATCACTGATGCATCTCCAGAACTTTTTCATCTCACAAAACTCATAGTTTGTACCATTAAGTACTAAATCCACTTTTCCCCCTCCTCCTAGGTCCTCGCAACCACCATTCTACTTTCCGTCTCTATGAATTTGATGACTCTAGGTGCCGCACATAAGTGGAATCAAACAATAATTGTTCTTTTGTGCCTGGCTTACTTCACTTAGCACAGTGTCATCAGGGTTTACTCATTTTAGCATGTGTCAGAATTTCCTTTTTAAGGGTAAATAATATTTTATTGTATGTATATAACAGATTTTTTTTTTTTTTTGAGACGGAGTCTCGCTCTGTCGCCCAGGCTGGAGTGCAGTGGTGCAATCTCGGCTCACTGCAAGCTCCGCCTCCCGGGTTCACGCCATTCTCCTGCCTCAGCCTCTCCAAGTAGCTGGGACTACAGGCGCCCGCCACCATGCCCGGCTAATTTTTTGTATTTTTAGTAGAGACGGGGTTTCACCACAGTCTCGATCTCCTGACCTTGTGATCCGCCCGCCTCGGCCTCCCAAAGTGCTGGGATTACAAGCGTGAGCCACCGCGCCCGGCCTGTATATAACACATTTTGTTTATCCATTCTTCCAGTAATAGACAGTAAAGTTGCTTCAATCTTTTAGGTATTGTGAATAATGCTACTATAAATATGGATATTCCAAAAAAACCCCTTTTTTTTTTAATTCTCTATTTTCTATTTTCTATTTTGCTTATTTCCACTGCAATCTTTTTTTTTTTTTGGAGAGAGAGTTTCACTCTGTTGCCCAGGCTGGAGTACACTGGCATGATCACAGCTCACTGCAGCCTCAACCTGTTGGGCTTAAGTGATCCTCCCACCTCCCACCTAAGTAGCTAGGACTACAGGTGGCCACACCTGGCTAATTTTTGTAAAAAAAATTTTGTAGAGACGGGCTCTGACTATGTTACCCAGGCTGGTATTGAACTCCTGAACTCAAGTAATCCTCCTGCCTCAGCCTCCCAAAATGCTAGGATTACAGGTGTGAGTCACTGCACCCAGCCCACTTCAGTCTTTATTATTCTGGTTGACTTGGGTTTTGTTTGCTCTTCTTTTCTAGTTTCTTCAGGTTAAAAGTTAGGTTATTTATTTAAGAGCTTTCTTTTCTTTTTTTTTTTTTAATTAACTTTTATTTATTTATTTATTTAGAGATGGAGTCTCGCTCTGTTGCCCAGGCTGGAGTGCAGTGACATGATGTTGGCTCACTGCAACCTCTGCTAGTAGAGATGGGGTTTCACCATGTTGGCCAGGCTGGTCTTGATCTCCTAACCTCAGGTGATCCACCCGCCTTGGCCTCTCAAACTGCTAGGATTGTGGGTGTGAGCCACTGCACCCAGCCATAAACTTTATTCTTAAGAGAAATTTCAGGTTCTCGCAAAATTGAGCAGAAGGTATAGAGATTTCCTATATACCTCCTTCCCCCACACATACATAGCCTCCCCACTATCAACATCACCCACAAGAATGACATACTTGTTACAGTTGGTGAAGCTATATTTACACATCCTTATCACCCAAAGTCCATAGTTTATATAGGGTTCACTCTTAGTGTTGTATATTGTATGAGTTTGGACAAATTTACAATGATAGGTGTTTACCATTATAATATTGTGCTGAGTAGTTTTATTCCCCTAGGAATCCTCTGTGCTCTGCTTGGTCATCCTCCCTCACCCTGTTAGCTCCTGACAACCACCAATCATTTTATTGTCTATATAGTTTTGCCTTTTCTGGAATGTCATATAGTTGGAATCATACAGTATGTAGCCTTTTCAGATGGGCTTCCTTCACTTATTAATGTGCACTTAAATTTCCTTTATGTCTTTTCATGGCTTGATAAATCATTTTTTTAGTGCTGAATAATATTCCATTGTCTGAATGTACCATAGTTTATTAATTCACCTATTGAAAGACATCTTGGTTGCTTCCAAGTTTGAGCAAATATGAATAAAGTTGTTATAAACATTTATGTGCAGGTCTTTATGTAGACATAAGCTTTCAACTCCTTTGGGTAGATACCAAGGAAAATGATTGCTGGACTGTATGGTAAGAGTATGTGCCGTTTTGTAAGAAAGTGCCAAACTGTCTTCCAAAGTTGGCTGTACCATTTTGCATTCTCATCAGCAATGAATGAGAGTTCCTGTTGCTCCACATCCTCATCAGCATTTGGTGCTGTCACTCTTCTGGATTTTGGCCATCCTGATAGGTGTGTGGGGGTATCTCATTGCTGTTTTAATTTACATTTCCCTGATGACATTTCTTACGGAACATCTTCTCATATGCTTCTATCTTTCTGGTGAGGTGTCTGTTAAGGTCTTTGGCTTCTATCTTCATATGCTTCTATCTTTCTGGTGAGGTGTCTGTTAAGGTTGTTTTCTTATTGTTGTATTTTTGTTTTTGGTATTTTTTTTTTGAGACAGAGTCTTGCTCGTTCGCCCAGACTGGAATATAGTGGTGCAATCTTGGCTCACTGCAACCACATCTCCCCAGTTCAAGCAATTCTCATGCCTCAGTCTCCTGAGTAGGTGGGATTACAGGTGTGCACCACCATGCCTGGCTAATTTTTGGACTTTTAGTAGAGACGGGATTTCGCCATGTTGGCCAGGCTGGTCTTGAACTCCTGACGTCGAGTGATCTGCCTGCCTCAGCCTCCCGAAGTATTGGGATTACAGGTGTGAGCCACCATGCCCAGCCTGGACTGTGAGGTTTTAACCACTATACATAAGATATATATGTTTATATATGTATCTGAGGTCAAGATAGCCTGTAAACATTTTCATTCTGTAAATTTTTAATATTTTGTCTAAAATATATTTCACGTAGTATTTTTCTGGAAGTGTACTTCTTAGTACAATTGTCTTCATCACAGAAACAACTGAGCATTCAAGCCTGAGTAGACCTTGATTTTTTTTAAGGAAGCAAATGTAATGTCTGTCTTATCTTGGTAATATTTTTAATTTACTGAAAATTATTTAATCAAACCCATTTTAATTCCAGCAAACTTGAGTGTATCAAAGATAAAAGCCATTCTTAACACATGGACACATAGAGGGGAATGATGGACACTGGGGCCTATTGGAGGGTGGAGGATGGGAGGATGGAGAGGATCAGCAAAAATAACTAACACATACTAGGCTTAATACCAGGGTGACTAAATTATCTATACAACAAACCCCTGTGACACAAGTTTACCTATATAACAAACCTATACATGTACCCTTGAAATTAAAATAAAAGTTAAAAAAAATTCTCAGAGATGTTTTAGCTTTTCCACTGTCTCTCCTGCCCCACCTCCAACCTCTACCCCATCTAAGATCAGTTCATCTATTGGTGTGTCGAGAATTACACACATTTCTGGGAAGATTGGTTTTCTGACTCTTACATTGAAGATAAATATTGGCTACTCTTTTGGGCTGTTTGGCTGACTGAACACAATAGTTGTAATCCTTATACTAGTAAAATTTTAGAAAATTAACTGTAGAATGTTATCTTAAAATATTTAAGGCTGGGCACGGTGGCTCGTGCCTGTAATCCCAGTACTTTGGGAGGCCAAGGCACGCGGATCACTTGAGGCCAGGAGTTTGAGCCCAGCCTGGCCAACATGGTGAAACCTTGTCTTTACTAAAAATACATAAATTAGCCAGGCGTGGTGATGTGTGACTGTGATTCTAGCTACTCGGGTGGCTAAGGCACGAGAATTGCTTGAACCCATGAGGTGGAGGTTACAGTGTGCCAAGATCATGCCACTGCACTTCAGCTTGGGTGACAGAGCGAGACTGTGTCAAAAAAAAAAAAAAAAAAAAAGGCTGGGCGCAGTGGCTCATGCCTGTAATCCCAGCACTTTGGGAGGCCAAGGCGGGCAGATCACAAGGTCAGGAGATCGAGATCATCCTGGCTAACACGGTGAAACCCCGTCTCTACTAAAAATACAAAACATTAGCTGGGTGTGGTGGCGAGCGCCTGTAGTCCCAGCTACTCGGGAAGCTGAGACAAGAGGATCACTTGGAACCCGGGAGGTGGAGGTTGCAGTGAGCCAAGATCGCACCACTGCACTCCACCCTGGGCGACAGAGCGAGACTCCGTGTCAAAAAAAAAAAAAAGAAAATAAATAAATCCTTAAAAGGCAGATGAGGGCACAGACTTACAGAATTTAGACAAGTAGATCCTCATTACTGGCCGGGCACGGTGGTCCTGTGATGCCAGCACATTGGGAAGCTGAGGTGGGCGGATCATTTGAGGTCAGGAGTTTGAGACCAGCTTGGCCAACATGGTGAAACTCTGTCTCTACTAAAAATATAAAATTTAGCCAGGCGTGGTGGCGGGCACCTGTAATCCCAGCTACCCAGGAGGCCGAGGCAGGAGAATCACTTGAACTCAGGAGGCAGAGGTTGTGATGAGCCAAGATGGTGCCATTGCACTCCTGCCTGGGTGACAAAGGGAGACTCCAACTCAAAAAAAAAAAAAAGGATCCTCATTACTGAATCCCTTCGATTTCCCAATTTGCCAGAGCAGGAGACTCAGATTTCTCAGAAACAGACATGAATTGATCCAGGGCATAGGCTCCAGAGGATAGAATGGTGAATGAATGAAAAAGCAGTGCTGCTTAACGTTAAATATCTTTCTCAAGTAACTAGGCATTAGGTCACAGCCAACTCAGGACTCAGGAGGACTCCATTTATAGTAAATCTTGTCTCCTTCAGAAAAAGCAGAGAATCTTACGACTAGGAAAGGGTTTTTTTTTTTTTTAACTTATTTTATCCAAATATCCAAGTGATATATACGTTCAAATATGTATATCTCAGGATAGTAGTATTTTTTACTACCATAAAAATATACTGATTTTTGTAACCTTATCAACTTGTATTGTCTGTCATAAAAAAGAGACATCCAAAGACAAGTTATAAGAGTAACTATCAAGTAAGAAATTGGTGGAAGAGGAAGTGTCTAATTGTTCATTCCATCATGAATCAACTACACTTCCCTGAAAAAGTGTAACTCTGATGTAGAAAAGGGGCAAATCTTAAGATTTGAAAATCCACTTCAGTCTTGACCCTGAGAGATGTTAGCAATACCTACTGACTTACTTTTGGATGGCCTGGATTAATTTCTGTTTTGATGTTTTCAGGAGCTTTATTTCCAAATACATCCCTGGGGATTAAATTGAATATAAAAATCAACCAATAAAATCCCTAACTAGCTTCTAAAAATTATACCAGAGAACAACTTGGGTCCTTTCTCTGAATCAGGTTTCATCTCATTTCATTCCAGAATCCTCTTGCCTCCAGTATGATTCTCTTGTCACACCAGGCTTTTTCCATCATCAAATCTTGGCTCTTTCTGGTCCTATGTCCTTAAAATTCCACTGTGAGGCTCATGAACAATAATAAATGAATTTGTAAATAATTGAACTTGTTACATCTCTCTGGTAACATTTGAAATGTAATAGCTGGCTTTCATGCCTCATAGTGAGCAATGTAGGGATTTGCATGGAGAAGTAATGCCTCTAAGTCCCCACCTCTGACCCAGACCACTGGGCAGAGTGGTTAGAACCTCACAGTCCAGTCCAGGCTCAGTGGCTCATGCCTGTAATCCCAGCACTTTGGGAGGCTGAGGCGAGCAGATCACCTGAGGTCAAGAGTTAGAGACCAGCCTGACCAACATGGCAAAACCCCCGTCTCTACTAAAAATACAAAAATTAGCTGGGTGTGGTGGTGGGCGCCTGTAATCCCAGCTACTCGGGAGGCTGAGGCAGGAGAATCGCTTGAACCCAGGAGGCGAAGGCTACAGTGAGCCAAGATTGCAACACTGCACTCCAGACTGGATGACAGAGCAAGACTGTCTCAAAATAAATAAATAAATAAATAAATAAATAAATAAATAAATAAATAAATAAATAAATAAAATAAAAATAGAACCTCACAATCCAGAGTTATTTACTGAAGCATTAGCTCTGGCAATTCTTCTGGCTTCCCATTCTCTTTGTTTCCTGTATATAAATACAGATCTAAATGTCTTGGACAAAAGACTTTGTCCTGCCAACTGCCCTCACGAGTGCTCCCCCACTTTCCTGGTACCTGCTCCTTTTTGGGGTTTGGTTCTAGAAGTTCTGGTGCCAGACAGTCACGGACAAGGGTAACTTTTACAATGCTGTGCAGCTCTGCATAGCAGAAAGGGCTTAGGCAGAGCTGAATCCTGGCCCTGCCACTTGCCAGCTGTGTGACTTTGTCCAAGTTACCTAAACTCTCCACCTTGATTCCTCACCTATAAAAGGCAGACAGTATTACCTATCTCAGAGGGATTTTGTGAGAATTAGAAGTAGCATATGTGAAGCTCTAAGCACAGTGTCTGGCATGTAGCGTGTGCTTTAAAAGTGCATGGCTGAGTGTGGGGCTCACGCCTGTAATCCCAGCACTTTGGGAGGGCGAGGTGGGTGGATCACTTGAAGTCAGGAGTTCAAGACCAGCCTGACCAACATGGTGAAACCTTGTCTCTACTAAAAATATAAAAATTAGCCAGGCATGGTAGCAAGCACCTGTAATACCAGCTACTCGGGAGGTTGAGACAGGAGAATCGCTTGAACCCAGGAGGTGTAGGTTGCAGCGAGCTGAGATTGGACCACTGCACTCCAGCCTGGGCAACAGAGCAAGACTCTATCTCAGAAAAAAAAAATGCCTAATACTATTTGTTATATACCATCTTCCATGCTTTGGGAGTTTGTGCAAGTATCAGATAAGGTGGTTATTTGCTAAACTTTGTAGGAATTCCTTGATACAAGAAATGAAAATGTATTCAACTCAGCATGAAAGGAAAATGTATATTAAAAGGAAAAAGTAGTATCTCACTAAGGACATGTGTATATTTCTTTTCACTTTATTTTTCTCTCTGTAGAATATGACTAGCTAAATGCAAACTGATAGGATCAGGGTCTAAAATCCTCCACTGATTTCCTCTTTTGCTGGCGATCTAGTTCTCTAGGTGAGCTCATTTTAACCTGCAAACCCAAATCACGGGGCTTCTTTTGGGCACCACCTCCTGCCTCAGTGGCCTCGTATTATTTCCTATATTTTATTCTGGCTTCATCCCAAATACTGCCCCCAAATCCTAATTTCATTCTTTATTTTATGCTCCTCGACATATTAGCTTAGCAGGAAGGGCCCTTTCTCATGGACAGGTGGATTCCCAGTATGAACCCTGCTCAAAACAAAAACAAAACCAAACAAACAAAAATGGTGTTTCCACATTCACCAGTGTTTATACCTCTTCAGGGCTCATGCTTCACCCCATCTACAGCTGTTAATCAGAGTCCTAGCTTCCAATGTAATTCTCACATTCTCTACTTATTGTTTGTGACAATTCTCTTTCAGGTCTAGCTTGACAGTACTTTGCAAGGATCAGTGAAAAGTGGTTGAGAATTTGGATGTATCAGGAGCTCATTTTGGAATGCACAGAAATCAGAAATGGAAATTTATTTAATGTATAAGATGACTTACTGAAAAAAAGTAGAGGGGTAGGGAATGACATTTTATTAAAACAGCATTTGTATAAAATCATTTTTATCATCTTCAGGTATGCACAAACAGCTATCAAAAGGCATGTAAACATGAACCAAGTTTTTTTTTCTTTATTTTCAAAAAGCAGTAAAAACATTTATACAGGACATTATGAAATTCTAATGCCATCATTAGGACCCAACTGCTGCAGGTTACCAGTGTGGAATTGCATATCACCAGATGCTGTTCCACAAATGGACAGGCAAGCAGGATGACAGTATTCCTTTGATTAATAGTCACGATAATACTTATCATAATTAAAGAAAGCTTCCTTTAGCTGGATTACCCTGCATAAATAGGCAACACAGTTAATCAAATGTAAACATATGTTTTCTAACACCAGTATAGAAAATACAAAACTAATTACAATCAGAACAATTTCTACCTTATCCCACTATAGTAATTATTACGCTTTGCTTCTTTGCGGTGTGATCTCTATGTTTTTTTTCCCATTCATCATCTTCTGTGTCTTGGTCAAATGACTCAGGATATGCTGGTAACTTGTCTTTGGGGCATTCTTCATAGTAACTTCTAATATATTTTCCCACAGACCATCCTTTGTATTCTTCAGGCGTTTTGCATTCCAGGCCATTAAAATGGACATTGTAGTGGTGCTTTAACCAGTAGTAGAGGTAGTGAATGTTGTAGTCACATCTCCAAGGGTTATCTCTGAGCCACAAGAGTTTCAAAAAATACAAGTCTTCTAATACGCCATAGTCAAAGTTTTGCAGACTGTTGTTTGATAAATCTAATTCTTCTAAATGTGTGAGCCCTAAAAAAGCAGCTGGGAACAGAAAATATTTATTGAGCCTGAGTAATTGAGTTAATACAGTGTATGGTACATCGAAAGGACAAATACAAATTTTAAAAAGAGGCTTAATTTTCCCCTTTGAAAATAAAGAGATTTATTTTCCTTTCTTTTTCCTAGAGCTTTTACTTTAGAAAACTTTAAACTTTAAGTACTTTCTCCTCTCTTTGAAATGTCTTTAAATCCTTTTGAAGACGAGATAGGCTTTTTATCACCTTTACGATGCAAGAATGTCTTTTCCAAGGACCTGGGAGCTATCTCTTTGAAATGTAAACATCAAGGAAGACGGTACCTCCATCTCCCAGCTCTGGTGGGAGGGTAGGGTCCTAACTTTGGTGAGATCTTGCTTCCAGTTGCAAAACTACCTCCTGTCATGAAGACAGAAACTTATTTTTCTCTGAATAAAGCCAATAAGCTAACACAGATGGTCACCCCATTTACCAGGTAAAGTTAGGATGAATTATGTGTGACAAAAGGTGTTATCAAATCTTCTTCCTTAAGGACTCGTTATTGTTTGTCCTGAAAACATGTATGTAATGGGTGGTATTCTCTTGGCTACATAGGGGTGAGATTCCTGTAATGGGTGATCTCTGCCTGGTTACATAGGGGCGAGAGTCTTTGCAGTCTCTTAGTGGATTGCCTGTGATATGCATCACATTCTGGTTTAATGCTTAGTCAATAATGAAGGTGTTTTCTTTCGTTACTACCTTTGTGGAGAGAATTTCTGGATTGAAAGAAGGTTTTGTTTTTAATTATGTTTCTCCACTGTAAACGTGTCTAAATGCAAAATTGTGAAATATATTGCTACTCAAAGCTTTTCCCTTGATTAGAATACAATATTCAGTTTTAAGTTAGCTTTAAGAAATGTATTTTGGGCTCTTTTTTTTTTTTTTTTTGGTACTTACTTGGGAAAAAAGATACTACAAAAAAGAGACATGAATTAAGAAAATATTTCGCATGTAAGACAAGTACAGATAAAAATGAAAAATGTGCTGGGTGGTGATCTGAAAGTTCCTGGGATACCAGTAACCCTGAAAATGCCTAGAAAACAACCTTTTCCCAGTGTTGGGGGAAGGGTTCTATTCCTGTAGAGTCCAAAAACAAACCATTTTTTCCAACATTTTGAAAACATCTGGTTGTATTTTGGCAAACTATGGTAGCTATCAGCTTTGAATCCATATGTATTTAATTTTGCTGGAGGTTGGATAATTAAAACCAATATAAAGTATAACTGAAAATAAAACAACGAAAAGCTTTTTTCCCCCTCTAAGAGCAAAGAAATCTACACCTGGATTATCTGTATTCCAGTTGATATGGACCAGCCAGATACTCCAGAAATACTCACAAATATTTTGTTTCTGTTTCAAACATTATCTCATTATTGTTTTAAAATACCCTTGTAGAGCATAACATCCTTATTTTGAATTAGGAAAATATGTGGTCATAGCAATACTATTAACTATTTTCATATTATCTGTTCTCAGAAAAAACCCATAATTCCTCCTTAAAAAAATAACTTTCTATTTTGGTACCAAGCAATGTCTTGCGGGTAGGGGACAAAAGATCAGCCCTTGTGTTCTGAAGATACTGGATTTTTTCTATTTGCTAAAATTCTGTGAGTCAGTGATCTCACAGATTTACTTTTCTCAAGACATTAGACTTTGAGATTAAAAGCATATGTAAACATTCCTAGATTTTATTTTGAAAGTGTTGTATATTGTTACTTAAACCATATATATTCAGGCACTTGAGAAAACTAGTTTTTGTCTGTTTCTTAAAGGAGGTAAAAACCCCCTAGTAGGGTATCTTCTTTCTCTTTTCCACAACAATGTCTGGCATTTTATATGATTGTTATTCACGTCTTTTAAAGTCTAGTGACTCCCACTGCATTTGTATGCTTACTACAGCAAAAATCATTCAAGTAAGTCTACTTGCAGGGTTTCATCTCAAAGACCCTGAAATATAGGAGACCTTTCATTTTAAAACTTCTTTAGGTCATTTTGCCTTAACTGCTGAGATACTTTTTTGTTTCAAAATAACTTTTTTGTTCTAGGAAAGTGCTTGGCATTTGGTAGGTGCTCAATAAATATTTATTAATGTAGAAAATACGTTCCTGAGATTGAATTGAACAAAGGGGGAAAAAAAGAGTACCACTGCTGATGGTAGAGACCATTTTGTGTCAGCAAGGAACACACATTTGGTGAACAAGATTAAAAGGCCTTCAGGGGATCCTAAGGACAGAAAAGGAATCCCTGCAATTATGGGAATTCCACAACTGATGAAAAGTATCAGTTACGGGAAACATGTGAAAAACATCAGTAGAAGCAAGGCAAGTCCATTTTGCACTATTATCTATCTCTTTACAGTGTCTTCTCATTTTTCTCAAGTTTTCTTTGTGTACTAGTTTTGTTGTAACTAAAACATTGCCACACTGTTACTCATTACTTTAATACATTTAACTTAGGACATATAGTAACTATTATAATCTTTTTTTTTTTGAGATAGCTTTAAAACTTGTTTGCATTGATAGTTGGTAAACTACAGTTTTGCTTGTGGATGACAGCAGAAGGAAATTAGACACTTGCCCAAGGACCTTTGGAATGGCTTTTGCTTGTCCTGCGATTCTATAGTTTGTAACCACCAAGTGGGTTCACCTTGCCCACTGCCTAGACAGAGTCGATTTATCAAGACAGGGGAATTGCGATGGAGAAAGAGTAATTCGTGCAGAGCTGGCTGTTTGGGAGACCAGAATTTTATAATTACTCAAATCAGTCTCCCCAGGCATTCAGGCATCAGAGTTTTTAAAGATAATTTGCTTGGTAGGGGCTTGGGAAGTGGGGAGTGCTGATTGGTCAGGTTGGAGATGGAATCATAGGGGGTCGAAGTGAGTTTTTCTTGCAAGAAAGGGTCTCCACTTCCAGATTCTTTACCCTGTACCCTGGCTTTGTGAACACGACACTGGCTACCAGTGACTGACTTGCACACTAATATAATGCTAACTTCATTTGGGAGAAGGGTGTCTGTAGTATTCTTATTTATTGAAAAACAAAAATTGCTTTTGACTTCACAGTTCAAACATACTCCCAAGTTAGCATCATCTGTAACAGGCTAAGGTATAAGTGTAGCATACTGCTGTCCCTTGGGAAATTTTAAAAAATTATGCTTTTCTAATTTTTAAAAAGAGGTTAATTCTAAAATATGCCCTTGTGGATCCAGAATGTTCATTCTAATTTTTCACTTTTATTGAGTTAAAATTCTAATGTTCTGTTAATGGTATTAGATTATCAGGAAGAAAAGCAGGGGAAACAGTTATACTCAAAATGTTTATAACATTACATTACATTATTAATAATTTTAATAATCATTTTCATAGTTAAAGCTTTTCAAATCGAAGTAGCCTAGTGAAAGCACTTGTGTTATATATGTTATAAATCTGGTCAATATTGCGGTAATTCTCAGTTCTTTCCAAATCCGACGTGTTTACTTAATTTACCAAGCTCATTTTCGCCAGAGGCTTTGCTTAGCAAATGCAGAAGAGATTTGAAGGATGGGAAAGAGAATTGGTCTTGATCTAGAACTAGATATAATATGTCTGGCTCTGGTTTGAGCACATTTTATCCTAATTTATGAGCTTAGTGCTTAGCAGTTTGTTTCTAATTTATTCTAAACAAGATGGGGCTTAATGAATAGCAAAGAAAATTCCAAATTTGAATTTCCCTTTAAAAATCACTACATTTAGACCAGGCGTGGTGGCTCATGCCTATAATCCCAGCACTTTGGGAGGCTGAGGTGGGCGGATCATGAGGTCAGGAGATAGAGACCATCCTGGCTAACACGGTGAAACCCTGTCTCTACTAAAAATACAGAAAAATTAGCCAGGCGTGGTGGCGGGCACCTGTAGTTCCAGCTACTTGGGAGGCTGAGGCAGGAGAATGGCGTGAACCCGGGAGGCAGAGCTTGCAGTGAGCCGAGATTGCACCATTGCACTCCAGCCTGGGCAACAGAGCGAGACGCCGTCTCAAAAAAAAAAAAAAAAAAAAAAATCACTACATTTGGCTAGGCGTGGTGGCTCATGCCTGTAATCCCAGCACTTTGGGAGGCCAAGGTGGGCGGATCACCTGAGGTCAGGAGTTTGAGACCAGCCTGACCAACATGATGAAACCCCATCTCTACTAAAAATACAAAATTAGCCAGGCATGGTGGCACATGCCCGTAATCCCAGCTACTTGGGAGGCTGAGGCAGGAGAATTGCTTGAACCTGGGAGGCAGAGGTTGCAGTGAGCAGAGATCACACCATTGCAATCCAGCCTGGGCAACAAGAGCGAGACTCCATCTCAAAAAACAAAAAACCAGAAAAACAAAAAAAACAAAACCCACTACATTTTAGTATACTATTGACCATTTGCCATATATTACTTTTAAAATCTATTCTATAACACACTATTTGGGCTAACTGAATTAAATGATAGTAATATGTGGTACTACATACTTCATAAAGCAGCATTTTGGCAAGTTATTTATCTGAGTGCCAAACAACTCCTAGTAAAAGTGTCATGTTTAATTAAAACTTGTACTTTATTATTTACTTCAGTTACTTTTAAACTAAATTTACTGTATATAAGCGTTGCCATAGAAAAAAATCACAGAACACTTGCCACGAATTGAAGGGGCTATACAGGGGAACTTACCGGGATCAATGAATTCAATGCCATTGCTGCTGAGGTTTAATTTCTTCAGCTCATGAACATCTTCAAATTCCTTGGGTCGAAGTTGGTTGATTTTATTGTATGACAAGTCAAGTTTAACAATATCTGGAGGGATGTTGTTTGGCACTTTTTTCAACTCTGGAAAATTTAATAATATTTATGTTATTATGCTCTTTTTGCCCCCATTTTCTCGGTCACCGCTATATCTGTGTGATTGAAGAATCAACTCTTAAAGAGAAAGGGTAAAGGGCTATCTAAAGCCAAAGGAAGTCAGTATGAAACAAGCCTTAGCATACACTAAATTCCATCAAAGCCCAGCAAAGCCTCCAGTGACTTCCCATCTAATTGTGATGAAAGCCAGAGTCCTCACTAAGGCCCTATAAAGCCATTAAGACCTGTATGTAGGTCATCCTTGTCACCAGAGTCAGCACCTCCTAGGTTCTAAAAAGCAGCCTGTTTATCAGGACTTGCTTATTGAACCCACATCTGCTGGGCTGGACATGAGGGTGGATGACAGAGCAACCACTGTAGGGCAAGCTGAAGTGGGTTAACCACAAATAAATGGGTAGAAAAAATGTTTATGAGAACACCCTGACACTAGGCCTAGGCAATGTGGCAGATCTGTGGGTGCTGGAAAAAGAATATAAACTGCAGAATCCATTTTGGGATTCTCAGCAGCAGTCCTGGGTAAAAATAGCATTCACAAGTAATACCAGGAAATGCAAAGCAAAGGCTTTCCTAGTGTGGCTTAGAAAAACACAGGAAAATCTCATTTGCTGTGTTGATAAGTAGAAAAATTCTTTAGTTCTTTTACCTTAAAACTTGAATGAGAATTGCAATATTGATGCAAAGTGTTTGCTTTTGATAAAGAGTATATAAATATACATTTCCCCAGACCAGAAGGAGAGTTTGATCAATGCCCCTATTTCTAGTCCAGGTACTATGTGGTATGTACATTTCATATATACGGCTACCCCAAATTCTTGATAAATGCCTCAACAAATACCATATTTACTTGATTGTTACCCCTTACAAGCTTGCTCCTCCTCCAGCCAAATCTTGTTGATGGTGAGGAAGAAATTAGGAAATTTCTCCAGGTAATCTCCCCATTTAGCAGGCTATATTGGTTGTCAGCAACCTCAGAACTACTCTGAAAGCTTTTAATAGTAAGAAAAGAGACATAAATGGCCCCGTTTATTGCATATACAAAATTCTTAACTATTGTTCAAGCTGTAGTAAAATTGTGCCCTTAACTTTGGAGGCAGCTAAGGGTAATTTACCTGCATAATTCTCCCCCATCTGATATTAGAAGTAAAATAACTCCTTAAAAATGGCAAACTATTCTGGTCAATGTGAAGCTAAAGCAGTTTAAAAACGCTGACTTTCACGTATTCTTGGCAAATCCGTTTACCTCAATATGGCATAAATATGCCTTTCAATTAGTCTCACATTTATTCCCTTTGAAACACTAGGATTTCTTGGCAAAGTACCTGTTTCTCAGTGAATAAAGCTATTATTTATTTTTCTTGCCATTAGATATTTAAGGCAAAAATACATAGTGATCATTGAGGTCTGTGTGGTTGAACAGGCACATATTAGGTCCCCTATACACACCATCTGACTCATTGCAAGTCAGCTGGGCAAGGCTCAACTCCGAATTGGGGAATCTGTATGCAAGTTCTCTATGTGTGACCATGTATATGTGGTATACTTGTACAGAGCCTCAGGTTGTCACACTTGAATTCTAGCCATGATTTTTAACTTCTATGTATTTTCACTTTCAAAGGTTGCTTAAATTACTGCTTTGAAAGAATAAAGAAAAGCAGTCCAGTTATAATCATCAATCTAAAGCACATGGCTCTGTGGCAGGCACTACCAAAGGGAATTTAATAAACAAGACTTTTCCCTTTGAATTTATGGGAATCAGCAATATAACAAAAAATAAAAAATAAATGATGAAATGAATCACTAGATTTATATAAACCATAGTGAAAGCCATTTGTATTGACAGTATTAAAAGACAAAGCTACCCTTCATTTTTTTTTTTTCTTTGAGACAGTCGCTCTGTCGCCCAGGCTGGAGTGCAGTGGCGTGATCTCAGCTCACTGCAACCTCTGCCTCCCGAGTTCAAGCGATTCTCATGCCTCAGCTTCCCAAGTAGCTGGGATTACAGGTGCCCGCCACCATGCCTGGCTATTTGTGTGTGTGTGTCTGTGTGTGTGTGTTTTTAGTAGAGATGGGGTTTCAACTTGTTGGCCAGGCCGGTTTTGAACTCCTGACCTCAAGTGACCCGCCTGCCTCGGCCTCCCAAAGTGCTGGGATTATAGGTGTGAGCCACTGCACCTGGCCTACCCTTCCTCTTATAGTCTAAAATAATAGGCTCTGAATTACATAGTCATTAACACTTGGAGGAACTTAAGTTGTTCTTTGATGACCCAATATTATATATGCTAAGTGTGTATGTCATGAAACCTTATTTATATTGTATTTCAGTAAATAATGTGTATTTTTAAAGCAGGGGGTATGAATTTATGGGGCATTTCTGGAAAGTTGTATTTAGACAACAACAAGTTGAAGAAACCAATAAAAATGTACATATATATATATATTTTTTTTTTTTTTTTTTTTTTTTTTTTTGGGGGGTTTTGTTTTTCCCCCCGGGGGGGGGGGGTGGGGGAGTCGCCTCACCGCACGCTCCGCCCCCCCCGGTTTTTGAGACGGAGTCTCGCTCTGTCGCCCAGGCTGGAGTGCAGTGGTGCAATCTCGGCTCACTGCAAGCTCCGCCTCCCGGGTTCACGCCATTCTCCTGCCTCAGCCTCTCCGAGTAGCTGGGACTACGGGCGCCCGCCACCACGCCCGGCTAATTTTTTTGTATTTTTAGTAGAGACGGGGTTTCACCGTGGTCTCGATCTCCTGACCTCGTGATCCACCCACCTCGGCCTCCCAAAGTGCTGGGATTACAAGCGTGAGCCACTGCGCCCAGCCTGTACTTATATTTTTATAAGCTGATGTTTTTCAAGAGAAAAATATTATGAGAAAAAAAGGAAAAAACAGAAAAGCAGAAATGGGCTCATTGGGGGAGGGAATGGCCCAAGATCATAAAAGCAGTGAAAAAGAGACATTTCCTCACATGTTATCTCTTCTTAGAACACAGTATAGTCTCGTTGTAGAAGTTTTAAATCTTGTGTAGATGGTATTTTTCTCAGATAATTAATAAACCTAATACTATTTACTTTTCTCATTTACACCTGATACAGCAAGTGCAAATTCACTGTAGCTTGAGGTTAGATCCTCAGCAATATCAAGTATTCTAACTAAAATCTAGGAGAGTAGCTTTGTATTAGCATTAAAAATATATAATTCCAGTTTTCAATCTAAGCACCACAAAGCAAATTCTAATAAACATGCTCTTCAGCATGAAGCACTAAGGACTCACCATAACAATATCCGGGAAATTCTACCCACTCTGGCTACAGAAAAACTACATTTACTTACTCTTCGAAATTCTCTAATGGTTGCATTGTTGAGGCAGCTGATTGTTTGAATATGCTCAGATTAATTCTGGAAGATTGCAGGGTGAAGTAGAGAGCTCATAGGCTCTGGCTCAGGTAGACCAAGAGTCACTTCTTAGTTTTGCTACTTACCTGTGAGACCCATGGTCAAGTGACTGAATCTCTTTGAGCCTCATTTTCCCCATCTGTAAATGGGAATGTTACTATCTTCCTGGAAGTTGTAGACAGCACGTATGTGGGTACCTGGAGCCTAGAATGGCATGTCCCAGGTTATGAAGCTGTATGTAACTGCTCTCCTATGGCACTGAATTATATACAGTTCACAGGGTGTCTTGGTAGGCAAACCTCCCTGTGCCACATGGCTGCTGTGGGATCTAACCAGGTGCCATCTTTACAGTTGGGGTGGGAGGTAGGGGAGCGGGGCGGTGGGGCAAGGCTTGAGCATGACTTGCTGGTAAATGAGCAAATTTACTTCTGGTTCAGGTTGCCTGACAATGTTAATAAATTCTTGCCTAAGATTCTCTTGAGAGGAGCCAGGGCCTCCTCTCTGAACTTCCCCTTTCTCTTGCCTTTAAAGAAACAAAACATAGCAAAATTTCCCAAAATAAGTGGAAGAAATGATACTGTGCTTTATATGAGCCTTACTTAATGACATCTGGCTTTAATTTAATATTACAAATAAATTATTAAACCATGCCAGAAATGAAACATATAGACATTGTTACATGGTTCGTTATTGTAGGGTAGATTAGCAGTTCCCAGACCACTCTTTGAGAACATCAATCTTCACTAACATGTCAAGAGCATTACTAAAATCTCCCATCTGTTTTCTTAGCTCATGACTTTATCTTGCATGTGCAAATCCTGCATAACACTAGCACAAGATTGCATCGGTTGCAAAACCCAGTAATGATTTGCAGGAAGTAGGTAATATTCTAGAAGGATTTCCTTAGTCTCATAGTTCTCAGGTTAAATATATTAAACTTAGTTCTTTAAATTTTTATTGTTTTATTCTGGGTGATTTGGAAATAATTAAGATATAGGATGTTAAGAGGCATTTATTAAAATCAACTACTCGAGAGGCTGAGGCAGGAGAAGTGCTCGAACCCAGGAGGCAGAGGTTGCAGTGAGCCAAGATCGCGCCACTGCACTCCAGCCCGGGCATCAGAGCGAGAGCCCATCTCAAAAAAAAAAAAAAAAAAAAAAAAGGAGCATTTATTAAAACCTTGGGACAAAATGATAAGAAATACAGAAACGCCATCACTTTCACTCTGTCTCAGAGTGCTCTCACAGTCCTGTTCTGCAGATGTTTTCTCTTTGAGGTGATCTTCTCACAGATGCACACCATGTTTTGACTTTAATCAGTGTAAGTCAGGTTATATAGATGGTATTTGCACTTATTTTCATAGCCCTTGGTTTACCTACCTAAATTAAATTGGAGTTAAGATGAAAGGAATTCCTTACAGTGACAGCTTGCGATGTGCAAATGAGTAGAACTCAAATGGCTGCTCTCCTAAGGATACCTCCTTCCCTCCTGTCATTGTCTTTTAATTACCAACTGCCTTGAGTCTGGACCCCAGAAAAACTTGGGGTAAATTCCATTGTCAATAGGGAAAGATTTCTGGTGGAAGTGACATCAAGAATTCCAAGACATGGTGGGATGTAGGGAGGATTATAAGATTCAAAGAGCATTTCAAGTTATTCATGAAAATGAAAAAGTAAGAAAAGTACAAACCTTTCCTTTTGCAGTCCAGTGTTTGTATAGGAAACACGTAATTGTGGCAAAAAGTTGAGTCCACCTCAGGCTTGATGACTGGGGGTCTCCCTGACACTTGGGGTTTCGGGTCCAATTGTTCCTTTTCTTCTTCATTACACAACTGTTCAGATTTTATCTGCCGCAGTTTTTTATTTTTTTGTTCTTGTGGACTTTCGCACTTGGCGTAGTTCCCCAAATTCCGGTTCCTGGGAATCTGCAACATTGAAATAAGCGTTTCTATCTCACAAGTACAGTGCCAGGGGTTGTCATAAAGACGCAGGTAGCTCAAGAGAGGTGTGTAAATGAACACTTCCTCCGTCAAGGCTTTGATCTGGTTGTGCTGCAGTAAGAGGGTGGTGAGTTTGTTTAAACCAAAGAATGCCTCACTCTCAATTTTAGAGATCTCATTCTGCTGCAGATCCAGGCTTTTCAGCTTTTTAAACTTGGAAAACATGTTGTTCTTCAATATGCGGATCTTGTTTCTTGCTAGCAGCATGTGCAGCAAATCCTGAGGCCAACTAGGCAGCACATAAACTAATTTTCTTTCTTGACAATCTAAGTATTTCTCATGGAGGTATGTGTACACGTCACACGGGAGGCCTGGTGCGTAGCGTTTCACCGGGTTGGAGTCTCTCCGGCCTCCACCCGCCCGGCCATGATTCACTCGGCTTCTCACAGTGCCTGGGCTTGCTTTGCGCAGCTCAGCAGCTTTGCAAAAGCAGAGCAAGATTACAATGGTAACCACACGCATCCTGACATCCAGCTGGCCCCAATTACTTCGTGTTACAGACGGAACAATGAAAGTATTCCTTTGAAATCCAAGTTTGGGTAATCTTAACTAATGCAGTTCTGGAACAATGAGGACCCAGCTGGGGTACGTGGAGTCCCTAGGTTGAAAGAGAAAAAAATATATATTAAAAGTGAAGGCCTATTGCAAGCATTGTATTACTGACAGATAAGAACAGACTTTTTAAGGTAAAGGCCTTCTAGTTCCACAGAACAGTGACGTAGAAAGCTTCTTCCCCTCTTAGTTGCCTGGGTTAGAGGCCGAATGTTTGTGCCCTGAGTTTGAATCAAGGCTCTCTTACCTGCTTAACTGTATCAACCCAGGTCATCTTCAGCATCTGTAAAACGGGACCGAGGATACCTCCTAATATTGTTGGGAGAATAAAATAGGCCCATGCGCATAAGATGCTTCACAGTGGCCACCCCGGGGGAAGTAGTCACAAATGTTAGGACTCAACATGATGAAAACTGAAGCCTGTAGTTCATCATCACATCGGATTTAAGAAATTAAAAGAATTCTCCTTCTTTTAAAAGAACACAGCCTTGAGATGCACACACAAGAGTAGAACTTGAATGGTTGTCTTCCTGAGCTTTTTTTTTCTATCCTTTTCTGTCTCCCAGTCACCAACCACGTTGGGTGTGGGCTCCAGAGATGCTTGGAGTAAATGGCACTGTCCTTGTCATCTCCTGCACGTCTTGGCTCAAATGTTACCTTTTCAGTGAAAACTTCCTGTTCAGCCCTATTTTAAATCACACTTCCTCCCACTTGTTGGGTGCTCCCAATCCCTTTTTCTTGTTTTATTTCTTCTGCATAGCACTTATCACCATCTGTCAAAGTAGATACGGTATTTAACTTCTTTTGTTTACTGTTAGTCTCTCCCCACTAGAAAGTAAACTCCTTAAGGGAAAAGATTTTTTGTCTATTTTGTTAACTGCTATATTTCCTTGATAAGTATTTGTTGAACTGATGAATTATTCTCAAATAACTATTCTGGCCAGGTGCGGTGGCTCATGCCTGTAATCCCAGCACTTTGGGAGGCTGAAGCAGGCAGATCTCTTGAGCCCAGGAGACCAGTCTGAGCAGCATGGGGAAACCCCATCTCTACAAAAAATACAAAAATTAGCCAGGCATGGTGGTATGCACCTGTAGTGTCAGCTGCTTGGGAATGGGAGTGGGGGCTGGTGAAGTGAAAGGATGGCCTGAGCCTGGGAGGTTGAGGCTGCAGTGAGCCAACATGGTACCACTGCACTCTAGCGTGAGTGACAGAGCAAGATCCTGTCTCAAAGAAACGAAACAAACAAACAGAATAACTATTGTATTCTGTAAGAACATTTATTTCGTAAACTTATATTGCTTGGAAAATCTATTTTCTCCTTAATAAATATTATTGAGGACTTCCAGGATGTGCAGATTTTTAACAATTGTTTTCATTTTTTAAAATTCTGAAAGTATTTCTGGTTTGCATATATCACTTAGGGTGCAGTCCATTCTTGGCAAAGGAATAAATGTTCAAAATGGATTTATAACCACTAACATGTCTGTTGTTATTAGCGTGGGGCTATGTGGTTATGAGCAGCAAATGTGTTTTCTATTTGTTGTGACAGTTTGAACACCAGAATCACCCTCTTGCCTGGCGTTTTCCTGCTTCGTGGGGTCTCCTCCTAGAATGCCTTCCCTTTTCTTTGCTTCAAGCATTTCTCCCAATCACTGGTTTGTGTAGCCTCCCTAGCTGCTTCTCTTCTGTCTCAGATTTGGAGTTTTACTTACTGTCCACTGAGATTCAGGGCGCTGGTTGTGAAGCACTTTGCCGTCTAGCTATTTGTATACGTGTCTCATTTTCTCTGAGAGATTATAAGCTGTGCACTGGCCTCTGGTCCCAGAGCTAGTCACTTAGCCTTTCTGGCCCTCCACTTTTCTATTTATATTTCATTATAAATTTTATATAAGTCTGACCTAAAAAAAATCATGTCAACTATTCTGTTTATTATTATACATGCTGAGTTATTTATGATATACATGTTGAAGTATTTGGAGGGAAGTGTACTGGTGTCTGCAACTTACTTTGAAATGTATACAAAAATAAGATGATTGAGGGATATATAGAGAGATGAATGAGTGGGTGGATATGTGATAAAGCAAATACAGTAAAAGATAAATTAGAATCCAAGTAGTGGCTATATAGATATTTATTGTACAATTCTTTCCACTTTTGTGTATGTTTGAAAATTTTCATAATAAAATGTTAAATGAAAACAAAAAAATAAAAAAGCAGGGACAAAAAACCAGGTTGGTTTTCTTCAAGTGCTTTCAAGCTAAAAGCTCTAAGTATATAGCGTTTTTCCCAAAGTAATATTTTTCTCTTTTCCCCTTACTCCTATAATCCTCAAACAATAATAAACGTGTCTATATATTTTAATTCTGAAGCCCAAAAAAGTCATTTTTCTGGGAAAAGAAACCGTATACTTAGAACATGTTACTTGCCAAGGTTTTTGTTTGTTTTCTGATGAATACATTGCATTCAATGTAGGATAGAAAAACTTTGTTTAAACATTTGCAATATGTAGTTTAGTGATGTGTAACTTATTTGATTTAGGCCACTGTAGGAACTTGCAAGAGTTGAATGTCTCTGACTGCCCAACATTCACAGTGAGTATAAGCAACCATTTTTACTGCTGTTTATATAGATTGACTTGCTACATTGGGGTGCCAATACACAGAATAGATGCTTGTGTGCTTATTTGGGATTCAATGTGGAAAAGAGCAAACTATGTTAAACATTGACAAAAAATTTTACTCCATCTGTACAATGCTAATATTAATCATGTAGATGTATCCTCAGTGTTGGAGCCTCTGGCAAGTAGAAATTCTTCAATGACTACCCAAGATGAACTGTATTTATATTTAATGGTATGTGTGTATGAGACAGAAAAAAATTGGGCCCCAGTAGACATGATAGGCTCATTTTATCTTCATGGCTATCAACAGCTGTACCAAAGAAGATGGAAATGAATATGTTTCCCTAGTTTCTTTCTTCCTGGTTCCTGTCTCCAGTCTTTCCCTCTGTCCCCAACCTGTCTTCCATTCTGTGAGCACTTTATGCTCTTTGTAAAAGGCAGATATGACTACTTTACTCTCATCTTCCATCAGCTACACACATTCCCGTCATCTACACAATTGGATAAAGCCAAAGCTCTTCAATATTACTCTACCTTGAGGACCCTCTGTGGATTTGCCTCTGCCTCCCTTTCCAGCCTCACTTGCTTCAGTTTCTGTGTACACCCTAATTTACAGTGCCTACAGCTGCTGAGTTTCCTCTTCCTGCATGCTCCAAGTTGCTCCTTGCAGTTGTGCATTTGCTCTTTGCTTAGAATGCCCTTTCCCTTTGTCCCCAAGTGGTGCTTTCCTCTTTATCAGGCTTTAAGTCTTATTATCACCTCTTCTACCAAGACGTCACTGGCTCCCAGGGCTGGGTTCACTGCTGCTCCTCTAGGTTCCTATGATAAGTATCCTTAACCGTAGGGTTTTGGCTTCCTCCACTGGCCTAAGAGACCCAAAGGGCAGGAGATGTGTCTTATTCTTTGTGGTAGTCATAGCACAACAGGACAAACTTTGGCATATTATATTCGATAATATTTAGTGAATGCAACTATCTGGAGATACCAAGCAGGCAATGGACAACATTGACTAGAATTGAGATTCCATCTTGGGTTGACATCTATGTATAAGTCATAATTAACTTCATAAGAGTGAATAAGATCAACTTAGAAGGTATGAGAAGAGGAGCAGACTTAAAGTTGAGCCTTACGGAATGCTAACTTTTAGGAGCAGACAGAGGATATTCAGAAGGAATAGTAAGAGAAGTAGGTTGACAATGAAGAGGTATCACCAAATGAAAGTTAGTAAAGAGTTTCAGAAGGAACCAAAGTGAACAGGTAAGAAAAGGACTGAACAATACATTGTAGATTTGAGAATCAGAAGGGACTGCCAATTTTTGCTACAACAGTTTCAATGGGATATCGGAGCAGAAATCTACTTGCAATGAATTGTGAAGTGGACAAAAGGTGAGAAGGTGAGGCATTAGGCATAAACTGATCTTTCCAGAAAAGTTTCTTAGAGAGTGGTAGAAGGAAAACAGGGGCAGGGAAATGGAAACAGGTTTGTAAAGGATGATGGAGAGTCAGCTGAAGCAACTCATGGAGCAAGTCCCTAAGGAAACAGGAGGGACTAGGAGGAAAAGCCTGGCTGTGGAATGCCAATCACGAGGCACCAGCTCCACCAGGAAGGCCAAGCCCTCCTCGCTGATGAAAAGACTGCATGAATTGGCCCCTCCCTGCTACCTCTCAGCCTCATCTTTCTAGTTTTTTCTTTCAAAATTCTACTCTGTTTCAATACTGAACCACTTGGAGCTCCCTGTTCATGTCATGCTATTTCATTGTGTCCTTCAACTTGTTTTTCCATCTGCCTAAGTAACTACTCTTCCCTCCCCACCACCCTAGCCCAACCTGGCTAACACCTGTTCATTCCTTAACACACTCTTCAACGCTATTGGGTCTTTCCATTCTCTTTTTTTATTGACCTTTAAAAAACAGCTTTATTGAGATATAATAAATTTATATTTATAGTGAGATTAAATTTACCCACTTAAAGTGTACAATGTCATGGTTTTGGTAGTTTTACAGAGTTGTGTGACCATCACCACAACCAACTTCAGAACATTTCCCTCACCCCTAAAAGAACCCATGCCCATCAACAGTCACCTTTCATTTTCTCTCAACCCCCAGCGCTATGCAATTCTATTCACTTTTGACAGTTAATTTCTAACTTAATTTAATTTTTTTTTTTTTTTTTGAGCTGGAGTCTCACTCTGTTGCCCAGGCTGGAGTGCAGTGGCGCCATCGTGGCTCACTACAACCTCCACCTCCCGGGTCCAAGTGATTCTCCTGCCTCAGCCACCCAAGTAGCTGGGATTATAGGCACGTGCCACTGCACCTGGCTAATTTTTGAATTTTTTTTTGTAGAGATGGGGTTTCACCATGTTGGCCAGGCTGGTCTCGAACTCCTGAGCTCAAGTGACCCACCCGCCTTGGCCTCCCAAAGTGCTGGGATTGCAGGCGTGAGACACTGCGCCCAGCTGACAGAATTAATTTCTCCCTCTTCTGAGCTACATATGGTCTCAGTACTTCAACACAGATACTTCACACTATGTATTACACTTACATTTACATATATATCTCCCGTTTTAGAACTGAGCACTTTGAAAATCCTCCTTTAGTAATTTTTCCCCATGAAATCCATCCCCCTATTTCCACAGTAAAACATCTTTTCAACACATGGAAGGCATTATGCACAAATAGAATGTGTACAGAAAAATGTTAAGACCCTCAGAACTCCTCCACTCCTTACCTCAACACACAGATTCAGCATTTAAATTAGTTGTTTAATCCCTGTCCAGCAGAACATAAAGAACCACCCTAGACTGTAAACTAAGCATCTTCTCAGTGGCTTGTACTTTAACATAAATAAGCTGTTTCTTTATGTTCAAAAGTACCCTTAAGGGTCATCCGCAAGAAATGGAGGCATAGACAGACATGTCAAAGATCACATCAGAGAAAAAATTTTCTGCTTTCTCTGGTCGCATTCCTTCTCCACCAGCAAAATGAACGTGGGCTCCTTCATGAAGAAAGATTTTAAATCTTGACTACTACATTCTCCAGATGTCTGCCTGTGGTTATAATGAAGTTATTTGTCAAATGGATTTACTCTTTCTGTGGATGTGTTAGCATCTACTATGTTAAATGTGTTCTGCAAGGTGTTGGAGGGAATTAAAAAATGAATCATTTTTCAATTCTTGTCCTCAGGGAGCTTCAGTTCTGTACTTGAGTAAAATATCATATTCTTTGAGTTTGGCCCTCTAATAGGGAAGTCAAAACAATGCCATCTGCATTGAATTTGTTAACATCAAAGTCTTGTCCGATTTTGGAATCTAATAATATACAGGGCTGATAATTTTATCCAGCTACATTTGACTATTGTTTTTCCCTTTGAGACTGGGACACAGGCTTACGTTTAAGGAGTTGGGTAACAATTCATTCAAAGAGCTTTGATTTCTAAGCTTGTCTTATGAAATATATTACATTCAGAAGGATTTGAGTACATTGTGGACAAATTCATAAGTCATTCTGCAATGTAGGTACTCAGTTTTTGCATTTATGTGTTAAAACATTTGGGGATTAAATCTTGAGTTCTTTTAAGTACTAAGAATGGGAGTGGTCTAAATTTGTTTGGATGTTCAAGCTTCTTTAGACAGGAAAATGTAGAGAATGCATTACCTCCTCATCTCAATCCGAGAATGGGAGCGGTCTAATTTTGTTTGGATGTCCAAGCTTCTTTAGACAGGAAAATGCAGAGAATGGATTGCCTCCTCATCTCAAACAGAAAGTCAGATTTCTTTATGGTACATGAAGCTACTCCACCTTCCTCTCCCTGGTCCCCACATTTTCATCTTCTTTGTGGCTGCCTCTCTGAGGGTATTTAAGTGAGCTCTTTCTCCTTTCCTTGCCCCATCTCATTTGCATTTTGCCAAGGTCTTTCAACAATTGTAAAATCACTTTGATACTTGATTGGCATGCCGAACGTTTTCAAAGACAGATTTTCATTGTATTAAAATACAGTGCCACACATTATGGTTATTCTCTCGATTCTTTTTGGAAAAATTTTACTATACACATTTTATCTATCCACACCTATTCAAATCCTTCATTCTGGTGATGGGGCTTCTAGAAAAAATGCTGACAGCTTGAATACTATAGTTAAGGTAGTGTTTATCAAAAGCTCTGCACTGGCCTCGCATGCAGCATGGGTGCATAGAACCTTCCCTATAGCAGAATCACAGAGATTTACAGCTTCAAATAGAATCTTGTGTTCTCTTTAAGGTATGGTTTGCTGCCCCTGTAAATCAACCAGTTCCTATCTGAATGTGACGGATGCTTTGACCTGCAGGATTTTATTGTTTTAAAAATCCATGACTACTGGAAATAATAATGAATGGAATGTTTAATTTTTTTTTTTTTTTTTTGAGATGGAGTCTCGCTCTGTCGCCCAGGTTGGAGTGCAGTGGCGCAATCTTGGCTCACTGCAAGCTCCGCCTCCCAGGTTCACGCCATTCTCCTGCCTCAGCCTCTCCCAGTAGCTGGGACTACAGGCGCCCGCCACCACGCCCGGCTAATTTTTTGTATTTTTAATAGAGACGGGGTTTCACCGTGGTCTCGATCTCCTGACCTCGTGATCCGCCCGCCTCGGCCTCCCAAAGTGCTGGCATTACAAGCGTGAGCCACCGCGCCCGGCCATGAATGGAATGTTAAACCTCAATGATCCTGCTGAAAATAAGCCTTTACTATCTTTAGTGGTGTTAGGAGTGGCCATATTTCTGATGCAGAATTCTTCTCAGAACCACATTTTCTACCCTAGTGATGATTTACCTCTTCCAGACAGATAGATACCTGCAACGGTCTCTTCTTTTCGGGACTGATGTAGCGTCAAACATTGCATGCACCACTAATACTTAAACTGGCTGCTTTGTTGATGTTCCTGGGGAGATTCATCAATCATTAAATAAAAACCTGCCGCTACTCATTGTATTTTCTATAGTGTTACCTATGCAAAAAGCAGCTTGTTGCAATCAAAGCTTGCAATTCATCTGGTCTTGTAAATTTCAGTTTAGAATCTATGCTTGAAACCTCTGTTTTTCTGTCTCTCTTATTTCATGGTCCCACTACTCTCTTACTTCAGTTTTCAGCTTTCTGGGGGAAGGATGCTTGAATCTTTGAGATCCTCCCCCACCCTAATCCCAACATTGAATCTCCTGCCCAACTGGTATGTAGCCTATATTTTATTTTAGCCATCTCAAACTTACTATAAATCTGGTGAAAATCTGTTCAGCTATTTAAAATATTTAGTTAACAGAACCACAGAAGCTTAATTACACACATATCTATGTATAAATGTGTATGTGTATAAATATGGACTGTTACTAAAGTTCCATTGTCGAGAGTGTTTAGTATTCCTATCTTTCAGAATAATTTTAATAAGTTTAAAATGGGTCAGTTTTTAATTGCTTTCCTGCATATGAAGAATCAGAAGTGTTTGACACTTTGACATTTGAGCTCAAATTTCTTGTGACAGAGTTGAACTTGCATGGGTTCACATTTTAATGAAGTGTCATTGTGATGGAATGAGACTTGATTTCCAAGGAAAGGGAAAAGGAGGGAGTAATGATGCTTTGAGCAAAAGGATTGGCTTCTATTTAATTTCATTTCAACCTAATAGCAGATAAAGAATATGAAGAAACCAACTCTTGCATGTATTTTTTTTCTGGAACAGGAAGAGGGATAATAGAAAGATAATGAGGAAATTGCAAAGCCTGCTATAATTTGATAAGCGTCTTCCCTCTGTTTTTCATGCAGGATGAATCAATGAGACACATTTCTGAGGGCTGCCTGGGGGTCCTGTATCTCAATCTGTCTAACACAACTATCACCAACAGGACGATGCGACTCCTGCCGAGGTAATGTTTGTGTTATTTGTATGACACTGAAAATAATTATGCTCCCGAAGTCTCTGGCTTGCTCTAGCATTCTGCAAGAGCAGTGCTTCCTTTATCAACACTCCACCACTGTGGCATTGCTATTCTGATAAGGGGTCTGCTGCTTTCAAGTCCCTAAGGTGGTACCTGAACTGGTCTGCCTTGGCTAGCATTTTTGACACTCTTATAGCAGTGTGCCCAGTAGCTTGACTTAGACTTTGCCTGTTTCTTTCTGGTCCGCCATTCTGGGCATTCGAGCTATCTGGCCCTTACATTCCAGTCTGGTGTCTGGGACCTTTTTTTTTTTTTTTGAGACAGAGTCTTGCTCTGTCGCCCAGGCTGGAGTGCAGTGGCATGATCTCAGCTCATGGCAACCTCCGCCTCCCGGGTCCAAGCGATTCTCATGCATCAGCCTCCTGAGTAATTGGGATTACAGGTGCCCACCACCACGCCTGGCTAATTTTTGTATTTTTAGTAGAGATGGGGTTTCTGCATGTTGGTCAGGCTGGTTTGAAACTCCTGACTTCAGGTCATCTGCCCGCCGGGGCCTCCCAAAGCGCTGGAATTACAGGCGTGAGCCACCACACCCAGCGGACCTCTTTATAATAGAATGCCAATATCCTAATTACCAAACTTTGAACACTTTTGTCCCAGATCCCTGTTCCCATGCTCTGGCTACCTGTTGAGACTCCCACCACCTCTAGGGAGCTTGACACTGGTTGTTTTTTGACCGTTTATGGAGTGTTGACAACATTGGACATGAATATTGCTTCTCTTTTTTGGAGGAGAAGGGACAGAATAACAAAAGAGTTGACAGAATATTCAAATTTATCGAAAATTTTTCTTTTTAGTTTGTTTTCAAACAGGGTCTTACTCTGTCGCCCAGGCTGCAGTGCAATGGTACAGTCATGGCTTACGGCAGCCTCAATCTCCTGGGTTCAAACAATCCTCCCACCTCAGCCTCCTGAGTAGCTGGGACTACAGGAGCATGCCACCATGCCCAGCTAGTTTTTGTATTTTTCTGTAGAGATGGGGTTTCATCATGTTGCCCAGGCTGGTCTCAAACTCCTGGGCTCAAATGATCTGCCCACTTGGGCCTCCCAAAGTGCTGGCATGAGCCACCATGCCTGGCCCAATTATTCTTTATTTTCATTACAGAAAGGCCAGTCAGGAAGGGTATATGATCACACTAGGAGAGATTCAAATTTGACTTTGGAGAACATTTCTCAGACTATTGTGAAAGAATGAACTATTTTTGAGAATATAGCTTTTTTAAGCTCCTTTGAAAAATAACAGTGATGAGACATTTAGAAAAGCTTACACAGGCCAGGCGCGGTGGCTCACGCCTGTAACCCCAGCACTTTGGGAGGCTGAGGCGGGCGGATCATGAAGTCAGGAGATCGAGACCACGGTGAAACCCCGTCTCTACTAAAAAATACAAAAAATTACCCAGGTGCAGTGGCGGGCGCCTGTAGTCCCAGCTACTCAGGAGGCTGAGGCAGGAGAATGGCATGAACCCGGGAGGCGGAGCTTGCAGTGAGCCGAGATTGGGCCACTACACTGCAGCCTGGGCGACAGAGCGAGACCCCATCTCAAAAAAAAAAAAAAAAGAAAAGCTTACACAGAAAATTCTCGATGATAATTTTCTTTATCTTCTGACTCTAACCATTTTCTGCAAATGTGCCAGCCTAAGAAGTGACACCATATTTTCTATTTATCCCACTAATTAAGCTGCCACATTTTTAGTCAAATCTATAAAGCTTTCCCTTTGAAATTTCTTCTGATACTCTTAAACATAGAGAGTCTTCCTCCTGCCAGGCATTTAATATACATTTGCTTATTTTAGTGTGTTCTTGTATTTTTACTTAAATATATAATCAATCTAGAATTAATCTTGGTAGATGAATGAAGCGATGATCTAAATCAGGGGTCAGCAAACTACAACCCATGTGGCCCAAGGCCTGTTTTTTTGCAGTACATAAGCTAAGCATAGTTTTACTTTTTTTTTTTTTTTTTGAGACGGAGTTTTGCTCTTGTTGCCCAGGCTGGAGTGCAATGGTGCGATCTCAGCTCACTGCAACCTTCGCCTCCCGGGTTCAAGCAATTCTCCTGCCTCAGCCTCCCAAGTAGCTCGGATTACAGGCATGTGCCACCACACCCGGCTAATTTTGTATTTTTAGTAGAGAGGGGTTTCTCTATGTTCGTCAGGCTGGCCTCAAACTCCTGACCTTAGGTGATCCGCCCTCCTTGGCCTCCCAAAGTGCTGGGATTACAAGTGTGAGCCACTGCGCCCAGCCTAGTTTTACATTTTAAATGTTGTTAAATAGGGAACAAATTATTTGAGCATCATTTATTGAACAAAATTTTTATCAAATGATGTGTGATTCCTTCTTATGTATCTAAAATTCTTTTTATTTATTTATTTTTTTTGAGATGGAGTCTTGCTCTGTCACCCAGACTGGAGTACAGTGGCACAATCTTGGCTCACTACAACCTCCTCCTCCCAGGTTCAAAGCAATTCTCCTTCCTCAGCCTCACGAGTAGCTGGGATTACAGGCGCCCGCCACCATGCCTGGCTAAGTTTTTTGTATTTTTAGTAGAGATGGGGTTTCACCATATTGGTCAGGTTGGTCTTGAACTCCTGACCTCGTGATCCGCCTGCCTCGGCCTCCCAAAGTGCTGGGATTACAGGTGTGAGCCACCGTGCCCGGCCCTAAAATTCTTATACAGGCAAGAAATACTTAAAACTCATTACTTTCTAACATTTTTCTGCATGTTACTTTATCTGTGTTCTTGTAGTTATTTATGTCCATTGTATCTCTACGGTGAAAATGCTACTGCACATTTTTTCCCAACTGTGTGTTTGGTGACCTCTCATTGATAGCTTGGAATTGGCCAGTATGGAAGTATTCTATACCATGGAAAACATCAAACACTACAAATCGGGGCTTGATTTGTTGTTCAGTTGATTGTTTAGACTTAAAGTGATAGAGGACACAATGAATGAAGCAAATTAAATTTAAAAGTAGGTCATGTCTGTAGCCACGACATTGTGAAATAGCACAAAATATTGAGGAAATATTCTCTCAATACTTGAAAACTATTCTTTGATTTAGCAAAGAAGGCATTCACATCATTGCCAAGCAGATTTTGGACATACCTCTTTGACATATATCACTTGTGTCTTATTAATGTTAATAAAATAATTCATACCGGAACTGTAATCATTCTTCAATTTCTTTTTATTTCTTTTCTTTTTTCTTTTTTTTTTTTTTTTGAGACAGAGTCTTGCTCTGTCGCCCAAGCTGGAGTGCAGTGGCACGATCTCTGCTCACTGCAAGCTCCTCCTCCCAGGTTCATGCCATTCTCCTGCCTCAGCCTCCCAAGTAGCTGGGACTACAGGCACCCACCACCACACCCAGCTAATTTTTTTTTTTTTGTATTTTTAGTAGAGACGGGGTTTCACTGTGTTAGCCAGGATAGTCTCGATCTCCTGACCTCGTGATCCGCCTGCCTCAGCCTCCTAAAGTGCTGGGATTACAGGCGTGAGCCACCGCGCCCAGCCATCATTCTTTAATTTCAACCATTGTTTGGCTGGCTACATTTATAAGAGTTTCATTGACAAAAGCCAATGAAAACATTGTGTGAGAATTGATTGGCTACGTGGAATTAACAGTAAAGAATATGGTATATTTTATCGTTTGTAAGTTGCATGCTACACATCCTTTATATCCGCAAAATAGTAAAATATAAAATTTTATAGTAAATGTACATACATTTATATGCATACTTTTTTTGGAAAGCCAGTTGTTAGATACTTATCAGTAAACCAATAATTAAACTAGGAGCTAATTTATATTTTTTCATTTGCATGATTTGATTTCTTTCCTTTTAAAAGTAATAAAAAAAATACAGTCATGAAATGACTTCTAAATAAGAATTTGGGAAAAGTTTGTATAATTTGATAAGTATTGTTTTAACTTTCTAAACCAACTATTCTATATTTGCTTTCCTCTTTCACCCAGTGATGTGTATTTATTTATTTATTTAATTTTGTTTTTTTTTTTTTTTGAGACAGTCTTCCTCTGTCGCCCAGGCTGGAATGCAGTGGCACGACCTCAGCTCACTCAACCTCTACCTCATGGGCTCAAGCAAGTCTCCTGCCTCAGCCTCCTGAGTAACTGGGATTACAGGCATCTTCCACCACACTCTGCTAATTTTTGAATTTTAGTAGAGACGAGGTTTCATCATGTTGGCCAGGCTGGTCTCAAACTCTTGACCTCAAGTGATCCACCCACCTTGGCCTCCCAAAATGCTGGGATTACAGGCGTGCGCTACCATGCCTGGCCTTGACCCAGTGATATTTAGAGCAAAATTTTTGGTTCTAAGTAGTTGAAGTTTCTTAAGTTGAGCTTCTGCTTTTAATTAGGCACTCTGGTCAAGAAATATGGACTGAATTATTTCTACTTTTTGGAATTTATTGAGATTTCTTGGTAGACTAGTTTATAATTTCCAAAAATCATCCGTGGATGCTTAAAACACAGCTTCTTTTATTTTTTATTTTTATTTTTTTTGAGATGGAATCTTGCTCTGTCACCCAGGCTAGAGTGCAGTGGTACGATCTCAGCTCACCGTAGCCTCCACCTCCTGGGTTCAAGCAATTTTCCTGCCTCAGCCTCCCAAGTAGCTGGGACTACAGGCATGTACCATAACACCCAGCTAATTTTTGTATTTTTAGTAGAGACAGGGTTTCACCACATTGGCCAGGCTGGTCTCAAACTCCTGACCTCAGGTGATCCACCCACTTCAGCCTCCCAAAATGCTGGGATTACAGGCATGAGCCACTGTGCCCGGCCCAGAGATTTTTATAGAGAACAAAATTTCTTTGTGTGTATACATATAAATTCTTGATACATCATAATAATAGTGATATATTAGTTGCCTATTATGATCAAGCTTTTCTTTATTTTGATGTTATTTTACAACCTTATTAACAAAGGTTAATAAGCATCATCTTTCATTAGAGATTATAGCATTTATTCACATAAAATGATATTCTTTATGCTGGTTGATGTTTCTTTGCCTTGAATTCGTTTTGTTTTGAGATGGAGTCTCGCCCTGTTGCCCAGGCTGGAGTGCAATGAAGTGATCTTGGCTTACTGCAACCTCCCCCTCGCAGGTTGAAAGGATTCTCCTGCCTCAGCCTCCCAAGTAACTGGGATTACAGGTGCCCACCACCACACCAGGCTAATTTTTGTATTTTTAGTAGCGACAGGGTTTCACCATGTTGGCCAGGTCAGTCTCGAACTCCTGACCTCATGATCCGCCCACCTTGGCCTCCCAAAGTGCTGGGATTACAGGTGTCAGCCTCCACGCCCAGCCTGAAGTTTTTAACTGCTATCAACATAGTTAACCTTTGTTTTCTTTTGCTTGTTCTTTTTGTGGAATAACTACATTTCTCTGTATTTTTAACCTTTGTGATACGGGATTTTAGGTTTGTCTTTTATATGTAGCATGTAGCTAACTTCTATTTTTAAATTCATTCTCTTTGCCTTTTTAAGAGAGCAGTTTAAAAGATCAATATTTATTGTCAAAATTGAGTGTATGGGCCATGCGTGGTGGCTTGCTGTAACCCAGCAGTTTGGGAGGCAGAAGTGGGCGGACTGCTTGAGCCCAGGAGTTTGAGACCAGCCTGGGCAACATGGTAAAACTCCATCTCTACAAAAAAATACAAAAATTAGCGGGGTGTGGTGGCATGCACCTGTAGTCCCAGCTACTCAGGAGGCTGAGGTGGGAGGATCATTTGAGCATGGAGGTTGAGGCTGCAGTGAGTCGTGATTGTGCTGTGACAGAGTAAGACCCTATCTCAAGATGAAAAAAAAAGTGAGTGTATGGTTTTATTTTTATCATCTTGTTTTATCTTTTGATTTTTATGTTACTGCACTGTACTCAGTATTTCTGTCTTTTGCTCTGTGAACTATGTTTACTTGTATAATCTGAAGGTATTCGAAAGGTACATACACATTCTGTTGTGTATTCTAATTAGTGGCTATTGGCATGTTTTTAAAAACATACTTTAACAGGCATTTATCTAATTACCAAAGTCAAGATGAAACAATAACTTTTGACTCCTCCTGTGTTACACAATGATCTAATACATTTCAATTGTCCCTCTATTTCTCCCTTGAACTTGACACCCCTGCACACCTACTCCCCCGTATGAACACACATAGTATTTGTGGTTTTTGCTAATCATTTAACTTTCTTTTTAATATTGAATTGTAGTGTTTGCACTTAATATTGTAATTATATTTATAATGAGTATGTAGTCTTAACTCTAGGCCATTCATTGATGGTCTTTTTTTCTCACAACTTACTTATTCTTTAGCCTTGATTTTGATTCATCTGATGATAACTGGAAATATAATTTTAAAAATCTTTTTTCAGTAAAGATGCATGAGAGTCAGATATTTTAGCCATTGATCTCTGAAAATGACTATTATCTTGGAGGATAAACAGAAACTTCTCTTCATGTATAGTTCTTGAACCATGTTCTGTATTTTATCTTTAAAACCCTAACATTTTAGATATTGGTCCATAAACTTTGATATTTCAGGTTATAGAAAGTCTGAAGCTAGCATGATTTTTTGTTCCTTTGTTGGTAACCTATTTTTTCCTGCTAAGAGATGCTTGCAAGACTTTCCTTTTCTCTGAGAAATTACAGACATTTCCAAGCTTAATTGTGTTCCTTCAATTAATTTTTCCTGGTACCTTTTAAACCTTTTGAACACTAAAATGTATTTTTTCTCAGCTTGGGAAGGCATTTTTATTCTTAATGCTTCTATGCGTTTGTTCAGAGTTTATCATAAGAATCTCCTTTTATTTTTAGATCCGATTTTATTCCTGTCCTTCAAAGTTGTCTCTTTCATCATTTTTATCTCTATATGCCTTTCCATTAGCATACTGCCTTCTCTGTAGCAGTAATTCTTGAAGTACATTTTAGGAACAGCAGTGTTCTGGTAAATGCTTAACAACTGGCTGGTGGCAAGGGTGAGGAGAAGCACCAATTCCTAGTGTTTACTGATTTCTGTGGTGTAAATAATTCCACTGTGGCCGATTTTAAGCTATCAACACAATGTCACTGAATGTGGAGTTGGGAAGAGATGCTAACAATCAACTCCCATGAGCTGTGCAAGCTGGCTCCAGTGACCACTGCAGGAGGTCCCTGAGGTTTCTCTAACACTGTTTCAGGAATTCCTTAAGGTCCTCCAGTCCTGTAATATTGAATACCACTCAGTACTTTCTTTAGGCATTCTGTACTGTGATATATAAGTGTGTGTATATATGTGTGTATGTGTATATATATGAATATATGTACATGTATGTATGTGCATAAACATAGAAAAAGAGTATTATAAAATCCATAAATCATTGGTGAAAATCTGAACTTACAAAGTAGATGATTTGGGAGCCGTTTTTTTGTTTTGTTTTGTTTATAGAGGGGGCCTTGCTCTTTCACCCAGGCTAGAGTGTAGTGTGATGATAGCTCGCTGCAGCCTCACAGCTCTGGGCACGTGCAGCTAAATCTTAAAAATCTTTGGTAGAGACAAGATCTCACTATGTTCCCCAGGCTGGTCTCAAACTCATGGCCTCAAGCAATCCTCTTGTCTCAGCTTCCCAAAGTGCTGGGGTTACACAGGCATGATCCACTCTATGTGACCCAGGGTGTAGTTTATATCACATTACAAATTATTTTTTAACTTAAAACATATTTATTTTCAATTATACATTGAAATAGCTTTTTTTCTCCTTAGAAATTGAAGGTAATATGACAGCTATGCATATCTTCTTAGGGACATTTATTTTACAAATGAAGTTATACCTTTAGTAGGCAATAGATAGAAAAGTAGGACCCAAAATAAGAATTTTGTTTGGCTTTTCCTTCTAGTTCTTGCCATTGAGAGAATATTCAGAATAGATACTACTTGATACTGATTTTTTTTGCCATATAAAAAAGTATACTAAGTTATCTATGATAAAAATACATTTCATAATGATTCTCTGTTTTTGCTCTATTTTCCATTGTTTCAAATATGCTTGGATATGCAAAAATGTTCTTGAAACTGTAAATAACCAGAGAAATGTTGGTTGTTTCTGCTGTCATTCTCTCTTCATTGCTTTTAGTATTTCTTTCCAAAAAAAGCACTTGCCAAAAGAAAAATGTAATTTGTTTGTCCTTGGCAACAATGATTTGCCAGCTTTTTATTTGAATATTTTTTCTCACTTCTTTAGGGACTTGTTCAGTTTTCTAAAGTTGAAAATGAGGGCTGCCTAAAGCTCATGCCCATTCCAGGAAAGTTGTTGCCTCTAAATATTTCCGGAATTAAACACTTTCTATGTATTCCTATTGTCACAACCTAGGTGGCACTCTCAGCACCTCATCTGGCACAGTATCCTGGTGGTGCTGCCTCTGGTCTCTCCTCCCTTCAATCTGCTCTGTCTCACGCTACAAGAAGTGTCATCCTGGAACAATCTTCTTATCATGTGTTTGACATGCTTAAGGTCTAGGTTCTTCCCTTACTCTCCGTTAACATTATCCAACCAGACTTCTCTGCCTAGGTTTCCCAAGAGAAGCCCTTAACTCCAGTCATCTGATTGCTGCATGCTTCACATTCTCTATAGCTGCAGTGCCTTTCTCCTTCTAATGGCTAATCTACAGCCTTCACACCTTAAGTCTCACCATCTACCAGAAGTCTGCAGTGATTTTTCCTTTTCCTGAATTATAATAACAACATTCATTCACTTGTTCACCATGTATTGATCAACTAGTATGTGCAAGGTGTTCTCACTGGGCATACAGGGCTGAGTAAAGCTATTATGATCTTTGCTCTTTAATTGAGTCTTAAATGCTATAGTGGAGTAGTATCCAATTGTTTTTTATATAGATGAATTGACCTTTCAATTGGCTTGGAAATTTCTTATTGTCAGAAACTATCATGATCTATAGTCTCACCAGTGCCCATCAAAGTGGGGCAGACAGAGTAAGCTGTTATCTTGACTGGACAACTTCAAAGTCCACCCTGTAAATAGAAGGCCAGATCACTCCATTTAGGTTTTCTGCAGAATTCTGTTACTTGAAATGCCTCTGTGAAACCAAAGAGCCCAACACTCAACTCAAAAGAATCCACATGCAAATTCCCTCTTTTACAGAGTAGGCCTTGTCTTGGTGATTTTTTTCGGAGAATTTTTTATTTAAATACCTACTTTTCCATTCATCTTAGTAGTAAGTCCTTCAGGTGTTAGAAATTTAACACAAATGACTTCAATTCTTTACTGGAAAAAAACCCAAAAGAAAGGAGAAAAAAAATCTTTATAGTTTCTATAAGAATTGTAATTTCTCTAAAGATTATAGTAGTAGCAGAAAAATAAATAAATCACAAAGAGAGGACTCACACTCCCCCAATAAGAAACAGTTATCAAATAATTAGAAAAAGATAAAAACAAGCTGTAAACATTGACTCAAAGCAGAATTAGAGTTACCAAGTGTTCTCTGGGCTGGGAACATGATGAATCAGATCTTACTCATGTAGGGGACACGTGTCTTTGCCAAAATTCGAATAAAGAGTATCAGTATTGCACAAAATTGGCCACCTGTGATTTTGCTGTCAACTGACACTTTTCCCGTCCCTAGCAGCTTTAAGTCTGCAGAACTGTAAATCCCTAGAAAGGCCTACAGGGCCACTCAAGATTCCTGAGCTTTGCCTTCAAACTGATGGTTCCATGAGGTTCCACTGTGAAAAGAGCTATCCAGAGATTTTCAATCCAGGAGTCACTTAGTCTAATGAACAGCCTCTTTTCTCTAAACCAGGAGCTCTTAGCTGGGGAGCAGTGGATTTCCCCAAGAGGATCAGGGCTAGAATTCAGGAGCTCCATGAATTTTAATGGGGGGATGTAAAAAACTCAGCTCAGATAGGTGCAGTGGTTCACACCTGTAATCCCAGCACTTTGGGAGGCTGAGGTGGGCGGAGCACCTGAGGTGAAGAGTTTGAGACCAGTCTGGCCAATGTGTTAAAACCCTGTCTCTAATAAAAATACAAAAAAAAATTAGCCAGGCGTGGTAGCGGGTGCCTGTAATCCCAGCTACTTGGGAGGCTGAGGCAGGAGAATCACTTGAGCCTGGGAGGTGGAGGTTGCAGTGAGCCGAGATCAAGCCATTGCACTCCAGCCTGGGTAACAGAGCGAGACTCCGTCTCAAAAAAAAAAGAAGAAACTCATCTCTACTTTTATTAACTGTAATTGAAATGTAGGTAAAAACTACAGAAGTATTAGCAGTCTCTGGGACATTTTTACTCATACAAATCACAAATATATTCTTATCACATTTCAATTGTTATAAGTATTTCAAAATATCACTGATACTTCACAATCACAGCAGTTATTAGAACTGCCACAAAATCTTATTTAATATGTTAATAAAGAAGCACATATATTACTATTCTACTCATTTGTTTTTTTATTTGATAATTGTGTATTTCAATATAATTGGCTGTTTTTGTAATCTTACATATTTTATTTTATGCATTTAAAAACATTATGCCAAGAAAGGGGCCAGAGACCCCAGCTGCCAAAAGCCAAAGGTGTCTGTGACATTAAAAAAAGTTAAGAGCTCCTAGCTCAATTCTCATTTTTGATATTTGTTAACTGATCACATGGATTTAAAGAAATTGAATACTAGGTGTAGATCAGGGTATACATTCAATGTGAAATCCTTCAAACTCTTGGAATTATTGTATGCAACACTCTTGGAGGTAAGTATCCATTTCATTAAATGGAAGAATAATACAAATTCCATAAAAATAGTGAATGTGTTACTATCATTTCACATAGTAGTAGCAATAATATTACATAGAGTTTTGAATCTTCTATTATGTCCCTGACGATTTTGATTGTTAAAATCACCCTCAAGATAATACTGTTACTTCTGTATTCTCATTTAATTGTCACACCTTTAAAGGGAACAAGCAGATCAGATTACATCCATGTTCCAGATGAGAAAACTGAGGTTCAGGAAAGCTGGAGGCCCCACAGTTGATCAGTGTAAAAAAAAAAAAAAGATAATATTTTAATCTCCACTTAACAAATGAGAAAACAATCTCTGAGAGGTTAGGGAGGTTGCAGTAAGTGTCAGGGCTTGGATTTACATCTCATTTGGCCAGATTAAAAAACCTTGTGTATTTTGCATTGTGTCATGCAGCCTGCCTCACAACTCCTTTCTACAGATTATAGAGCTGAAGGATTGCTAGAAATGACACCCTGGTGCCCGTCTCCCCACCCCAGGAAAATTGTACTCAGTTGAATCACAGGGTGTACCCAAGGGAGAGGAAGATAACGCATTTCCAAAACTTTAGCACAGCTCAGTCCACTCGACAGCCCCAAGAGAGGGGGCGTGTCTTTGGGCCTGCTTTCTCCTTCAGGCCCTGCCCACCTAGTCACTGGTGAGTCCAAAGCCTTCCCCGTTGCTCTGTCAAATCTCACGTACACAGCCATTCCCAGATCGGAATGTGTGTTCTGAATCAAGTAATTTGCTATGGAATGCAAATCATTATATCATATAGATGTGTTTTTCAAAATCTGATTAATGGTCAGTGCTTGTATATCTTATTTCCCATTTATGGTAAACTTTATTCACCTGTGTGATTTTGAGAGGCAGAGAAGTATTTTCTCCTCACTTTTCATTCTTTTTGCTTTCTAATTTCCTATTAAGCTGTTGCAGATCACAAACTAAGAGCATGATTGCTAATTCCATTAGAAGAGCAGGCAGTAGTGGGAGTCCTTGACCTCTTAAAAAGTGCCAGGCTTTCCGGGCACAGTGGCTCACGCCTGTTCCGAGCACTTTGGGAGGCCGAGGCGGGTGGATCATCTGAGGTCAGGAGCTCGAGGCCAGCCTGGCCAAAATGGTGAAACCCTGTCTCTACTAAAAATACAAAAATTAGCTGGACATGTTGGCATGCGCCTGTAATCCCAGCTACTTGGGAGGCTGAGGCAGGAGATCACTTGAACCAGGGGATGGGGGAGCGGGGAGGAGGTTGCAGTGAGCCAAGATCTCACCATTGCACTCCAGCCTGGGCAACAAGACGGAAACTTCGTCTCAAAAAAAAAAAAAAAGTTCCAGGCTTTGGAGGGCTTGGGAAATTGTCCACAGAGTGTCCTCAAACTGCGAGCCCTCATATGGTAGTACAGGCTCATCCTAACTACCCTCCTTTTTTCTAGAAGCTGTCATTTTGGTTATTGTGGTAATACCATATTTAATCTGTTTCAACTCCAGCGAGATTTATAGTCTCTGATGTTGCTTTTAATTCTTCTTATGTGTTGCCCGCTTATTTGCAAACTGGTCTTCTTAATCCATGCTTAAACTCTGCATATCAATTAGTCTTTCTTCAACTATAATAATGAAACTGTCACAAACTCATGCATATTTAAACCTATTTTTTAAACTCATTTGCTTATCAGATCTATTTTAAGAGCATGGTTATGTTCAGTTTTGCCTTGTCCCAAATCCTCACTCTCCTGTAACAGTCTCCATTTAAATGTTTAGAAAGGATTTGTCCTTTTATATATTTTGCACATTATTTTGGTACTGCAGAGATAAAACCTAAAAGCAACAATAAACTCTGCAAATTTGGTTTCACTTCCAAACAATATGATTGCCTCCCCCACCTCACACACACCAAAAAAGCTTTATCCCAGTCAACTTTCTTAAAAATCTAGGCAAATGTTATTGAATTATTAATACTTTCACTTGAAATGTATTACAATTATGTGTTACCTTATATAACACTGTAGTCTCCTTTAATTAACAGGTAGAGAGTTAACAGTAGAGTTAAATGTTGAACATCTGCAAGAAGAAGAGTTGAATTTACAGGTTCTTTGTCATAGTGGCTTAAGAAAGATTTGAGAGAACAACTGAAGTATAATACTTTCCTTCCTCTCTTTCTTGCCTTGTCTTTTCAGGCACTTCCACAACTTACAGAATCTTAGTTTGGCTTATTGCAGACGGTTCACAGACAAAGGCTTACAGTACCTGAACTTGGGGAATGGATGCCACAAGCTCATCTATCTGGACCTCTCCGGCTGCACCCAGGTTTGTCTTTCAGTCTTCTCTTTGCTGTGGTGTGTGAGGAAGTTCTCCAGAGAACGGGCTGCATTCAGCCCTCACGTTATACTAATGCTGTGCACGGACTGCAGCACACTTTTCAGAGGTTTTAAATTACATGGCCCCAGCTGCTGAAATTTTCCCCAGGATCGCTACTATAGGCTCTTGGCTTCCTTCCACTGGAGTGTCACACAGACAAACAGGCAGAGCTCATTGGATGAGGAAACGGACCACTTTTGTGGAGACAGTCTGAGCACAAGTCTAAAGCAGAGTCCAAGTCCTAAAAACTCTGGAGTTGCTACCAAGACACAAACAAAGAGAATGTTTTGAGGGAGAATTTTGCACGGGATTCCTGAAAAGTCAATTAACTCCCACGTGGGTTTTTTTTGGGTAAAATGCTATAAGTGATAAATAGGAAAAGAAAATACAACAAAAACTCATAATTTAAAAAATTGCATTACACCCTTGGGCTGAGTAACATGAAGATTTGAGATCTGCGTGGGAAAATATTTTAAGTTTGAGGGAACAGGACTTGGAAAGTTGGGCAGAAAATTGGATCAAGTTGCGGAGGATAGGGCATGGCACTTTGGAAGTAGCTACTGCCTCATTGATAGTTTCTTCTGCTTTAATTTCAAAAGATTTAAGCCATAATTCTTTTAACTTATTTTCTTCTTCCTCTCTGTGTATTTTATTAATTTGGTGTCATAGTATGTTCATTATTCTATGAGAATAATATAATAGCACAGGTGAGAACTGGCTGAAATATTGATAGTTATCATTTCTTGAGTGATTATCGTATGCCAAGCATTGTGTTGAGTGCTATACACAGATCAGATTTACTTCTGATACAATGCTGTGGTGGTGTGTATTTACTATGCTTATTTACAAATGAAGAGACCAAGGCTCAGGGTGGTTGAATAAGTTGCCCAAGTTTGCACAGCTGATGAAAGCACATAGTACTAGTACAGTTTTAAGCATCTGTTGGTAGATACTGGGGCAGGCAGAGTTCCCTGGGATAGCAAGAAATACAGGGGCAGCACGGGTTTCTCCCCCAGGGTTCTTGAATGGATAGAATTCTTACCTAGTCACCTCCACTGACATCTTGTGGTATCCTGATGCACTGGGTGGTCTGGAGGGAGTTGGGGCAAGGAGGGGAGGATTCTAAGTTAGGGCTGTAAACATCTAACATTCATATTTGTTTAAAACTGATCTGCTGATGTGTAGCTTTTTAAACATCAACATCTACCATAACTTTATGACTGAGATGGCACTGACGTTCTCCTCAGCATGACTGAATTTTAGACCGGCTTCTTACTGACTCTAGGCCCTGACTTCTTGTTTTCTTGTTTCTTAGAGCATTTGTTTTAGAAAACTTGGAATTGTAAGTTTTTTCTCTGCCTACCTTGAGATGTCTTTTTAACAAAAGCTTCTTGACAGTTTTACAACTCAGGAAAGTCTTCCTCAACGACCTGGGATCTATCCCTTTGATATATAATCATCAAAGAAGATATCCCTCAGTTCCTGTGGGTGGGTAGAAGCCTAACTTTGATGGGCACCAATTAGCAAACGCCAGTGGCCCAATCACAGAGAAAAATACTTGCAAACTCAGGAACAACTTAATGTGCTTGACATATCTCACTGATAAGCCTCCCCCTTAACTATAAATCCTTCACTACTTTTCTAACTCGCCCTTGTGCTTAAACCCTCCTCATGGTATGACTTACCTCCTTGTTCTTCTCAGTTTCTCAATTACCATGAGGCAATTATTGTAGCAACAACACACAAATATATACACAAGTGTCCTAAGGATAAATATTCTCAGACACAGTAAAGTTGAAATGAGAGGCTTCAAATCTATGACCTACTGCCCAGATATGCATACAAAACACACATAATTGGAGGAGGTGGAGCAAGATGGTGCAACAGAAGGCTCCACCCATTGTTCCCCGCCCAAGGACACCAAGTTAACAACTATCTACAGAGAAAAAACACCTTCGTATGCTTTTAGGCTGGGCGCAGTGGCTCATGCCTGTAGTCCCAGCATTTTGGGTGGCTGAGGCAGAAGGATGACTTGAGGCCAGGAGTTCAAGACCAGCCTGGGCAACATGGTGGGACCCACGTCTCTACCAGAAATGCAAAAAATTGGCCAGGCATGGTGGTGCATGCCTCTGGTCCCAGCTGCCTGGGAGGCTGAGGTGGGAGGATTGACTGAGCTTGGGAGGTTGAGGCTGCAGTGAGCTGTGATCCCACCACTGCATTCCAGCCTGGGAGACAGAGTGAGACCTTGCCTCAAATAATTAAGTAAATTTGTTAATGCTTTTCTCTTGCACACCTGTATTTTGTTAGGAGCGTTGGCTGTCACCCTTATGGGTGAAAAAAGGTATCGTACCTTTCTGCCCCATGGTACTAACAGGACAGAGACCTCAGGTGTCTAATAGCTGCTTGGTGGTGGTAAGGGGCAAGGGGAGCAGTGCATGGGGATTCACGTGGTGTCTAAGAAGGTGGCATCCAGCAGGGCATAGACTCTGTTTTCTGTGACAAACTGGAAAACAGAGATTGGAGCCCAAGCCACCCTGAAGCACACACCATGCTGAGAGCTTTTCCCGGGCATCGCATACAGCACTCCGTGTGAATAAAGACCCCCTCCCCCCAACACACAAAGAAAAAAAAAAAGAAAGAAAAAGAAAAAACACCTTCATAAGAACCAAAAATCAGATGAGTAGTCGTCGTACCTGGTTTTAACTTCATATGGCTGAAAGAGTCACTGAAAGAGTCACTGAAGAGATAGAAACAATAGTCCTGAATCGCCAGTGCCACCCCTCCAGCATGGTGCAGAGAGCCTCTCTGGGTGCTGGTGAAGGGAAAATACAGCAATTGTGAGGCATTGAACTCAGTGCTGTCCTGTTGGATCAGAGAGGAAAACTGGACCAAACTCAGCTGATGCTCACCCACGGAGGGAGCATTTAACCCAGGCCTAGACACAGGGGAATTGCCAGTCCCAGCAGTCAGAACTTGAATTCTGCAAACCTCACCACCGAGGGCTACAGTGCGCTGTGCCTCCAGGTAAACTTGAAAGGCAGTCTAGGCCTTAAGGACTGTAAATCTTAGGCAAATCCTAGTGCTCAACTAGGCCCAGAGACAGTGGACTGAGGGGTACATGACATACTGAGACACGAGCTGGAGCAGCCAAGGGAGTAGTGGCATCGCCCCTCAACCAGCCCCAAGCCGCACAGCTCATCAATCCAAAAGAGACCCCTTCCTTTCCCTTGAGGAGAGAAGAGGGAAGAGTGGGGAGGACTTTGTCTTGCATCTTGGATACCAGCTCAGCCACGGCAGGATAGGACACCAGTCAGAGTCGTAAGGCCCTCGTTCCACGTTCTAGCTCCCAAGTTACATTTCTAGACACACCCTGGGCCAGAAGGGAACCTGCTGCCTTGAAGGAAGGGACCCAGTCCTGGCAACATTCATCTCCTGCTAACTGAAGAGCCCTTGGGCCCTGAATAACTAGCAGCAATACCCAGCTACTGGGACCTAGCTGTCCCAGGTGAGGCAGCATTCACCACAGGCTGACTTAAGAGCCCTTGGGCCATAAGAGAACATCATTGCTAGCCTGGCAATACTCTTCATGGCCTGGGGTGGCCGTGGCTACAGGGTAAGGTTCCTCTACCTTTGGAAAGGGGCGGAAGAGTGGGAAGGACTGCATCCTATAGTTTGCATGCCAGCTCAGCTGTAATGCAGTAGAACACCAAGTAGACTTCTAAGGTTTTTGACTCTAGTCCCTGATTCCCAGAGGGCACCTAAGGACTCACCTGGGGTCTGGGGGACCTCACCACCCTGAAGAGAAGGACACAGGCCTGGCTGGCCTTGCCATCTGTTGATTGTAGAGCCCCAGGGCCTTCAGCGAACAATGGCAGTAGCCAGGAAGTGGTTACAGCAGGCCTTGGGCAAGACCCAGTGCTACGATAGCTTCAGGTCTGATCCAGTGCAATCATAGTGGTGGAGGCCATAGGGGTGCGCTTGTTTCACTCTACCACCAGTTTTGGGTGGCTCAGAACAGAGAGAGAGAGACTCTGTTTGGGAAACAGAAGGGAAGAGAACAAGAGCCTCTGCCTGGTAATCCAGAGAATTCTTCCAGATCTTGTCTCAGACCATCAAGGTGGTACCTTGACAAGTGTGCAACAACCATAGCATTACTGGGCTTGGGGTGCCCCCTAAAGCAGATACAGCTTAGATTACAACACTCAAGTCCTTTCAAATATCTGGAAGGCCTTCCCAAGAAGGATGGCTACAAATAAGCCCAGGCAGTGAAGACTACAATGAATACCTAACTCTTCAATGCCCAGACACCGAAGAATACTAGCATCAATATCATCCAGGAAAACATGACCTTACCAAATGTACTAAATAAGGCACCAAGGGGCAATCCTGGGGAAACAGAGATATGTAATCTTTTAGAAAGAGAATTCAAAGTAGCTATGTTGAGGAAACTCAAATGAATTCAAGATAACACAGAGAAGAAATTCAGAATTCTATCAGATAAATTTAACAAAGAGATTGAAATAATTAAAAAGAAACAAATTCTGGAGCTGAAAAATGCAATTGGTGTATTGAAGAATGCATCAGAGTCCTTTAATAGCAGAACTGATCAAACAGAAGAATTAGTGAGCTTAAAGACTGTTTGAAAATATGCAGTCAGAGGAGACAAAAGAAAAAAGAATGAGTCTTTATAGCAGCATGATTTATAATCATTGGGGTATGTACCCAGTAATGGGATGGCTGGGTCAAATGGTATTTCTAGTTCTAGATCCTTGAGGAATCGCCACACTGTCTTCCACAATGGTTGAACTACTTTACAATCCCACCAACAATGTAAAAGTGTTCCTATTCCTCCACATCCTCTCCAGCACCTGTTGTTTCCTGACTTTTTAATGATCACCATTCTAACTGGTGTGAGACAGTATCACATTGTGGTTTTGATTTGCATTTCTCTGATGGCCAGTGATGATGAGCATTTTTTCGTGTGTCTTTTGGCTGCATAAATGTCTTGTTTATTGCAGCACTATTCACAATAGCAAAGACTTGGAACCAACCCAAATGTCCATCAATGATAGACGGGATTAAGAAAATGTGGCACATATACACCATGGAATACTATGCAGCCATAAAAAAGGATGAGTTCATGTCCTTTGTAGGGACATGGATGAGACTGGAAACCATCATTCTCAGCAAACTATCGCAAGGACAGAAAACCAAACATCGCATGTTCTCCCTCATAGGTGGGAGTTGAACGGTGAGAACACTTGGACACAGGGTGGGGAACATCACACACCGGGGCCTGTTGTGGGGTGGGGGGGCGGGGGAGGGATAGCATTAGGAGATATACCTAATGTAAATGACGAGTTAATGGGTGCAGCACACCAACATGGTACACGTATACATACGTAACAAACCTGCACGTTGTGCACATGTACCCTAGAACTTAAAGTATAATAATAAGAAAAAAAGAATGAAAAACAATGAAGCACACCTACGGGATCTAGAAAATAGCTTCAAAAAGGCAAATCTAAGAATTATTGGCCTTAAGGAGGAGGTAGACAAAGTTTATTCAAAGGGAAATAACACAGCCTGGCCAACACGGTGAAACCCTGTCTCTGCTAAAAATATAAAAATTAGCCAGACATAGTGGTGGGTGCCTGTAATCCCAGCTACTCAGGAGGCAGAGGCAAGAGAATTGTTTGAACCCAGGAGGTGGAGGTTGCAGTGAGACAAGGTTGTGCCACTGCACTCCAGCCTGGGCAACAGAGTGAGACTCAGTCTCAAAAAAAAAAAGCCAAAAAAAAAACCAAACAAACAATCAAACAAACAAACAAAAACCAAAGGGATAATACCAGAGAACCTCCAGAAACCTAGAGAAAGATATAAATATCCAAGTACAAGAAGGTTATAGAACATCAAGCAGATCTAACCCAAAGAAGACTACTTCAAGGCATTTAATAACCAAGCTCCCAAAGGTCAAGGACAAAGAGAGGATCCTAAAGGCACCAAGAGAAAAGAAACAAATAACATACAATGGAGCTCCAATACATTTGGCAGCAAACTTTTCAGTGTAAACCTTACCTGCCAGAAGAGAATGACATGACATTTTTAAAATGCTGAAGGAAAAAAACTTACCCTAGAATAGTATATCTGGCAAAAATATCCTTCAAACATGAAGGAGAAATAAAGACTTTCCCAAACAAAAGCTGAGGGACTTCATCAATTGTCCTGTCCTACAAGAAATGCTAAAGGGAGTACTTCAATCAGAAAGAAAAGCAAGCAATAAATAATCACCTGAAGTTGCAAAACTCACCAGTAATAGTAAGTACACAGAAAAGCACAGAATTTTATAACACTATAACTGTGGTGTGTAAACTACTCTTATCCTAAGTAGGAAGACTAAATGATGAACCAATTAAAAATAACTACAACAACTTTTCAAGACATAATCAGTACAATGAGATATAAATAGAAGCATCAAAAAGTTAAAAAGTGGGGCAGGGGGACTAAGTTAAAGCATAGTGGTATGGTTTGGCTGTGTCCCTGCCCAAATCTCATCTTGAATTCCCATGTGTTGTGGGAAGTAGTTGAATCATGGGGGCAGGTCTTTCCCATGCTGTTCTCATGACAGTGAATAAGTCTCACAAGATCTGATGGTTTTATCAGGGGCTTCCGCTTTTGCATCTTTCTCATTTTTTTCTTGCTGCCACCATGTAAGAAGTGCCTTTTGCCTCCCGCCATGATTCTGAGGCCTCCCCAGCCATGTGGAACTGTAAGTCCAATTAAACCTCTTTTTCTTCCCAGTCTCAGGTATGTCTTTATGAGCAGCATGAAAACAGATCAATATACATAGAATTTTTATTAGTTTTTGTATGTTTATATGTTTGTTTATGCAAACAGTGTTAAGTTGTTATCAGGTTAAAACAATGGGTTTATAGGCTTGTATTTGCAAGCCTTATGGTAACTTCAAGCCAAAAATCATACAGTAGATACACAAAAAAGTAAAATGCAAGAAATTAAATAATATCACCAGAGAAAATTGCCTTCAGTTGAAGACAGGAAGGAAAGAAAGAAGAAAAAGACCACAAAACAACCAGAAGACAGATAACAAAATAGCAGGAATAAGTAGGTCCTTACTTATCAATAATAATATTGAATGTAAATGGAGTAAACTCTCCAATGAAAAGATATAGAATGACTGAATGGATGAAAAAACAAGATACATTGATCTCTTGCCTACAAGAAACAGACTTCATCTATAAAGACACACATGGACTGAAAATAAAAGAATAGAGAAAGATATTCCATGCCAATGAAAACCAAAAAAGAATGGGAGTCACTACACTTATATCAGACAAAATAGGTTTAAAACCAAAACTGTAAGAACAGACAAAGAAGGTCACTATGTAATGATAAAGGAGCCAATTCAGCAAGAAGATATAACAATTTTAAATATATATGCACCCAACACTGGAGCACCCAGATATATAAGCAAATATTGTTAGTGCTGGAGAGAGATAGACCCCAATACAATAGTAGCTGGAAACTTCAACACCCCACTTTCAGCATTGGACAGATCTTCCAGACAGAAAAGCAACAAAGACACATCAGATTTAATCTGCACTATAGACAAAATGGATCTGATAGATATTTACAGAACACTTCATCCAAGAGCTGCAGAATACACATTCTTTTCCTCAGCACATGGATCATTCTCAAGGATAGATCATATGTTAGTTCACAAAACAAATCTTAAAACATTCAAAAAAACTGAAATAATATCAAGCATCCTCTCTGACTGCAATGGAATAAAACTAGAAATTAATAGCAAGTAGAATTTTGGAAACTATACAAATATGTGGAAGTTAAACAATACGCTCCTGAATGACCAGTGGGCCAATGAAGAAATTAAGAAGGAAATTGAAAAATTTCTTGAAACAAATGATAATGGAAACACAATGTATCAAAACCTATGGGATACAGCAAAAGCAATACTCAGGGAAGTTTATAGCTATAAGTGCCTACATCAAAAAAGAGGAAAAACTATAAATAAACAATCTGATGATGCATCTTAAAGAACTAGAAAAGCAAGAGCAAACTAAACCCAAAATTATTAGAAGAAATAAAGATCAGAGGAGAAGTAAATGAAACTGAAATGAAAAAACCAATACAAAAAGATCAATGAAATGACAACAAAAAAGATCTATGAAACAAAAAGTGGGTTTTTGAAAAGTTAAACAAAGTTGACAAATGTTTAGCAAGATTAAGAAAAAAATAACACCAACATGGCACATGTATACATATGTAACAAACCTGCACGTTGTGCACATGTACCGTAGAACTTAAAGTATAAAAAAAAAAAGAAAAAGAAAAAAGATCCAAATAGATAAAATCAGAATGAAAACTGAGACATTACAACTGTTACTGCAGAATTCAAAGGATCATTAGTGGCTACTATGACCAACTATATGCTAACAAATTTGAAAATCTGGAAGAAAAGGACAAATTCCTAGACACATACAGGCTACCAAGATTAAACAGGGAAGAAATCCAAAATCTGAACAGACCAATAATAAGTAATGAGATTGAAGCTGTAATAAAAAGTCTCCCAGTAAAGAAAAGCTTGGGACCTGATGGTTTCACTGCTGAATTCTACCAAACGTTTAAAGAAGAATGAATGCCAATCCTACTCAAACTATTCTGAAAAGTAGAGGGAGAAAGAGTACTTCCAAACTAATTCTATGAGGCCGTATTACCCTGATACCAAAACCAGATAAAGATACAGCAAAAAAAAAGAAAAGAAAAGAAAAGAAAAGAAAACTACAGGCCAATATCTCTGATGAATATTGATGCAAAAATCCTCAAAAAACTGCTAGCAAACCGAATTCAACAATACATTAGAAAGATCATTCAACATGACCAAGTGGGATTTATCCCTGGGATGCAAGGATGGTTCAACATATGCAAATCAATCAGTGTGACACATAGCATCAACAGAATGAAGGATAAAAACCATATAATCATTTCAGTTGATGCTGGAAAGCATTTGATCAAATTCAACATCTCAACGTAGCATTATGGAGCAGGGGAGAAAAAAATTAAAAAAAATTCAATATCCCTTCATAAGAAAAACCCTCAAAAAACTAGGGATAGAAGAAACATACCTCAACATAATAAAAACAATGTATGACAGGCCCACAGCTAGTATCATACTGAATAGGGAAAAACTGAAAGCCTTTCTTCTTAAGATCTGGAACATGATAAGGATGTCCACTGTCACTGCTGTTATTCAACATAGTACTGAAAGTCCTAGCTAGAGCAATCAGACAAGAAAAAGATATAAAGAGCATCCAAATTGGAAAGGAAGAAGTCAAATTATCCTTGCTTGCAGATGATATGATCTTATATTTGGAAAAACCTAAGGTCTCCACAAGAAAACTGTTAGAACTGATAAATTCAGTAAAGTCACAGGATAAAAAATTGACATACAAAAATTAGTAGCATTTCTATATGCCAACAGTGAACAATATGAAAAAGAAATAAAAATGTAAACCCATTTACAATAACCATACATTAAGTTAAATAACTAGGAATTGACCAAAAAAGTAAAAGAGATCTATAATGAAAACTATGAAACACTGATGAAATAAATTGAAGAGGACACCAAAAATTGGAAAAACATTCTGTGTTCATGGATTGGAAGAATTGATACTGTTAAAATGTCCATACTACCCAAAGCAATCTACAGATTCAATGAAATCCCTATCAAAATACCAGTGACACTCTTCACAGAAATAGAAAAAACAATCCTAAAATTTATATGGAACCACAAAAGACCCAGAATAGCCAAAGCTATCCTAAGCAAAAAGAACAAAACTAGAAGAATCACATTACCTGACTTCAAATTAACAGAAGTAAAGTAACCAAAACAACATGGCACTGACATAAAAACAGACACATAGACCAATAGAACAGAATAGAGAACCCAGAAACAAATGTATACACCGACAGTGGACTCATTTTCAGCAAAGGTGCCAAGGACACACACTGAGGAAAAGACAGTCTCTTCAGTAAGTGGTGCTGGGAAAACTAGATATCCATATGCAGAAGAATAACACTATATACATAACATATGCAAAAATCAAATCAAAGTGGATTAAATACTTAAATCTAAGACCTCAAACTTTGAAACTACTACAAGAGAACATTGGAGAAAATCTCCAGGACATTGATCTGGGCAAAAATTTCTTGAGCAATACCCCACAAGCACAGGCAACCAAAGCAAACATGGACAAATGAGATCACATCAAATTGAAAAGCTTCTGCACAGCAAAGGATACAATCAACAAAGTGAAGAGACAACCTACAGAATGGGAGAAAATATTTGCAAACTACCCATCTGACAAGGAATTAAAAAACAAAATATATAAGGAGCTCAAACAACTCTATAGGAAAAATTCTAATAGTTTGATCAAAAAATGGGCAAACGATGCAATAGACATTTCTCAAAGAAAACATACAAATGGCAAACAGGCATATGAAAAGGTGCTCAACATTATTGATCATCAGAGAAATGCAAATCAAAACTACAATGAGATGTCATCTTACCCCAGTTAAAATGGGTTTTCTCCAAAAGTTAAGTAATAACAAATACTGGTGAGGATGTGGAGAAAAGAGAACCATAGTACACTGCTGGTGGGAATGTAAATTAGTACAACCACTATGGAGAACAGTTTGGAGGTTCCTCAAAAAACTACAAATTGAGCTATCATATGATACAGCAATTCCACTGCTGGGTATATACCCAAAAGAAAGGAAATCAGTATATCAAAGAGAAATCTGCACCCCTATGTCTGTTGCAGCACTGTTCACAACAGCTAAGATTTGCAAGCAACCTGTGTCTATCAGCAGAGGACTGGATAAAGAAAATGAGGTACATATACACAATGAAGTACTATTCAGCCATAAAAAAGAATGAGATCCAGTCATTTGCAACAACAGGGATGGAACTGGAGATCATTATGTCAGGCACAGAAAGAAAAACATCCCCCATCACTTATTTGTGAGATGTATTAAAAAACATTGCATATTCTCACTTATTTGTGGGATCTAATAAAAATCAAAACAATTGAACTCATGGGCATAGAGAGTAGAAGGATGATTACCGGAGGCTGGGGAGGATAATGGGGCTTTGAGGTTGAGGTGGAAATGGTTAATGGGTTATAAAAAAACATAGAAAGAATAAGATATACTATTTGATAGCATAACAAGGTGACTATAGTCAATAATAACTTAACTGTACATTTTAAAAGAACTTGAGTGTAATTGGGTTGTTTGTAACTCAAAGTATAAATGCTTAAGGGGATGGATACCACAGTCTCCATAGCATGCTTATTTCACATTGCATGCCTGTATCAAAACATTTCAGGTAACCCATAAATATATACACCTACTATGTACCCACAAAAATTAAAAATAAAATAAATACTGCAAAACACACATAATCTGTCTGTCTTTAAATTTCGAGCCAATATGTAAAATTTTGGAGTTTTCAGAAAACATTCTAGATTTCAAGCTTCTCTTTAAAAATGGGAAGAACTAGCAGAATTGGACCTGTATTTCCATATGGCCACAATGGGCTGGAGCTAAGTCAGCCTCACTCCTTCCCTCGAGATGAACCACTGTTTGCCAGCCTCTCCTCCACTCAGTAAGGTCAGCACAAGCATTCACACTTGGACTGCTACCACTTAATCTCATTGCCTGCCTGCCTGGCCTCAGTAAGTATTTGAGTTTCTAAATGTGTAAAGAATTGAATTCCTTTCCTAATTACTTCTTAATTTGTAAGCCTCAAAACCCAATGAAGTTAGTATTTCACATCATTATGCAAAACAATGTTAGTTTCTTTCATTCATCCCTTTTTCATTTCCATCTGTTCATTTAATAATTCAGTATTGTTTACCTCTAAGTGGCAGGCACTGTTTCAGGTACTAGAAATTGTGGAGTTTGGAACTTAGCCCCTTTAGGCCCAGTGATAGTAAGAAATGGGTTCGTTGTGAAGCACAGATATCTTAGTAATTGCTGCTGCTGTAGCTTCATGAAGAACCGGTGAAGTTTGAATGTTACTGCTTCTGAGTGACTTATTAAGTCTTTTGAGGAGGCTCTATCTACCTCTTCAGCTCTGGGTGTAGTACAAAAATAGCTTCATAGAAGGAAAATTGACAATTCATAGATTTTTAAGGTTTTCACCTTGAAGAGGTTCTCTCTTGGAAACTAGAATCTATTTTCTTTTTATAAATTTGGAAGGTTGTATTAGGAAGTTATATGTTAATATATGTGACCAAGAAAAAAGGTCTCAATAAAACAAAAAGCCTTGAGAATAGAAGCTTACACCTAATTACTTTTTGCTGGCGTTTGTTGAGTGCCTGATGCATACTGGGCACTGTGATGAGTAAAACAGCCTTCCTGTCCTTTAGGAGCTCTGGATTAATGTAAACAAAATATGTCATGGACTAAACTTTAGTGCCCACTGCTGTTGTCCAAAAACAGGAAAAATGTATTTATATGATATTATGAAAGAAGTTTAACTGTATTTCTTAGAAAAAATAAATGATGATGGAGAGCTGCAATAAAAAGTGAAAATCAATTACATATGTTTTAGAAGTAGTCTGCATTATTTTGGGATTATTTTATTGTTTTATTTTATTTTTTTGAGATGGAGTCTCACTCTGTCACCCAGGCTAGAGTGCAGTGGTGTGATCTCGGCTCACTGCAGCCTCCACCTCCTGGGCCCAGGCGATTCTCCTGCCTCAGCTTCCTGAGTAGCTGGGATTACAGGCATGCGCCACCACGCCCAGCTAATTTTTGTTTTTTATTGGCCAGGTGGTCTCGAACTCCCAACCTCAGGTTGCCCACCTCGGCCTCCCAAAGTGCTGGGATTACAGGCATAAGCCACCATGCCCAGCCTCTTTGGGGATTAGATACACACTGTAGGTTCTTTAATTAACATGACTGATTTTCTAATGAATATTATAACTTGCAAATGTACTTACATGTACTGGTATTAGTATTTTCCCATGGCTACTAGTCATTTGATCCAGGCCTGGTCAATCATAAATTCCATCTCCAGGGGTTAAGATTTGTCTAGGAAGGGCATGTAACCTTAACAAAACCATTCAGAATCTTCCAGATACTTAACATTGGGAAATACAGATTCTGTGCTCCCTGAGGTTGCAGGGCCTGGAGCATATAGGTCTAGGCCACTTCGTGGTTCTCTTCTCCAGCAGCACAGAGGAAATTTGTTTGCTGTGGGAGAGAGAATGAAACCTTCACAAGGAAGCCTACCAAGAGGGAGAGATGATATGTTTGAAGAGAGATGATATGTTGTTTAACTGGACTTGCAATTGAAGACACCATTCATTCGCATTCTAGCTAAGCTAGCTTATGTTGGGTCTCCATCATTGCAATTGAAAGAAACTGGTACAACTCTGGTGAGTCTGTAATTTCTATTTAGCTTTCATTTGGGATTTAAAAGAATACTTCCAGACTGGGCATGGTGGCTCACGCCTATAATTCCAGCACTTTGGGAGGCCAGTGGACAGATCACTTGAGGTCAGGAGTTCGAGACAAGCCTGGCCAAAATGGTGAAACCCTATCTCTACTAAAATTACAAAAATTAGCCAAGTATGGTGGTGCAAGCCTGTAATCCCAGCTACCCAGGAGGCTGAGGCAGGAGAATCGCTTGAACCTGGAAGACGGAGGTTGCAGTGAGCCGAGATTGTGCCACTGCACTTCAGCCTGGGCGACAGAGTGAGACTCTGTCTCAAAATAAATAATTAATTAATTTAATTTAATTAAATAAATAAAAATAAAAGAATACTTCCAGATGTGCTTTAGGGAGAGCCTTACTCGAGAAAATAACTGAAGTGCAAGAGAGAAAGTTGTGAAGGTTTCTCACCATTATTCACATGCTCATATTTGACGATGTGTCTGAATTTGTTGCTTTCAACATGCTTGTGATTGACCACAGAGCAATCCTTAACATCCAAGATGCCAGATGAAATCTACTTCCCACTTTGCTGGCACTGACAGTTGGGACCTAATGAACAAAGAAAATTCCCTAATGACTTTTTTGGGGTAAGTTTGGCCAAAATATTATACAGAAAAGTGGCCAGGCATGGTGGCTCATGCTTGTAATCCCCACACTTTGGGAGACTGAGGTGGGAGGATTGAGACTCAGGAGTCCAAGACCAGCCTGAGCAATATAGGGATACCCTGTCTCTACAAATAATAAAAAACGTTAGCTGCGCATGGTGGCACATGCCTGTAGTCTGAGGCTGCAGTGAGCCATGATCGTGCCACTGCACTGCAGCCTGGGTGACAGAGTGAGATCCTATCTCAAAAAGAGAGAAGAAAAGAAAAGTATACAAAGTGCTATGAACATTGATGTAGGTTGCTTTTGGTGAACACAGCAGACATTTTTGGATATATATGTTTGTGTATTTATATATACATGGATATATATGTATACACACAATATATACATGGGTGTATATATACACATATATGTGTGTGTGTGTATATATAGGAGTCGAGTACCTGGGTTGTCAGGTATGTTTGTTTGGCTTTAGTTGATATTGTTAGTTTTCCAAATTGGTTGTGCCAATCCTAATGACACTTTTATGATTTAGAAAACTTAGAGCTGTGGTTTCTGTAGGAAAGCTGATGCTGTGGCTGCCCATACTTACTCCCTATTTTTACGCATGTAATTAATTTTTATAGCAACGCTATAAGTATATTACAAAAGGAGTGGGAGAACAGCATTCAAACTTGGAGTGGGTTTTTATGCTGATAAGTATTCATTCCTTCTCAGAAACAAGCAATAAGTATTAAAGTCATCTTATATTCACTTCCACAATAACTAGGTTTCACTCAATTCTCCTTTTTTCAAATATTCTTTGATCAAAGTGTCAGAACTCAATAAGGAATTTGTGTGGTGACTATTCTCAGTAAAAGAAGTTAAGAAGTTTAAAAATACTGTGTTTCCTCTGCAATATTGTGCAGAAAAGAAAAAGAACTCAAGGGAAAAAAACATAACCAGGGATTTCTATTTTATTTCACATTGGATTTATTTTGTTTATTTTGGAACTCAGATACCAAGAGCAGATTTAATTATACTCCTCAGTTCATGGCAAACTTCCATAATCAGTCTGTGCAAGGCCCCTCTCTTGTTTAATTTTATTTCCTTTTGTCCATATTTCCCATTTGTATTCCCCTCCCCCTACACAAGTAACCCCTCTAATTTGTTTTATATGTTTCCTTAGATCTCTATGTATTCTTGTGTTCTCATAAATTATATTGTGCTATAGATCTTTCTCTTTTCCTACTTTTAATAGTATTTGTTAAAGTGCCTCTTTAAGTTACCTCCTCATCTCTCAATCCCTTAAGCACAGACGGCCCCAGGGTTCAGTCCTTGATCCATTTCCCTTCTCCGGCTATACTTGCCCCCTTGGTGATCTCATCTTGTCTCATGGCTTTATATCACCTACAATAATGAGCACTCATATATATATAAAATCATATATATACACACATACACCATATTTGCTCATATAGATACACACATATACATATATATGTATTTAAAAGTTTATGTATCTCATGTATGTGATTTATATATCTCCAACACAGACGTTTCTCTCAAAATTTAGACTCTTGTATCTTAAAAAGAAAAAAAAAATTCCTGCTCCTTGCTCCACCTATAGCCCTCCCCATCTCAGTTAATGGCAGCTCCATCTTGATGCTTAGGCCAAAAATCTTGTCACCATCTATTATGGATTGATGGAATCCATTGTTCATTGATGGAATGAACAACATTTATATGTTGAAGTCCTGACACCCAATAGTACCTCAGAACATGACCTTATTTGGAAGTAGGGTAATTGCAGATGTAATTAATTCAGATGAGGTCACCCAATATGATGGCTGTTCTTTTGCAAGAAGGAAATTTGGACACAGACACAAGCATACAGGGAGAATGCTATGTGAACCTGAAATGGCCAACTATAGGCCAAGGAGAGAGGCCTGGGACAAATCCTTCCTCACAGCCCTCAGAGGGAACCAACTTTGCCAACACCTTGATCTCAGACTTTGTGCCTCCAGAACCAGAGAATACCTTTCTGTTGTTGAAGCCATCCAGTTTGTGGTACTTTATTACAGCCTATCTAGCAAACTAAGACATTACCCTTGACTCTTTTCTCTCACTCCACATCCACTCTGTTAGGAAGTACAGTTGACTATTCCTGCAGAATCTAATCAGGATCCAACCACCGTCTCCACAGCTACCACCCCAGCGCAAGTCACCATGATCTCTTGCCTGGTTATTGCAATAGCTTCCTAATTGGCCTTTCTGCTTTCACCCCTGCCTCCTGCAAGTCTACTTTCAACATAGTATCTAGAGGCATCCTTTAAAAACCCAAGTCAATGTCCTTCCTCTGCTTAAGTACCTGGCAAGCCTTCTTATTCATTTAATAAAAGCCTTGGAAGGACCTACAAGGCCCTGAGAAATCTGCCTCATCTTCCAGTTGCCCCTTTGACAGTATTTCCTGTTCTCCTTCTTGCCAACTCTGCTCCAGCCACACTGGCTTCTTTTCTATTCTTCAAAAACATAAGCAGCTCATGCTGCAGGGTTTCACACTGGCTGTTCCCCCTGTCTGGAATCTTTAAAACAGATATCTGCGTGGTTAACTTCCTCTAAGTCTTCCTTAAATATTCCCATGAATGAATGGATAAAATGTACTAGCTAAAATGCTCCAAGGAGATTCACATTAGTTCCCAGTTCATTTCAGAGCTCTCTAAAATATGTCCGTGTTTCTCTTGGAGTCTCAGAATGGAAAATATGAGTAGGAGAAAGAGTTTTAATGGGGAGAACAAAGCTATCCTACTTGTACGTGAGAAAGTGCCAACTGGGAGGGTGATGATTCCTGGTGTTACTTTCCCTTTATCCTCTGCTCTGTTTATGTGTAACTCCAACAATTCTCCCATTGACATTATCATGGGGTAGCCACTTTCCCTACAGATGCACGTATCTTCAACTGTGTGCAACGGTGGGTTACGGCCCACTGCAGGAAGCCAGGCATGGAACAACCAGACATGCTGGGAAGCAAGGCTGAGGCCCAGTGAAGCTCAGGCTCAAGCCCAAATGCCTAGAAACCAACAACTCTGAATGTGGAGTTGGAGAAGAAGCTGGATGAAAAGTGAGGAGTTTGGACCATGTTTCAGATTTATACGCTTACATTTAGCATAGTGAAACCAGACAGTAGGGGAGCTTGTCATAGGGGTTTCTGCTTCGGTGCCTCCCCTGTTCATTTCCAGCCTCAGTTGTTTCACTAGGCTCACATTTTGCCCTCTGCCTGGACATCCTGCTACTGTCCCTTTCCTCCATTCACCACATTAACTTGCACTTATCCTTCAAGGTTCTGTTCAATTACAGCCTTCTCTAGAAGGGCCTCGCTAAGCCGTTTCTTGCCCTATTCCAAGCTGGGTTAGTATCCCTCTTGTGTATACTTTTATCATTGTACCTTTCACTAAGCATTCTGTACATATTCAATTATCTGCTTGCTTGTCTGCTCTCCTTCCCAAGGTGAGGTCTTTGAAAACAGGGATGGTGCCTTATATAATTGTGTATCTGTATCCTTAGCAAATAATACAATCCCTGGCTCATAGTAGGACTTTGATAAGCTTGACGAATGAATGAGACTGTGGTCAATTTCAGGGCATGCCTCCCCAGGTGCTTCAGGTGGAAGCTCAGGATGCCTGTTACATAGTGGGGAAGTTGGTAACTTGCTAGAGCAAGGCTTGATGATCTGTTTTCTTGGTAAGGTCAAGTCTGATATTTCTTTAAATTTATAGGAAGAAAAGTGCCTAGGAAGCTATGAAATATAAAGTGAAAGTATTTTCTCTCTCTCTCTCTTTTTTTTTTTTTTTTTTTAAGAGACAAAGTCTTTCTCTGTGACCCAGGCTGTAGTACAGTGGTGTGATCATAGCTCACTGTAGCCTCAAACTCCTGGGCTCAAGGGATCCTCCTGCCTCAAGCCTCCCAAGTAGTTGGCATTACAGGCGCATGCTACCAAGCCTGGTTAATTCTTTTCAGATTTTTTTTCTAGAGACAGGTCTCAATATGTTGTCCAGGCCGGTCTCAAACTCCTGGACTCAAGCGATCCTCCCACCTCAGCCTCCCAAAGTGCCAGGATTACAGGCATGAGTCACCATGTGCGCTCTGTTTTTTCACCAATTATATTTTAATCACTATACACAAATCAACAAAAAATGAAAAGGGACAGTATTCTAGGAATGTTTGAATGATTATAATACTCAATGCAATAATAATGGCTTATCAGTTCTTGTACTGTTAAATCTCTCTAGAGCCCACGAAACTTAAAGGTAGGCTGTACAAACTGCAAACTGGAAGATTCCAAGGTCATTTCAGTTCTCTCTAGGTTACATAAATTCCAACCTTCTCCTTTCAGAGAAGCAGAGATCATGGAAGGTCTTACTTGTTCACCCCTGGGATTTGTGTTGGAGGTTGGAGAAGGCCACACAGGCATGTCCAGGGATGAATGTACTAGCCAAATTGAATGGAGATTGCATAAGCAAAGCAAGAGTTGGGAGAGGAATTTGTCTCTTTCTTTTCTTTTCTTTTTTTTCCTGTTTCTTTTCTTTCCTCTTTCTCTTTCTTTCTTTCTTTCTTTCTTTCTTTTTCTTTCTTTCTTTCTTTCTTTCCTTTCTCTTTCTTTCTTTCTTTCTTTCTTTCTTTCTTTCTTTCTTTCTTTCTTTCTTTCTTTCTTTCTTTCTTTCTTTCTCTCTCTTTCCCCTCCCTCCCTCCCTCCCTTCCTTCCTTCCTCTCTTTCTTTTTCTTTCTTCCTCTCTGCCTCTCTTCTCTCCCTTCCCTTTTCCCCTCCCCTTCTTCTCCCCCTTCCCCATTCCTCCTCATCCTTCTCCTTTCTTTTTTTTTTTTTGAGACGGAATCTTGCTTTGCCCTGCAGGCTGGAGTGCAGTGGTGTGATCTCTGCTCACTGCAAGCTCCACCTCCTGGGTTCACGCCATTCTTCTGCCTCAGCCTCCCCAGCGTCTGGGACTACAGGTGCCCGCCACCACGCCCAGCTAATTTTTTTGTATTTTTAGTAGAGACAGAGTTTCACTGTGTTAGCCAGGATGGTCTCAGTCTCCTGACCTTGTGATCTGCCCGCCTCGGCCTCCCAAAGTGCTGGGATTACAGGCACGAGCCACCGTGCCCGGCCTCTCCTTTCTTGAAGTTAGGAGACCTGGGATCTATTTCTTGTTATGCTACTAACCAGTTATGTAACCTTAGAGTTACTTGGTTTTTCTGCCTCAATTCCTTCACCTGTAGAATAGCTAGGCTGGGCTAAATAACCTCTGAGGTCTTTTTCAGCTTTAGGATTTTGTGTTTCTATATGGTAACTAGACAAGATAACCAAAAAAGGAGCAAGACTGGGAAAAAAAGAATAATGAATCTTATCTTGGAAAGGCCAAATTTCAGGTTCCTGTGATACCTCTGGGTATAAATGACAAGAACAAATTGGAAGTAGAAGTCTGGTCCTTGGAAGAGAGCTGGGAGTGAAGGTATAGATTTGGAAGTCTGTCAATAAACATTAATTGGAACAACAAGAGTTTTGTGACCAGCGAAACCAGTTGTGAATGAACAGATTATGTATCAAAATGAATTGGAAACAGTTAAATTCAAAATTGTAATGCACTTATATTTGGCTGATTCCATTTTCCTTTATTCTATGCAATAATAAAGGGCAGGAAAAGCCTGACTTTTTAGTGTTGGCTGAATTCCATGGTGTGAATACTCTCACCATGGCCTATTTTAAGCTACCAACAGGAGGTCACTGAACAGGAAGTTGGGAAGAGATATGCAGTAGCACATTATTATGTAATATTCTAGAGAAACTATAGACATTAATATCCTCAAGAATATAGATAATGCTAATGTGGTAAAATAATGAGGAAGTGATACATTTTGAGTATGTACTACTTGGTTTTTAATATAAGAATATTATTTGTGAAATTATAAAGTGCTATACTACATACGGTTAAAAAAATTGCTGCATTTTGTATTTGAAAAAATATTATGTGGTTTTAAGTATCATTTAATAAGGAGGAATTCTAGTGGAATAGTAGTCACGAGTCAAAAAAATCACAGTGCAATTCCTGCTTTTCTGGGTCAGTTATTGTGCCTCACTTTCCCTGTTAGAGAAATGCTTTGTGTCTTTTCTGAACCACACTTCAACCTGTGTTGAAAAAAAATTGTAGAATTTATGAAAACATTTTTACATATCTTGTAAATAGGACTTATATAAATTTAAATGGTTGTTAAAATTATTCAATGGAACATAACAGAGTTATGTTCATAGTGAAAATTAAAAATTAAAGAAAGTAACAAACACCTATTGTTTAACATCCACAGCTTAATATAATCTCTTTGTAGGCAAAATGTATAAGGATGTTTATTATATTAAGTGGTAAAAATGAAACATCTGGCAACAATTTTTAGATCTCGAAGAATCAGATGACAAAGTGATGAGTCTCAGGGGACTAAGATCATGTCTCCTATTCCTGAAAAAAAGGTTTGAAAAAAATTTTATTCTTTCTGGAAACATACTTATTTTGGTTTCTTCTTCTCTTCTCCCTATCTTGTGAAGTGACACAGAATTTCATGAACTGTTCACAAAACTCTATTTTGGTCTTGGACCTGGGTGAAACATGTGGTTAGAACTGTAGCTGTAAAGCCACCATCTAGTTCAATAAATCTAGACAAACCAAGTAGCTCTGTGGATCATTGTGTTGTAAGAAAAAAGTATTATGGTTGTGATTCTCTCAGTAATACAAGGGAAACTATGAGCAATTTGGCCACTGGTTGAGAAAAAGAACCAATTAGTGTATTCTAGACAAGAATGGTGAAGTTTAGGATGGATCAGCCCGCTTCTGACAGATCCCAGCTCTGAGTCATTGTGCAGTAAATGCACACAGAGTTGGCAAGCATGCAAGCCTTCCTGGCATCTGTAGGCTTCACTCAGCTTGTGTCCTGGTTCCTCACTCACACTGGAAAATTAATTTTTTTTTAATGTTTGGTTGTCCAGTGTTTTTATATACATATGGCAAGGTTTAACAACTGACCATATTGACTGCCATCCCTTTGAAACTACTAATTCTAATTTATATTCTAAAAACAATTCATTCAACAACTACTTGGTCTATTAACAAACACTCTGCACCAGGCACTGTGCTGTACTGTAAAGGATACAGTTATGGCTAAGATGCTGTCCATGCTTCTTGGCAGGGATACTAGACATGTGCGCAGGTAACTGTCATATAAGGCAGAGGATATAAAATGCAGAGAGAGTGTAGACCACAGGCTATGGTGCTCAGATGTAAGAGTTAGAAACATGTCTACCTGAGGTGATCAGGGAGGGCTACCAGGAAGAAGTGCATAGTGAATGGATAGGATTTCAGACCGTAGAGATGGGGATGGCTGTGAACAATATATAGACCTAGACAATACAGGATCTTCCAAAGAGGGGTTGGCAGGACCTCAAGAAAGACAATTACCAGACCTCTCTTCCTGTCCCTATAGAGGACATGGTATTTGAGAGTCTGTCAAACCCTCGTAGCACAGTCCCTAGGAAGTGTTGCTATTAAAGATGCTTGTGGTGCATTTGAATGCAATAAAACAATGTTCCATAATAGTTTTGAAGGAAAGCTTTGTTTTTCTCTCCAACAGTTCATTCTACTTGCTAAGTCAGGCTCCTTTGAGTTCACTAAGAGGACATGAAGAATATATGGATATGACTAAAGTCTTCACACTACCTATTAGTCATTGGATGCAGTGCTGTGAGAATGTGAGAAACAGCTGGAGGTGGTACAGGAACACAGCATGGGCCATGTCTATCTCAGATGGATATTTCTGGCTGCCTTAGAGGGTCTGGCTCTGCATATATGTCTTTTCTGTGCTGCTGAGCTAGCTGACTCACAGGCAGTGTTGTAAAGGAGGAGTGGGAAGTGGAAGCTTCATGTGATGTTATCATCCCTGTCACTAAGTCTCTTCCTTCTTTTTAGTACCTTAGAGCGGCAGAGGGATCTGAGCTAGTCCTTTGTGCTTTGCACTTTGGCCTTTAGTAAGTATGTGGCTCACTGACAACTCATTTCCTTTACAGACAGGTCTGTCTTCTCATGATGATGGGTTAAGACCCACCCAGAGGCATCTGGAGAGAATTTTCCTGTGATCACCAAAGCTCCTCTGCCCCCATCAGCGGCAGTAGCTGTCTGCTGGGACTTGTGGTTGGAACACCACTGGTCAGGCCAAGTCCCTCAACTTCCCAATCAGTGGGGGCTTAACCAGCAAAGGACAGGGTGGCAGGGCTGCAGTTGGTGTCAAAATGGAAACCAAAATCACTTTACAACCAAACAAGAATCAGATCTCAGGTGTAAAAATCCTACACAGAAAATGCACAGATATCAGCTGTGATGAGACCTGGAATTTTAACTTGGTAAAATATTTCGCTTTTTCCTTTAGAGAGGAATTTTTAATTTCAGACTTATATCTCCATTATTTTAGGAAGAGAAAGGACAACTAATGGTTGCTTGGCCTAAAAGATTCTGGGAGGAATATGTGAGTCATAAATATTAGCCAAATATCTTTTTGGATATTCTAATATAAACTGTGTAGGAAACTAAGTACTTCATGCCGGGACAAAGCTAAAGAGTCCTTCTCAGAGCCCTACCCCCCACCCCCCACTTTCTGGATGCTAATCTTATTGGTTGATAGCACCAAGTTTTGGGCTGTGTTGTAAGGAATCACCCAGCTGTGGCTACTTTTTGCTATCATTTTCCCTCTTGTTCAGGAAATCTTGTCATGAATGTGTTACAAAGACAGCGAGAGAGAAAAGATTGTATGTTTTATGGAAACCATTATTAGAGCTACTAGTGTTAGGGTTATGAACTAAGGTCTGGAATAAGGGGGGGAATTTAGAATTGTCATAAAAAACAACAAAGGCTGAGCTCTTGTCTTTTGCAGGGACATGAATGAAGCTGGAAATCATCATTCTCAGCAAACTATCACAAAGACAGAAAACCAAACACTGTGTGTTCTCACTCATAGGTGGGAATTGAACAATGAGAACACTTGGACACAAGGCAGAGAACATCACACACTAGGGCCTGTCAGAGGGTGGGGGACTGGGGGAGGGATAGTATTAGGAGAAATACCTTATGTAAATGACGAGTTCATGGGTGCAGCAAACCAACATGGCACATGTATACCTATGTAACAAACCTGCATGTTGTGTACATGTATCCTAGAACTTAAAGTATAATATTATAAAAATTAAAAACAAACAAAAAACAGTCCTCAAACCTGGGGTTGTGTATCATAATAGGAAGAGGTGGCCTCTAGCCCTGGCTTTGCCACTGCTATGTGACTCAAGATAATCCATTCATTAATTCATTCAACATTTCTGGAGCACCCACTCTGTGTCAGACACTATGTTGAGCACTGGGACCACGTTGTAAGGAATAGATAAAGAACCTGTTCTCCAATCACACAACTTCTCTGAATCCCATTTCTTTGTTTGCAGTAAGAGGGCTGCACTACAATGAGTTCTCAAGACCCCCTATCCCTGCTTCTTGGTTCTCTCCCATGGGAGCAAAATATGCCCAGAAGAACAATAACAGGAAAAATGATACCAATATTACATGCCAGACATTATGCTAGCTAATCACTTTTATATACATTGCCTCATTTTGTTTTCTCAAGAATTTCCTAAAATGGGTATTATTATGCTCATTTTCCAGATGAGGAAACTAAGAGTCTAGAGGTTGAGCTGCTTTTTTTTATAAGCAAGAAAGAGGTAGAGCCAGACTCAAAACCAGCTCAGCTAACTCCAAACCCAGCAATCTTCTCTCCTCCTCTGTTCATGTTTTGAAAAGCTCATTCATCTCCCCTGGACTTTGCTCTGGGATACTTATAAAAAGTTTACTCAAGAATTCATGGCAGTACAAAAAAAACAAAAACAAACAAAAAAACACCCTCATTCTTGCCTTACCTGTCTTCTACTAGCTTTCCCTCCTTCCTTACCTACTCAACTTTTCTTATTCATCCCAAGAGTGATCCTGCCACTTCAGCCAAGACCAGCACTCCCACTGCTTTGCCTCCACTTGTGCTTACCTTCCACCTGGAGTCCTTTTCTTTTATTTTGAGACAGAGTCTTGCTCTGTTGCCCAGGCTAAAGTGCAGTGGCACGATCTCAGCTCACTGCAAGTTCTGCCTCCCGGCGATTCTCCTGCCTCAGCCTCCTGAGTAGCTGGGACTACAGGTGTGTGCCACCATGCCTGGCTCATTTTTTTGTATTTTTAGTTGAGATGGGGTTTCACCGTGTTAGCCAGGATGGTCTCAATCTCCTGACCTCATGATCCGCCAACCTCGGCCTCCCAAAGTGCTGGGATTACAGGCGTGAGCCACTGCACCCAGCCTGGAATCCTTTTCACTCTTGTCTGTTGCCAAACTCTGCGCTCTTTCCCAGACTTTATCTTACTCCTAAATTTAATTCATTCATCCCCTCATAGTTGTCCAACACAGTAGGAAATTCAAAAAAAGAGTACCTGAGCATCTCTTTGAAGGAAAATAAGGCACACACAGATTGCAGGAAGAGTTATAAAGAGTCATGGGCCATTTATTAGTTAGTGTTTCCCTGAAAGGAGAAGTCTATGGTAGGAGATGATTCAAAAACTGTCCAAGGGCTTCCTTATGCTATCTTTTCCCCAAAGATGCCTTTTTCTGTTTCTCTTTTTTCTGACTATACATGGTCACTGTAGAAAATTTGAAAACTATCCACTCTTCAGAGATAATCACTATTAGCATTTGGTGTATTTCCTTCCATGATGGTTAATTTTATGTCACCTTGGTTAGGCTACAGTGCCCAGTTGTTTGGTCAAACACCAGTGTAAGTGTTGTTGCAAAGGTTTGTTTTGTTTTTATTTTTAAGATGTGATAAACATTTAAATCAGTAGACTTTGAGTAAAGTGGACTCCCCTCTATAATGGGGGTGAACTTCATTCAATTGAAGATGTTAAGGATAAAGACAGGTCTCCAAGACTGAGGTTTCCTGAAGAGGAGACAGTTCTGCCTGCAAGACTTGCAATGTAGAAATTCTGAATTTCTAGCCTAGCAGCCTGGTATACCAATTTCAGATTTGCCAGCCCCCACAATCACATGGCCAATTCCTTAAAATACATTTCTCACTCTGTCTCTTTCTCTCTCCATACACACACACATACACACACTTGGATGTTTGTGTGTGTGTGTGTGTGTATACTTGGATGTAAGTATATCCTATTGGTTCTGTTTCTCTGGAGAATGCTGACTGATATACTTTCTTTTTGTTCTTCATTTCCTCCCGATTAGCACTTTTCAAACTGTCATGTCCGGGAGTAAATCACCTGTCTTGTTCAAGTGCAACCTCTAAGTCAGTGGTGGTGGGCTAAGATTCTGTACTTTGAACAAGCTCCCAGATAATGCCTATGCTGCTGGTCTATGGATCACATTTTGTATAGCAAGGCCTTATATAATCAACTTTTTCTTTTAAATAATATCATGAGCTCAGTTATTCTCCTAAAACATTAACTTGTAACTGTATTGCACTCTATCATACAAATTGCCATAAATTTTTTTAGGCTTTAGAAACATATTTCCCAAAGTCCCCTTAGAAAAATTGGCCATGTATAATCCCACCCAAAGGCCTGGCTTCTGTAGCACAATAGAAAAATACTAGAAATGTAGAAAAATTGTCCAAATATAATCCAACCCAAAGGCCTGGCTTCTGTAGCAAATCAGGCCTGCATGCTCAGCCCCTGGTTTCAAGGGCTTCCCTTAGCATTTTTTTCTTTTCTTCTTATTTCAATAGCTATAAAAATTCCCTTGGCTTTTGTCTGGGTGCTTATATTATTAGTGTCTGCTGAGAAGGGGAACCTACTGAATAGACATAGTTCTCAGAAGCCATTCATACATTCCTCCATTTATTCATGTAATAGTATTACTCAATTATCTCATCAGTTGTTATAGGCACCATGCTGGGAGCTGTATACAGGGGATTCATTTAATAACTAATCAATCATAAAATGAATATAATTGTAGTTATGATAATTACATGGTGATGTAAGTATATAACAAGAAACTGGTCTAATCTAAGGGTCAGGGACACTTCCTAAGGAAGTGACATTTGAGTTGAGCTCTGGTTGTCCTGGGGCTATGACACTCAGTTCGCTAACTTTTGGCTAGTCCTTTCTGAATAGGTGGAGGCTCTGATGACAGAACGTTGGAAGTCACCTTTAGTAAGAAGCGGTGCACATGAAGTCTCCAAAGGTCTCCCTAGAGGTCCATTGTAGCTGCTGCTCCTCATTCTCCCTGTCATACTCTTCTGGAGATGACCCTTCAGGGGAGTTCCCCTTCTGTCTGCTTCTGGGCAGCATCTCAATTTCCCTTTACTGAATCTGAACACAATCTGATTTCCTATCTGTGTCCATTTGTTACAGGAAATGCAGTCTAAATAACAAATTATCTTAAGGTAATTCATTATAGGCAAGTATTTTGATCTTTGAATCAGTCATTATTTCGGACACTCTCTGCCACTGCTCTTTCCATTAATGTGGATAATGATAGTTGAAAAGAAAGAAGTCGGTACTACAAAGCTACAGTAATCAAAACAGTATGGCACTGGCATAAGGATAGACTTATAGAACAATGGAGTAGAATTGACAGTCCAGAAATAAATCTATACACTTATGGCCAATTGATTTTTGAAAAGGGTGCTGAGACCATTCAATGGGGAAAATAATACTTTCTTCAACAATTGGTGCTGGGGCAACTGTATATCCACATGAAAAAAAAGTGAAGTTGGACCCCTACCTCACACTATGTATAAAAATTAACACGAAATGGTCAATAACCTAAATATAAGAGCCAAAATAATAAACCCTTTTGAAGAAAAAATAGGAGGTAAATCTTCATGACCTTGGATTTGGCAATACATTCTTAAATATGACACCAAAAGCATGAACAACAAAAGAAAAAATAGGTAAACTGAACTTCACCAAACTTAAAAGTGTTTATGCATCGAAGCACATGATTTTAAAAATGAGAAGACAACCTACAAAATGGAAGATAATTTCAAATCGTACATCTAATAAGGACTTCGTATCCAGAATATATGAAGAATTCTTACAATTCAACAACAAAAAGACAAACAACCCAACTGAAAAAAAAAAGGCAAATAACTTGAATAGACATTTTCCCAAAGAAGATATACCAATGGCTAGCAAGTACATGAAAAGATACTCATATCATTATTCATTAAGGGGATGCAAATGAAAATCACAATGGGGTACCACTTGAAGCCCACAAGGAGATTTGTTTTAATGGGAAATAAATGTTGGTGATGTGGAGAAATTGGAACACTTATAAATTTCTGGTGGGTAGGTAAAATGGTGCAGCCCCTGTAGAAAACATTTTGGTGGTTCCTTAAAAATTAAGCATAGAATTACCATACGACCCAGCAATTCTCCTCCTAAATATATACCCAAAAGAATTGAAACCTGGTATTCAAACAAATAGATGTACATGCATGTAGATATTCAAAATATCCAAAAGATAGAAACAATCCAAATACCCATTAACAGATTAATGGATTTTTAAAACGTAGTTTTTCCATTGAATAGGATATTATTCAGTCATAAAAAGGATTGAGGTGTTCATGCATGCTACAATGTGCATGAACCTCAGAAACATTACACTAAGTGAAAGAAGCCAGGAACAAAAGGCCACATATTGTATAATTCCATTTATATGAAATATTCAGAATAGGTAAATTTATAGAGACAGGACACCGATTAATGATGCCAGAGGCCAGGAGGAAAGGGGTATAGGCAGCAATTGCTTAATGGGTACAGGATTTCCTTTTGGGTGATGAAAATGTTTTGGAACTACATATAGGTGCTGGTTGCACAACATTATGAATGACTAAATAACTTATGTAAGTGGTTAATTTTTTTTAATTAAAAAAATTTTTTTTAAAGAGACAGGGTCTTGCTGTGTTGCCCAGGCTGGCCTTGAACTCCTGGCTGAGGTGATCCTCCTATCTCAGCCTCCCAAGTTGCTGAGACTACAGGCATGCACTGCTCCATCTGGCTTATGTGGCTTATTTTATGTTATATAAATTTTACCTCAATAAAAAATTAAATAATAAAAGAAATCAAGACTAGATTCTTTCTTTCCCTCTTGTGTCTGCCATATTTTATGGTTAATTTTAAAACATAGTAACAAAATTATGATGTATCTTTGGTTATTACTCCCTTGGGTTTTTATCATGCTAATGCATTCTCCCATTATTTTCTACTCTGTACAATTCAGATTTCAGTCCAAGGCTTCAGGTACATTGCAAACAGCTGCACTGGAATTATGCATCTTACCATTAATGACATGCCAACTCTGACGGACAACTGTGTGAAAGTAGGTAGTTGGGAAGTACCTTTTCTTTTCTGTCCCATAAGATAAATATATGTTCTAATGGCTTGAATTACTGAAAAATATGAATGGACTTTTCATTTTAGTTATTTTTAAAATAGTAATAATATCATTTAAAACTTTCTACACATGCACATACCCTTGAAAACATTTGAATCCTTAAATATCCTAAGAAACCTTGTTTCACAGTTAGGATTTTTTTTAGTGATGTTATAGCCTAAGAACAAACTTTGAGTTTAGTTCTCCATGCTAAGCTGCCAAATGTAATTTTTTTCAGTAGTCCATTTCTCATATTTTCCGATACTCTTAGTACATGATTTAATTCTGATTCCTCCACATTAGTCAAATGTAGGTGTATTAAAATGTATTGAAAAATCCAGTTTTCTTTGAAATTAGGAAAATTAATAGTTAACGTCTGTCTCTAATATATTGAAGGAAAAAATGACTTCATTACCTTGCTAAACCTGTTCTGTACACTTGATTAATTTAATCATTTTTTTTCTTCTGAAGGCTTTAGTTGAAAAATGCTCTCATATTACATCGCTGGTTTTCACTGGTGCACCGCATATCTCCGATTGTACTTTCAAAGCTCTTTCTACTTGTAAACTCAGAAAGATCCGATTCGAAGGTCTGTTATATTAAAAATGTGGTTCAGCATTATCGTTTACTTTTACTCTTGTGGCATTCTAAATACAATACTTGTCTTTTCTTCTGTTTTTTAAAAACAGGAAATAGAAGGGTTACTGATGCATCCTTCAAATTTATAGACAAGAATTATCCAAATCTCAGTCACATTTATATGGCTGACTGCAAGGGAATAACAGACAGCAGCCTCAGATCCCTTTCACCTTTGAAGCAACTGACTGTGTTGAATTTGGCAAATTGTGTAAGGTAATGAGTCATTCAGTAATATATTCAAGAAACGTTGATTATCTAGTATGTGCCAGGTTCTCTTCTAGGAACTATGGTTCAGATGGGATAAACATGAAAGTCAAGAGTCCACGTGTTAAAGTAGAGGTCAGTGCAGAGTTCTGTGGTTATAAGAAAGAGGGGCTCCCAACCCAGGTTGATTATATGGCGTGCAGGGGAGCTCAGGAGATGAGGAATTATGGAATCCCTTGTAAAATTAAGGAAACTCACAGGAATACTTACAGGCTACCTTTCCCTATTGAGGGTTTCCATAGCTAGTTCAGTTAACATGAGCTTTTCCCACATGGACTTTTCTGACTTGCTTATGAAGAACCAATCTCATTGAAGGTTTTCTTCTTAGGTACTGGTTAGATTTTTCCTCTGTGTAGAATTTCTGACAAATGGACAGAGGGTGGGTTCTTACTGAAATCCTTTTTTTAGCTGGGCCACTATTGGACTACTCTCCTGGTATGCTTAGGAGCAAATTCTGTGTTTTGTTTTGTTTTGTTTTTGTTTTGTTTTGTGTTTGAGACAGAGTCTCGCTCTGTTGCCCAGGCTGGAGGGCAGTGGCATGATCTCAGCTCACTTCAACCTCCGCCTCCCATGCTCAAGTGATTCTCCAGCCTCAGCCTCCTGAGTAGCTGTGATTACAGGTGTGTGCCACCCCACCTGACTAATTTTTGTATTTTTAGTAGAGAGAGGGTTTTACCATTTTGGCCTGGCTATTCTCAAATTCCTGACCTCAAGTGATCCACCTGCCTCAGCCTCCCAAAGTGCTGGGAATACAGTGTGAGCCTCTGCACCCGGCCAAGGATCAAGAGGTTTCTTGCTGAAACCCATTCCCAGTGGGTAGTTCAGACTCTTACCTAGGTAGAATTCTTCATAATCTTATAGGGCCAGATAATAACAAAATAGCATTTGATCCACAAAATAGTACTTGATCCACATTGAAGTTGGCTTTGAAAAGCACAAGTCAGCATAATAATCTAAGCTACACAGAATCTTTTTATTTATTTATTTATATTTTTAGAGACAAGGTCTTGCTCTGTTGCCCAGGCTGAAGTACAGTTGCACAGTTACTGTAACCTTGAACTCCTGGGCTCAAGCGAATCCTCCTGCCTCAGCCTCCCAAGTAGCTAAGAACTACAAGGCACACTCCATCATATCCAGCTAATTTTTAAATTTTTCTAGAGATAGGGTCTCACTATATTGCCTAGGGAGGTCTCAAACTCCTGGCTTCAAGTGATCCTTCCACCTTGGCCTCCCAAAATGCTGGGATTATAGGCATGAGCCACTACACTGGCCCACTACACAGAATCTCAACCTATGTTGCCTGTTATTCAAATGGAGAGGCAGCATGGGTCATTGGGAGCTGGAGGAGATATAAGGGTTTGGAATGGGAAAAACCTGGATTAGGAAATGAGGGCTCCAGCCAAGGGCCAGTGAAGAATTAAAGCCTCCTGCCAACAGCCATGTGAGTGAGCCTAGAAGCAGACCCTACAGCCCCAGTCAAACCTTCAGATGACTGAAGCTCCAGCTGGCATCTTGACTACACACTCGTGAGAGACCCTGAGCTAGAACCACTCTAGTTCACTTCCAAATCCCTGAGGTCCAGAAACTGGGAGATAATAAATGTTTGCCATTTAAGCCACAAAGTTTGGATCAATTTGTTACATAGTAGTAACAGTGAGACACACACACACACACACACACACACACACACTACATACACAAGTGTGTATCAGCTAATTCTGTATGTATGAATATGTGAAATAAAACTGAATTTCATTTTTGTATTTCATGTAGGCTTCTGTGGGTTAATTAATCTTTTTTTTTTTTTGAGATGGAGTCTCACTCTTGTCACCCAGGCTGGAGTGCCGTGGTGCGATCTTGGCTCACTGCAACCTCTGCCTGTTGAGTTCAAGTGATTCTCCTGCCTCAGCCTCCCAAGTAGACAGGCGCCCACCATCATCCCTGGCTAATTTTTGTATTTTTGTAGAGATGGGGTTTCACCATGTTGGCCAGGCTGGTCTTGAACTCCTGACCTCGGGTGACCCACCTGCCTCGGCCTCCCAAAGTGCTGGGATTACAGGCGTGAGCCACTGCGCCTTGCCTAATTAATCTTAAATGGAAGTTTTCTGCCTCCAGAAGTAGAGGTGACAGGACATTTCAAAGGGCTCTGCCAAAAATATTCAGATCCTTGATTAAATATATTTTCAATATATTGCTGAGCTCACAAAGAGTAAGAGAAATATCCAGTAACCCTGAATCCCCTGATTCTTTTCTACTGTCTCAATAAACAAATTCGTTGAGATGAATAGTGAATAGCCAGCAAACATAAAAGGTTGAGCAGCTCTGAGCACAAATTTTATGACAACAATTGCCTTTGAGAGAATCAGCTCTGAGCAAGACTCAAAGTAGGGAGGCAGAACCTGAGACTTCTGCAGGGTTTGTACCTCTTTAATGGGGACAGAGTGGTCTCAGGTAGGTAATTCCTGAGCTCCTGGAAGAAGTTAGCACAAAGCTTCTCAGGCTAGAGATTAAGACCAAATAGGTGCTCAAAGTCAAAGATTGTCAAAATGCACAAAGATACAAATCACCATGAGAAAGAGTCACAGAAACAGCAAAATACGTTTGACCTTCAGATAATTCAGATACAGGAATTGTCAGACATGGATTGTTAAGTAAACATGTATGAAATGTTCGAAGAAATAAAAAATGGAATCAGAAATATGAGCAGACAACCAAACATGATAAAACAATTAGATTTATCTGGGAAAAAAACCTAACTTTTAGAAACAAATGATGTAATATGGTTATTGAAATAAACAATGGAATGCCGATCAGCAGGTTAGAACTCACAGAGGAGAGAAGTATAGAGCTGGAAGATCATTCTGAAGAAATGACAACAGAGGGAGGATGAAAAAGTATAACATATAGGGTAAAAAGATAAAGCTTAGTATCAGAGTTTTAAGATTTTAAAATGTATATATAAGAGTTAAACCTAATATAGTAAGTTGGATAGTTAAAGAATATATGTTTTTCTCAAACACACATCAATCCTTTAGAAAATCATCCATGGACAAAATTTAAAAGCAAGTTCCAGCAACTTTCAAACTATTTTTATCAACAAATGGTATTCTCTCACTACAAAGCAATGGGAATCAGCAACAAAAAGATAAATTAAAAATACATATTTAAAAGAATTTAAAAGTAAAAATCCTAAGGTGTCAGAATCACCTGAGGAGCTGAATAAAACTATAGATGCCCGTCAGGCATGGTGGATCACGCCTGTAATCCCAGCACTTTGGGAGGCCCAGGTGGGCAGATCACGAGGTCAAGAGATCGAGACCATCCTGGCTAACATGGTGAAACCCCGTCTCTACTAAAAATACACAAAATTAGCCAGGCATGGTGGCAGTTGCCTGTAGTCCTAGCTACTTGGGAGGCTGAGGCAGGAGAATGGTGTGAACCCAAGAGGCAGAGCTTGTAGTGAGTTGAGATCGTGCCACTGCACTCCGGCCTGGGCGACAGAGCAAGACTTGGTCTCAAAAACAAACATACAAAAAAAACTACAGATGCCCAAGCCCCACTTCAGAGCTATTGAGTCTGAATCTTTAGGGATGAAACCCCAGCTTGTGTATTAAAAAAAAAAAAAAAAAAAAAAAACAACATGGATACTTTTGATATCCAGGTTTGGCCCTAACTGCATTAACCAATTAATTTGGATCATTACCTCAATAATCCTTTCCATTGACTTTTAATCCTTTCTTGACTATAATATGAATTTCTATACACACACACACACACACACACACACACACATCCTTAACTGCTTTCCTAGGTGCTGGCACACTCCCCCTCTTATAGGTGGAAGGTTGATGGGCACAGCAGGCATCGCATCCACCTACTACGGCTCATTCAGCTGAAACAGGATATCTTTTGCCTTAACTGCTCAGTTCTTTGCAAATCTGAACAAACGGAGGGTGTAACGGATGTCAGCAATCAGCATGTTTTGCTCCCAATGTTCTTCCCATCTGTACACCCACCTGTAGAGCTGTTGTGAAACTGCCTCTTAGGATTGCATTGGTGGAAACTCCTGTCCTGCTTTATTTGCTGAAATGCTTCTTAGAAGGTTCTAGTGGTTCTCAAATGGAATTAGAAATGAAGATCCCAATGGAAGACAGGGAAGTGATGGGCCAAACAGACATCCAGCCATTTATAAAGCAAGATCAACATGGTAGGGGTATGGCACTGACACACAGAAGAAGTTTCTGATTAGGATAGTTTGGGAAGGCTGAAGTCAAGGTCTTCTTCCAGCATCAGGTTTTCTCTGATTCAGAAGGAAAGAAGCCAAAGGGCTCATGCTGTGTTTCCTATCCAGCAAATTGACCTTGTATTTAGTGAAAATTCCTCCAAAATCATGGCAGTAGTTTGACTGTTAGTCTTGGTTCTCACTCTCCTAAGTTTTGATCTTTTTCTTTTGCAGGAAATGGTATCAGGGACTACTTAACTTGATCACTTTTTAACCCAAGAGAAAAAGACCTTGAGGGCCATCTGTCTTATTAAAAATTGTGAACAAAGGAACAGAAATAACATTTTAATTAATACTTCTCCCATTCCTCTCATTTATACATTTTATTACATTAAAATCTATATAATCAAATTTGGTTTTAAAATATTGACAAAATACCAGTATATAGATATTACCTTGCTATTTTAGAAATATATTGGGTATGGTAGCTATTACTTTAATACCATTCTGTATGTTTATATATAGAATCACATGTAAAGTTTTTCTCACTCTTTCCTACAGAATTGGTGATATGGGACTAAAGCAATTTCTTGATGGTCCTGCAAGCATAAGGATAAGAGAGCTAAATTTAAGCAACTGTGTGCAGCTAAGTGATGCCTCTGTTATGAAACTATCTGAGCGGTATGATAAAACAATCTTTTACATCATATCATTAGTATTGTATATTTGATAATAGGAGACATGAGACACCTAAAAGCAAAGATTTCATGACATTTGGGGGAACATCAGAGATGCCCAGAAGCTGGTTAATGTTCAGTGAAACCATGCGAAAGACATTGAAGTCATAGATTGGACCAATTTTTAAATTATATTATTATATTTAAATTCCATCTGAGAGGGAGTTGTTCCTGAAATGATGAATATCTAGATATGGGTGGCTTCCCTGTACTTTTTCAAGGAGATTTTCTCTAATCTCCCTTTTCAAGGAGATTATCTTTACTCCAGCATTTCCCAAGGGGTGTTCTGGCTGGTTAGTTTATTCTTGACTCCCCTCTTGTCAGAGGTCTTGTACAATTCCTGTAGCAAACTTGTAAGGGATAAGTAGGGTTCTTAACTTGCACTTTTAGTGGTCATTCACTATGGTACTTACATGATAGTTTTTGATATGTGACATATTTTTTCCTTATTAGAAATTGCAATATGAAACTAAATTACAGAAAGAAAGTCATATAATAATCTACTGCCCTTTCATGCAACTTTGTAATGTCAAATTACTTTCTACTTTTAGTCTTACTTTTATGTAAAGTAAAGGAAAATCTTTGCTTCAATACCATTTGTTTTCCCAAGATAGTTTTTATACGAAGAAATTGCTTACTGACAATATGATTGACAGCTAAAATTAATTCATGCTGCTTTCTTTTAGTTGCCCTAATTTAAACTACTTGAGTTTACGAAATTGTGAACATTTGACTGCCCAAGGAATTGGATATATTGTAAACATCTTTTCCTTGGTATCAATAGATCTCTCTGGAACAGACATCTCTAATGAGGTAAAAAAAATTCAAAACAGTACAATGACTTTTATTGTTTTCTATAATACAATTATTTGCTATTTTGTAAATAATGGAGAGAACAATGATATGTTTTATTTCTTATTCTATTATAAAAGTTAAGTTTAGGGATATTGTTTCTAGAAGGGTGATAGAAAAGTTTCTTTGTGAATCAACAGTCATGTTTCTCTGTTTAAAAAATAGCAAAATACGGTATTTTGAAGAAAGTCATGACAGATAAGAGTATGTCATGATAATTTGAGATTTGTTTCATTATAGAAGTTTGGCCAATGTGGAGATAATATATGTTAGATGGCTTAACTATATTTTTCTTACGGATTGCACATTTAATGAGACTACCTGAATGCCTTGAGATCTAAGTCTTTAGTTCAAGACTAAACTCTAGAAATGGCCTCAACAAATCTACAAAAGGATATGGAATTCATTTCCTGCAAGCCGCTGATTGTATTCATTAGGGTTGAGACTCAGGCCACATCCATCTTATCCCTCTGGGACTGCCCCATTTACTAATCAAAAGGAGGATAACCCTGAGAGATTTGCCATGTTTCTGAAAGAAGTAAATGGGCTATAGTTATATAAGGAATATATGGACTTCTCTTGAAAATCCTGCATTTGGAGGGATATAGGAAGATAATATCTTATATCCTATATCCTTCCTATATAGGAGGGATATAGGAAGATATAGGGAGGTAAGGATCCCTCCTCCAACTGCTTGCTAAATCCCTATCATCCATGAAATATCAACTGTCTATGAGGGCCTTCTCTGAGAAGCCCTACCTTGCAGGCAAGCAATGGAATTTCTCTGTTTGCATCTCCAGCCCCAGTGCATCCTTTAACATGAACTGTTTCTCTCTAGTTCTCACTGCATTGCAGACATCTGTTATGTGTTTATCCTTCGTCAACATTCGGTGGGGTCTTTTAAATGAAGAACTAGATCTGTTCATTGGCCTAGGTTCTTTCCTTTCTTTGTCTATGAATGAACTCGGATTCAGCCTCCTTTCTGCTAGATGACCTCCTCTTCCCTTCCATATCATCCACAAGTGATATGAGATTGTGGGTAGGGAGCAGTACCATGGAGTCAACTCATTATGTCAGGGTCAGTGTCTGGTCTTCTCAATGTTGTCTTCTGTCCAAGCTGGAATTCACTGAGATGTACGAGGGCACGTTTGGTGTTTAGTTTCCCGTCCAGGTGGATCCCTGATGTCTCTTCCTTTTTCCAACTCCAAGGCCCCTTCAAGTCTTCAGGCTTCCCTGTCATGTCTGCCTTGCTCTGGGCTCCTCTGGGTCTTTCTGGGTCTTGGAGATCCTGTGAGGCTGTCTTAGGTCCACAGTCCTAGACACCTGCTGGAGACATTTTCTTGCTCCCACATCATGAATGTGTTTGCCCTCAAACTCATGAGTCACCCTCCCCTTGCTCTGCTACAGGGTGACTCACACAAGTCAACTAGATTCCATGTTAGGGTTGGTGCTTGTGAGACATTTGTGAGTTATTAAAGGGCCAGTAGAAGGGACATTCCAGGGTTTTCCTCTACCTTTCTTTGCATCATCATCATCAGCTGCATTTCCTTAGTGTTCTACTCCCCTCTGAACCACAGGCCTGCTGTGGTTCCAGCTTCCCTGAATGACCTCGGCCTCTGGGCATCAATAACATCATATCTTCCCATTGTCCTTCCAGCATAGGGACAGTAGTGGCTTCCTACTGCTGCTAAGTTCTAGATTTTGTCACTGTCCAATTTGGCTTCTCAGTTTCTCTACCACCTATATAGCCACTCCCCCATTAAAATTAAATCTCCTCAGTTTTGCATGCTCAGGGTTGTTTCTGCTTTTCCCATTGACTCTTAACTGATACAATGACGAGCACAGGAACACTCTGTCTTATTGCTTTTATCAACCCTACTGGGAAAGGTGGAATGGGTTCCCATCTACTTAGGCCCCCAAGCCTACCTGGGGGTTCCAACTTTCTCTCTAGCTGGATAGAGAGTGAGAAGGTCTAGAACAGACCCCCATATGATGAATTTCTCAACATTTGCTTCCCTCTGGCTCTCCTCTCCCCCTCCTCTTTTCCCCTGTCCTCTCCTTTCCTCCTCTCCCTTCTCATCTTCTTCCCCTCCACCTCCTCTCTCCCCTCTTCTCATATTTGCTCCTTTCCTTTTGACATAGATTCTTTTCCTAATCTGGGGGTGGAAAAAATGTTCCAACCGATTACATGGTTTTGAAAAATGTTATGCCCCAAGTCTTTCAGGGCTTGGGCTTTTGAAGCTTAAAGGCCCAGGATTTTTATCCTGTGTTCTTTTGTAAGAACCTTTTCGTGACACATAGGAGCAGAATCGCCAGCTGTTGTCTGAAGGGTCACAGAGTGACAAGAAGTAGAGAATCAAAGCATATTATAAAACACATCAGAATATAATTCCCCTACAGCACTTACCACAAGGCTGAAGTGCCTGGGGGAGTATTTGTTGACTGAATGGAGTAAAGGTTAAAATGCTTTATTTAGTTTTTAGCATTTGAGGAAAGCTCAGGTTTTATTTTTAAAGACTGTATATTAAAATTTTACCTACAGAGGACAAGTTAAAAACTTAGGAATATAGGCCAGGCACGATGGCTCATGCCTGTAATCCCGGCACTTTGGGAGACTGAGGCAGACGGGTCACTTGAGCCCAAGAGTTTGAGACCAGCCTGGGTAACATGATGAAACCCCATCTCTACAAAACATATAAAAATTAGCCGGGTGCGGTGATGTGCACCTATAGACCCAGCTACTCAGGAGGCTGAGAGGTGGGAGTATGGCTTGAGCCCAGAAGGTTGAGGCTGCAGTGAGCTGTGATTGTACCACTGCCTTCCAGCCTAGGAAACCTGGGCAACAGAGTAAGATTCTGTCTCAAGAAAACAAAAAACAAAAAATTTAGGAGTGTAGCCTCGAGTTCTCGTCTCTGTTTTTATTTTCTTCTGAAGCATATATGTAATTTAAGAGAACTGTAAATGGATATCTATGGGGAAGTATACTAATTGTTTTCTGCTAAAAGATTGAAAAAAAAAAGTCTTCTGTTGTTTTCTTCCTCCAAGTCAGTTAAACTCTGATCTAAAAGGCAAATGATTGACAATTACAGTGCTACAACAGCTGAGGAAGCTAACCTCAAACAGTCAAGTTAAAATGAGTCAGCCCGGATGTCAACTTGGGCAGCTAAACACCAGCCTGATTGATTATAGGTCTGAGTAAGTGCAAATTTGACTACAGATGTAACATTCAGGATTTAAACTCTGGAATGTTACAGATACCCACCAAAGATCAAATGTGACCAGTTGTGCCATTTGGGAGAAAATTTCTCGTGTTTTCTAATAATTATGTTCATTCTCAATTCTTAATGGTGAATTTTCAGTTAGAATCACACTACTCATTTAGTTAACAAGTATTTACTCTGACTACATTGTGGTCAGTGCTGAGAATACTGGAATGAACAAAACAGACATGATTCCTCTTCCTAGTACTTACCTTCTAGTGGGAAGACAGGAGTAGGGCAAGTGGTTACAAAGTATGATGAGTGTGAAAAACAGAGGGGAAAGCTAACCTGGCTCAGAGATTCTTCTCCCCAGAGAAGAAGGGGTGTTCTGTGAGCCAAAGAAGCAGCCTGCACAAAGGCATAGAGGTTTAAAAGTGTGAGATATCAAGAAACCCACCCATTTGGATATGGCCTGTTGGCGAGAAGTCTGGTGAAAGATGATGTTTGAGAGGTAGACAGGGGTCAGGTCATTGAGGGCCCAGAGGCCACGTTAAGGAATTTGATCCTGCTCTTTGGGCTGTGGAAGGACATTCAGTATTGTCAGTTAGAACAGTAACATGGTCAGATTTATATTCTGAAAAGGTCACTTCTATCTGCTAGACAGATATGGGAATCATAGATGCATAGTGACCAATTATCAAGTAGTCATCCAGGTGAAAAGTTATGAACGCCTGTGTTAGGGAGAGGGCAGTAAGCATGTAGCACAGTTTGGAGACACTGAGGAAGAAGAAACAACGAGATAGAGCTCAACTGAATGTGAGGATAAGGAAGAGAGGGAGCGAATCAAGGATGGCACCAGATTTTTGGCTTGAGCATCTGCATAAAGGATGGTGTGTCTTCCTGAGCCGTGTCCCTTACACAGTCAGGGAGCAGGTTTGCTGCAGGTTGGGAAAACGAACATGTTTAGTTTGATTCACTTGCAAGACAGCTTTATAGAGATGTTGCTCAGGAAACTAATTGAAATTCACACCTCAAAAGTAGAAGAGCTCTTTGGGGTTGGAGAGGCTAAAGGGACATTGTGTTCTGAAATCAGCAAAGGCAAAAATCCAGATATTTAGAAATCCAGAAAGATGTTTATTGGAGAGAGCTAACTTAAATGGGGGAAGCGAAGAGGAGAACACAGTTATTTCAAGATTTATGTGTTTCTTATAATAATCTTATTCTCCTCGGTTATTCCTTTTGTGGAAAATAGTGAATCATTTATTGTATCATCCATGAATAAAAGTTGTTTAGGAAGTTACCTACCAAGTACATATTAGGGAAAGAGGAAATATGTCAATTTGCCTCTTCTAATATAAACAGGATAGGGTTTCTAAGTGGGAGAAATAGCTTATTAATGTGATAATATCTTAAGGTATCTTTAGAAATCTTTAATCTCCTACAGCTTTTCAAAATGTTCACTTAAATGGGCTATTATTCATTCCCTTCCTGCTCCAGAGGATTATTTGAATATGACGTTATATCTCCATGTATGTGGGAAAATATTTCCTGCTAGTTAATTGGATTATCATTTACTAAAGACCACAGGATCCATGGTGAGGGCAGTTCAGTCTGTTACTTAAGTTGCCTTAGTCACCGCCATATTTGTTGTTTAAAGGAAAAGTGAGTCACAGCAGTGTCCCAGACAGTGTGCTTAGACAGTGGTTTAAGAAGACTCTTTCATTTGCTTGATTTTCAGAATTTTTTATTATGAGTACAAGATCTCGAGCGCCTGTTATGTAGGTAATCTCCTGGAGTCCCCTCACTAAAATATCAGATCCACGAAGACTGAAACTTTGTTTTCCCAGAACCCTGGGAAGTAGTAGGCACTAGATTAATTGCTCATTGAATGAAGGAAAAAAATGCTAGGCTCTAGGATTAACAAATGTGAGTAAGACCTATTTTCTGCAGCCCAATTTGGAAGAGTGGGGGTGGGGAATTTAGATGTGATGGGGCAGGCATAGTGATAGAGGTGAGGAGAGGAAAGGATCTCTTAATTCAGCCTGCCCAACACAGAAGCATGTGAATGTATCCTTGTTCAAGGAACTTGACGTAGCTTAGTCCTGCTAGAATACACTACATAAAAAAGAAATATCATGGAGGGAATGTCATGCTGTGTCAAGGAGATTGGACTTGAACCAATGGGTGATGTGTAGGGGAGTCATAGTCATAGTCAGCCTTCCATTTTAGGTAGATTATTTGGGTTGTTCTCTGGGGGACAGACTGAAGAGGAGAAGGACTGGGGGCAGGGAGGCAAATAGGTATTTTAGTAGTTAAAGGAAGAGATGAGGAGTTCTTGAACTAGGTCAGAGGATAGAACAAGCATGGAAAGGACATATTAAAGAATGTTTAGTAGCTAAAACCGAAAGAACTTGGTGATTGATTATTGTGGAAAATAAGGACCTCGGTGGAGGGATGGGAGGATAAGAATTGACTTAAAAGTTCTGGCTTTGGAATAAAAAAATTAAAAATTGGCCAGGTGTGGTGGCTCACGCCTGTAATCCCAGCATTTTGGGAGGCTGAGGAGGGCAGATCACTTGAGCTCAGGAGTTCAAGGCCAGCTTGGCCAACGTGACACAACCCCATCTCTACAAAAACACAGAAAAAAAAAAAATTAGCCAGGCGTGGTGGCATGCACCTGTAGTCCCAGCTACCTGGGGGGCTGAGGTGGGAAGATCACTTGAGCCCAGAAGGTCAAGGCTGCCGTGAGCCGAGATTGTACCACTGCACTCCAGCCTGGGTAACAAAGTGAGACCCTGTCTTAAAAAAAAAAAAATTAAAAAAAATTTTTTTAAATCTGGCTTTGGGTGGATGGAGGTCCCACCTCTGAAAAGATAGGTAATATAGGAGAAATAACAGATTTTGAGAGAAAGATGATTTTAGTTTTATCAGATTGAGTTAGAATCTGTGGGATATTCAGGCCAAAGGATTGGGAGAGAAATGATTACCAGACCTGCAGATGGGGGAGTCATTCTCATGGAGGTGTGAATGTGGCCAAGATCCTCAAGGAGAGCATAGGGGCACGAGGAGAAATGTACTCCCAGGAAGAACATAGCAGAACATCAGTGTTTAAGGAGTGGAAAGAAGAAGATGAATCCATGAAGGAGACTAAAGAAAGAAGGTCAAAAAGATTGTAAGAGAACCAGGTGATATAGTCAAGTGTGGAGTGTAATGGGAATAACAACAGTATCTAATAAAACCGAGAAATTAAATCACAGAAAGATGAAAATTAAAGAAAGAAAATTTTTTTTAGAGACAGGGTCTCACTCTGTCCCCCAGGCTAGAATGCAGTGGCACCATCAAAACTTACTGCAGCCTCGACCTCCTGGGCTGAAGCAATACTCCTGCTTCAGCCTCCTGAGTAGCTGGGACTATAGGCAAGTGCCACTACACCCAGCTATGACCAAAATTTGAAAGAACAGTTACTGTTAGTTAAAGAAACCCTTGTCTACCACTCCAGGACCACCTCATGCCCCTGCTCTGCTCATTTCCTTTCCCTCAGCCACACTGCTTTCATTTAGCTCTCCAAACAAGCCAAATCCCTTCCTACCTCAGGACCTTTCTGTATGTTACACCTCCTGCCTGGGTCTGCGACTCCTTCCATTCTTCATGTGCCTGGGTAGGGGCAGATGCTGAGCAAGTAATCACTGATGATAATGACAAAAAAGCATCTTGACATAAGTTAATAGTGCCAATTTTTATATTTATCACATTATTTTTTCTATTACAAATATTGGTCATGTTGTCCATAATTATCAGAAAATCACACTTCTCAATCTAGATCATTTCAAGGCAATATCAATGGGTTTGTATTATGGATTCATTCTTTCTTTAAGAAAACATAAATCATATGGTGATGTTAATGTCTCTAGATTTTTAAAAAATAGGCCGGGCGCGGTGGCTCACGCTTGTAATCCCAGCACTTTGGGAGGCCGAGGCGGGCGGATCACGAGGTCAGGAGATCGAGACCACGGTGAAACCCCGTCTCTACTAAAAATACAAAAAATTAGCCGGGCGTAGTGGCGGGCGCCTGTAGTTCCAGCTACTCGGAGAGGCTGAGGCAGGAGAATGGCGTGAACCCGGGAGGCGGAGCTTGCAGTGAGCCGAGACTGCGCCACTGCACTCCAGCCTGGGCGACAGAGCAAGACTCCGTCTCAAAAAAAAAAAAAAAAAAAAAAAATAAGTGTTGTTTAGTTCCTAATGTGCTGTATATTATCTCTGCCACATTACAGCATAGTTCCCTAGAGAAGTGTTACCTATTACTATTATCACAGTAATAATGGGTCTTAAATTACTGATAGCATACAGATTATTTTCAAATTGAATTGCAAAAAGAAGAACTCTAATTGAATATTGGCATGCCGTTTCCATGTTAGTTTTTATTGTATGTTACAAGGCTATCTAGTTTCAGCTATTTCTAGCCAAAAAATCTATTACTAAATACTATACTAGAGTAGAAAGAAGCCAATGTGAGAACTTTAATAGTCATTGGTAGAGTCTAATCATCTCTTGTAACTGCGCATCTGCCTCCTCTCCATCCCCACTGCCCCTGACTTAGTTCAAGCACTATTTCTCGTACTCACCTTTGCTGCAGTGTTAGCTTCCAGCATGCAAATCTGAGTCTGTCTATAAAAACAGACACACAGACCAGTGGAACAGAATAGAGAAACCAGAAATAAGCCCACACATTCATAGCGAGCTGATTTTTGAAAAAGGCACCAAGAACACACATTGGGGAAAGAACATTCTCTTTAATAAACAGTGCTTGGAAACCTGGATTGCTACATGCAGAAGAATGGAACTAGATTCCTATCTCTCACCATATACAAAAATCAACTCAAAATGGATTAAGGACTTAAATGTAAGAGCCAGAAATATGAAACTATTTGAATAAAGAATAGACGAAACACTTTAGGACATTGGTTTGGGCAAAGACTTTTTTGGATGGTACATCGAAAACACAGGCAACAAAAGAAAAAAATTAGACAAATGGTATTACATCAACCTAAAAAGCTTCTGTATAGCAAAGGAAACAGCAGAGTGAAGAGACCACCTATGGAATGGGAGAAAATATTTACAAACTATGCTTACCTGACCAAGGGTTCCATATCCAGAGTATATAAGGAACTCAAACAACTCAATAGCAGAAAAACAAATAATCCAATGGGCAAAAGACTTGAATAGATATTTCTCAAAAGAAGACACACATGTATACGGCCAACAAGTACATGAAGAAATACTCAACATCATTAACACCAGGGAACTACAAATCAAAACTGCAATGAGCTGTTATTGCCTCACGCCAGTTAGAATGGCTATTATCAAAAAGCAAAAAGTAACAAATGCAGGCGAGGATGTGCAGAAAGGGGAGCTCTTATAGACTCTTGATGGAAATTACAATTAGTACAGCCATTATGGAAAACATTATCGAGGTTCCTCAAAAAATTAATAATAGAACTATCATATGTTCTGGCAATCCCACTACTTGGTATATATACAAAGGAAATGAAATCAAGCCAGGCACAGAGGCTCATGCCTGCAATCCCAGCAATTTGGGAGGCCAAGGCAGGCGGATCAGGAGTTCAAGACCAGCCTGGCCAACATGGCAAAACCTCGTCTCTACTAAAAATACAAAAATTAGCTGGACATGGTGGTGCACACCTGTGATCCCAGCTACTTGGGAGGCTGAAGCATGAGAACTGCCTGAACCCAGGAGGCAGAAGTTGCAATGAGTCCAGATAGTGCCACTGCACTTCATCCTGAGTGAGACTATCTCAAAAACAAAACAAAACAAAAAAACAAAAAAAAACCACAAAGGAAATGAAATCAGTATGTCAAAGAGATATGTGCACTCCCAAGTGCACTGCAGCCAATATATACAATCAACCTAAGTGTCCATCAATGGATGAATGGATTAAAAAATGTGATATATATATATATATATATATGCACAATAGAATACTATTCAGCCCAAAAAAGAGTGAAATCTTTTCATTTGTGACAACGTGGATGAACCTAAAGGACATTGTGTTAAGTGAAATAATCCAAGCACAGAAAGACAAATATCTCATGATCTCACTCATATGCGGAATCTAAAAAAAGGGGATCTCATAGAAGTAGAGAGGAGAATAATGGTTACCAGAGGCTGGGGAGGGAGTGGTGAGGGGAGATGAGGAGAGGTTGGTCAATAGGTACAAAGTTACAATGAGATAGGAGGAATAAGTTCTGGTGTTCTGTTGCACAGTAGGGTGACTATAGTTAACAATAATGTATTATTATATATTTCAAAGTAGCTAGAAGAAAGGATTCTAAATGTGCTCACCACAAAGAAATGATCAATGAGGTGATAGATACGCTAATTACTCTGATTTGATCATTACACAATGAATGTCTACATTTGTTGAAACATCACACTGTATCCCATAAATGGGCACAATTATTTTGTGTCAGTAAAAAACAAAACTTAAAAAATACCTGGCCGGGCACGGTGGCTCACGCCTGTAATCCCAGCACTTTGGGAGGCTGAGGCGGGTGGATCACGAGATCAGGAGATCGAGACCATCCTGGCTAACACGGTGAAACCCCATCTCTACTAAAAATACAAAAAAATTTAGCCAGGCATGGTGGCGGGCGCCTGTAGTCCCAGCTACAGGAGGCTGAGGCAGGAGAATGGTGTGAACCCGGGAGGCGGAGCTTGCAGTGAGCCGAGATTGCGCCACTGCACTCCAGCCTGGGCGACACAGCAAGACTCTGTCTCAA